>NW_026521723.1:18917500-19227500 GCF_021234435.1 Artibeus jamaicensis | reverse complement strand
ACCTTCACTCAGCTCTGGGGCTTGCTCAGAGGTGTGCCCCGGGGAGAGCAGCAGGCTTGGCCTGGCTCAGGGAGCAGATGCCTCACCAGGGGCTTCCTGTGTGAAATCTTCTCTTAGTCTCGGACCTGCTCCCACATAGTGCCCTCCATTGTCTTTTTATCCAAATTAACAATGATCATAACACAATGATCATAATTTAGGTTACTTTAAAGTCATGGAAAGGTAGCCTTTTGGAAGAAAAAGGTCAGAGGAAGAAGTTATTAGGGATTATAAAGATTGAGGCTTCACACAGATAACATTGCTATATTTGGCCTTGGCTAAAGAGCAGCATTTAGAGGGATCAGAGAAACTTGCCCAGCTGGGACAGCCTTCCCTTGATGTTGGAGATCTGCTGACACCACAGAGGCAGAGTGCGGAGCCCTCTAGGTGAGTGACTGACCTCTTCTTCAGCATGAGCAACACTGGGCCCCGAGTTCTTGGGCTTATTATGGAGAAAGTTGTTGTGATCAGTGGGCATGTCATTAAAACAAGCTTTGTGTTGCATTTTAAATAAATGAAAAAATGATGATAATATCAGTAGTAACATTAACTAATATTTATTGTGTGCTCACTATGTGCTAGGCACCATGCTAAAGTACTTTACATACATTATCTCATTTAATCCACATAAGAATTCTGAAGGAGAAGAATAATTATTGTCCCCATTTTAGAGACAAAGAAGCTGGGGCTTAGCAAGGTTAGGGTTCCTTGCTTATGGTCGTCCAGCTTATAATTGGTCAACCCAGGGCTTGCATTCAAGTCTCTCTGGCTCTAGAGTCTAAATTCTCAGCAGCATGCCATTCAAACCCTTTAACTACCAGTGGGCAGACTTCTGCTGCTGGAAGGAACATGGTAGACATTTGGGGGATGCAGTGCCAGGGTACTAGCCTGTGAGAGCTCTCTTAGAACCACACTATCTTACCCCCAAACTGGTAGGGGACCAGTGACTGAAAGCTTATTCTGCACAGGGACAAGGATAAATCTGGTTTCTGGAAGCAAGGTTTCCTTTGGAGCAAGGATGGGGTGTGTAGATCCTGGACCCCTGGGGCCTGAAAGGGCTCACATAGGGCTTAGCTCATGGGGTGAGGGTGGTGGGGTGGGAAAGAAAAATGGAGCTCAATAATACTGCCTTTTATAAACCAAACTATGACTTTTTTTGGTTTATATTGTCCATGGAATATTACAACAAAAACATTTTCTTAAGGAGAAAGCTACATATAGCAATATTAATTACAGATACAGCTCATTGAAGTCGCGCAGTCTCTTCCCAGCAATTTGAGGTGCTTCTGTATCACCCTGGAATCTAAACATGGCACCACTATCACATTCTGGACAAAACCAGATGTATTGGTACAAGACGGACCCTAACCTTCCGTGACAGCAGCAGCAAGTAGAAGTCCAAATATCTTGTGGTTTTCATAAATAGGAGGGGACACTTTCACCTATGGTTTTGAAGTTCATTTAAAGTTCTTCTTGTTGTCAAGGTGTTGGACAGAGCTGTTGACATTCTGTCTTTCAGACCCTTAACTCCAGGGGCGGTCATGAATATGCCCAGTCACTCTGCACCCTGTCTCTGGGCCAGGGTGTGTGCAGTGTTCAGGGTAGTCATTTCAATATGAAAAAAAAAAAGGAGGGGGTAGGTGAGTAGCTTAAAGGCTGGTTCCATCTCTGGGCTGTTGGGTGGGTTAGAATAGAGGATGGGAACAGAAGAAGAGACATGGAATAGCCAATCAGACTCCGGTGATCTTAGCACTCTAACAAGTCCTACCACAAGAGCGCATGGCTCTGCTGTTTATCTTTTTTTTAAATTTTAAAGGGAACATTGGTCAATTTACTGTCATTTAAAACAGTGCCAGTAAGTCTGAGGTGTTTGGCTTGTCTATTATTCCTCTTTCCTCAGAGGAAAGGAGCTAGGAGCAGCCTGTTGTCCCTGTCGGAGAATGTGATCCCAGGACACCTCTCTGGATCCTGCCTGGACTGGCCTTCTTCCACTTAGGAATGTAGTATGTTTTCTGTGACAGTGCTGCCTCCACCGCTGATGACAAAGCTCCGTGAATTGGACACCACATGCGCTGGGGACATCTCTTCAGGGTCTTCTATCTCTGGCTGGTGGTCCCCACTAACAGTCCCTTGCAGGCCTGTCTCCTGGGAGGTCAGTTCTGAGTCTGTCTCCCCGCACTGCAGTGGGAGTAATGCCTGGCGTTTGGTCAGGGTGTCGTTGCTTTTGTGGGCCTCCAGGGAATTCCGGTGCATGGAATTCCTGTGAGCCGTGGCACTCGCGGCACTCTTCTGAGGCTCGTCAAAGCTCAGCGAGAAGGTGACCGTGCCACTGCCGAAGATGACCTGCTTGCATCTGGGCTGCTGCTGTGACTGTTGCTGCTGCTGCTGCAGGCTCAAGGCGGGCTGAGGCTGAGGCGGTTGCTCTTGCTGGGTCAAGGCCAGTGGCTGCTGCTTCTGCCTCTCGGGCTCTGGGAAGGGATCTTCACTGTTGCTCTTGCTGCTGATGGAGGAGGATGGGGTGGATCCCGTGGAGCCCCCTAGGCTGCCAGAGCGCTTGCGGGAGACGTTGCTGCGGCGCAGCGTGGCCCGGGCTGCCACCTTGAAAGCGTGAGCAGCGGTGCTGCAGCGCACCTCCTCAATGGTGTTACGGGATGGCTTGAAGAGGATGATGTAGACCTTGTTGAAGAAGATGCAGGCCAGCAAGCCAAAGCTAGCTGCCAGGATGGCGATCACCTCCACGGCGGAGACGAACTTGCCGTAGGTGCTGGCGTAAGCTGGGATGAAGGAGATCCAGACGATGAAGAAGATGAGCATGCTGAAGGTGATGAACTTGGCTTCGTTAAAGTTCTCTGGCAGCTTCCGGGACTTGAAGGCGAAGAAGAAGCAGATGGCAGCCAGCAGGCAGGTGTAACCGATGAGGAATCCTAGAGCCATGAGTGAGCCCTCATGGCAAGTGATGAAGATGATCTCATCCTCCAGCTCATGGTTGCGGTAGCTCGATGGGGGCGCGGTGTAGAGCCAGATCACACAGATGACGATCTGCATGAAGGTGCAGAGGAAGACCAGCAGGAACTGCAGGTTGAGCCCCCACCACTTGCGGTGGAAGCTGGTGGGGATCTTGGCCTCAAACACCAGGAGGACGCGGTTGGTTTTCACCAGGATGCAGGAGATGCAGAGCACGAAGCTGATGCCGAAGGCTGGCTGGCGCAAGCAACACGTCCAGTCCTGGGGCTCGCCGATGAAGAATAAGGAGCTGGAGAAACAGCAGAGCAGGGAGAACAGCAGGAGGTAGGAGAGCTCTCGGTTGGTGGCCTTGACAATGGGCGTGTTGCGGAACTTGATGAAGACACCCAGCACAAAGGCCGTCAGGAAAATGCCGAGCACAGCGAAGAGGGTGAGTGCAATCCCAAAGGGCTCGGTCCATGACAGAAACTCGATCTCCTTGGCAATACAGGAAGTGTGGTTCTCATTGGACCAGAAGTCATCGGGGCACTTGTCACAGGCGCTCGCATCTGTAAAATGTCCCGGCGAAGAGTAGTGAATAAGTGGCATAGACTAAAATTTGTCAATGTGAATTTGGTAGTGAAGGTACACAGGTTACTGGATGTGGTCAAGTTACATTGTGTTTGTTGACAAAAAAGTGTGATTTATTTTTTACATGATCAAATAGTATATTGAATTCTGACTTATTAAACATAAACATACTTGGTTAATTTTATGTATCTGATGATTTTATTATTTTCCCCCTTTTTACATGGTGGGGGTGTACATATTTTTTAAAATACTATCCGCTGATGGTTTATAGCAGAGAATGACAAATCTTGCTGGACAGTGGCTACCCAGAGGTATGACATAGTCCATCGACTTTTTACAGAATGATTTAAGCTCAGTCTGACTCATTTCGGATATATGGATGGGCTTTGTAGACAAGCCAGCATAGACTTCCTCTTAGATCAAGGTAGAGTATCTCACACACCCTCACTCCACATCCATGACTTTCCTTCCAATGAGGGAGGCAACCGACGTGTTCAGTCCATAACGTTGACTAACTCTCTGCTGTGTCCCTCACAGCATGGGGTTTGGGAAAGTAACAGGAACATGGGCTTTGCAGTCAGAGATCTAGATGGGAATCCTGGCCCTGCCATTTACTGGCTGTATGACCTTTGTCAAGCTCCTTCATCTGTCTGAGCCTCAGTTTTCTTGTGTATGCACTAGAAGCCATAATAACCCCATTACGGTGGGGAGGATGAAATGAGATAGTAACGATTAGAGTTAATATTTATAGAGTGCTTCCAACATGCCAATCAAAATTTTTATTGAACAGACATTTATCTAGAACTTACCATGTGCTTTACCAATATTAACTCATCTAATTCACACTTTAGACATGGAGAAGCTGAGGCACAGGAAAAACATGGGTAAGACAGCAAGTACAATGCCAGGCACCCTGCAGGCAATCTACCATGGCCTATTAACCCTAGAGCCTGGAACAGACATGTTTGTCTATTCAGGGCCACTGAGCTATAAGAAAAGAAAAACAATATTGGAAAGCAGTATCAAAGTAAAAGAAAGATGTGTAACAAGTGTGTTTGTAAGCTCTTATGGTATTATAGGACATCCAACATTCCTTTTCTACTCTCCTCAGGGCTCAGCCCAGCACTGATGCTCAGACATACCTGGTTAAATGAGAAAGGGTGCTAAGCACCATCTCAGCCTATCCCTTCCAGGGGCTTCATGACCCCAGGGCCCCAAAGTGGACCAAGTCCCACATGGTGTCCACAAAGAGCTGTTCCTTTACCTGTCTCATCACTGTACTCCCCATCAGGACACTCCACACACTCAAAGCAGCAGGTGGGCTCCCCCTCAATGATTCCTTTCCTGGTCCCTGCCAGGCAGTCTCGGCTGCAATTGGAGAAGGGCACCTGGAAGATGGAGATCACAAAAGTGAGAAGCTGCCGCTGTGGAATCAGTCTTACAGCTTCTTTGACTCATGCAAGGGGGAGCAGTTGGGCGCAAGGACCAGTGAGGCAGACCCCGGATCCATTCCAGGCAGAGAAGGGTCCAGAGGCCCTACCTCCTGGTGTCTATGAAGGGGAGAGATGTCTATTCACGAGTGAACATGCAAATGTGCACCCTGCACACGCACACACACCTGTGGGACTTTCAGAAGATTAATCGTTGAGGGTCTACACCATGACCAAAATCTTCCTTACCTAACCCCCCTTCTATTCCCTCTGGGTCCCAGAATGAGACATCTGTTTACTCTCCATGGAAGAAAAAATTTGAGACAAACTGAAAGATACCAGGACATGGACCTATGCACAGAAGGACAGTCACAAGGAGAGAGGTGTGGAAATGAGGGGAAATTTGTTTGAAAATGAGACTCTAAAAATTGCATTTCCTGCACTTTTATTCTAGGCTTTACAGGGCTATTTCTGAGATCCTCACGGAGGCAGGCAGGGCAGGTGTAGAGGGGTTGAAGGTAAATGGATTGGAAAGATGTACCAGGAAATTCTTAGCCAAAAGAATGCTTCAGGGCTACACTGATTTCAGATAACAAAGATTATAGTTTGTTTATTTCCTTAGTGGACTTCAGAATTTGATTAATCATAATCTTTACCTTTTCCATCATTACTTGTTCATATTTAAATCACTTTTAATTCATCATTTTTAATGATAACTACCCAAAACAAAAGCTGAGACTGAGACAAAAACCCTACATCCAACATATGATTCCCTCTGCCCCTTACTCTGCCCCCACCACATATTCATATCCTAGGTTCATCACAGGCAAGTAATATTAAATTTTCAAAGAACGGATCAATCTAATCTTATACAAACTACCAGTGATTAGAAAAAATATATATAAAAAAGGGAACACCCTCCAACTCATTATAACCTTGATTTCTAAACCAGACAAGAACAGTATGAAAAAGAAAAAAAGTCACAGGCCCATATCATTTATTAAGTTGTTTACTGAAGTAGACCTAAGTCAGGGATTTGTGTCCAGGTGATTTATAAAGAAAGTACCCCCCGTGGAAACAGGAAGAGAATGGAGGAAGTAGAACATAGAAGGGAGGGGGAGAAGCAAGGGTGTGATCAAAGTCCCTCAGAAGGCAGCTTCTGCCTGTTCCCAGGGGAACTCTGGACTCTAAGGTATGCCTCAGAACATTCGTAGCCTGAGGAGAAGCAGCTAGGGCTTTCAGACTTCCACCCCACTCATCTGTCAAGGGTCATCAAAGGGAAATGAAAATTCCAGGCTCTTCTGCCTCTCTGAGCCTGTGGGCAAAGTGGGTTCCATTAGCCTGCAGACAGTCTTCTGAGAAAGAGCAGCAAGTTCTGGTTATTGGAAGCAAAAACGTACAGAAGTCCCTGAGGTGTCTACACAGTATAAGGAATGTGAAAGGATCTGGGAAGTGCACAACTGTTTTCTACTTCTTGAAAACAGATAAAAATAAATACCAGGACAACGAACAAACAAACTCAAAAGGACATAAAAAAGTAAACACACTCTGATCATGTTAGTTTTATGCCAGGAATGTGGACAAATTTAATATTAGAAAATCTGTGTCATTCATCGCAGTAATAAATTAACACAGAAAAAAAATGATGATCAGTAGATGAAGACAAAATATTTGATGAAATTGGACAAAAACTAGTGATAAAAACTTAATGAACAGGGGCAGGAATAAATACCTTAAACCTGAAAAAAAACCAGTAACAAAAATAACCTTTCTATATGAGACTATATTAATAGTGTTTCCTTTAAAACAAGGATGCTTATTGTCAAAACCATTATTAAGCACTGGAGTTCCTTTTCTTTTAAAGATTAAAAAAAATTTATTTATCTTTAGAGGTGAAGGGAAGGAGAGAGGGAGGGAAATATTAATGTATGGTTGCCTCTCATGAACTGGCCTGCAACCCAGGCATGTGCCCTGACTGGGAATGGAGCCATGATCTTTTCGTTTGCAGGCCCGCGCTCAATCCACTGTGCTATACCAGCCAGGTGCACTGGAGTTATTAGCTAGTAAGTAGAATAAGACAAAAAAAAAGGGCATAAATATTGGAAAGGACTAAATAAAACTATTATTATTTGCAGATGATGAGATTGTCCACGTAGAAAATCCAAGAGTCAACAATCAAATTATTTGAAATAATTGGAGAGCTGCCCCAGGCTAAAATATCACAGACCGTCACTGTTCTTAAAAATGAAACCTAAGTTTCTAAAAAAATTTTTATTGAATCTATTGAGGTGACAGTGGCTAATAATATTATATAGGTTTCACATGTACAATTCTGTAATACATCATTTGTACATTGTAATGTATAAATGATATGCTTTGCTACCCAAAGTCAAGTCTCCTTCCATCCTCATTTATTCCCCCTTTACCTTCCACCTCCCACCATCCCCTTCTCCCTCTTGTAATCACCATATTATTGCCTGTGTCTATGAGGGTTTTTTTTAACTTAATTCCTTTACCTTGTTCACCCAGCCTCCCAACCGCCCTCCCCTCTGACAGCTATCAGTCTGTTTTCTTTATCCATGAGTCTGTTTCTATTTTGCTTGTTTATTTTGTTCATTATATTCCACATACAAGTCAAATTATACAATATTTGTCTTTCTCAGACTGGCTTATTTCACTTAGCATAATAGTCTCCAGGTCCATCAATGCTGATCACAAAAGGTAAGATTTCCTCTTTTTTTTTTTTATGGCCCAGTAGAATGCCATTGTGTAAATGTACCACAACTTTTAAAAATCTACTCATCTACTGATGGGCACTAGGGCTACTTCCAAATCTTGGTTATTGTATAAAATTGTATATAATTATATATAAATGACACTGCAGTGGACATAGAGGAGAACATATTGTTTCAAGTTCGTGTTTCAGGTTTCTTCCGATACATTCCAGAAGTGCCATCACTAGGTCGTAACACAGTTTCATTTTTAATTTTTTGAGGAAACTCCATACTGTTTTCTGCAGTGGTCTCACCAATCTGCATTCCCACCAACAGTGTGGGAGGGTTCCTTTTTTCCACATCCTCCCTAACACTTACTGTTTGTTGACTTATTGATGATAGCCATTCTGACTGGTGTGAAGTGATATCTCATTGTGGTTTTAATTTGCATTTCTCTGATGGCTAGTAATGCAAAGCATCTTTCCATATGTCTATGGCCCATCTTTATTATTTTTTATTTTTTTAAATATATTTTATTGATTATGCCATTACAGTTGTTCTATTTCCCCCCTTCATTCCCCTCCACCCTACACACCCCTCCCCCCACCACTCCCCCACTTTAGTTTATGACTACGTGTCTCAAGTTCTTTAGATTCTATATTTCCCCTACTATTCTTGCCCTCCCCCTACCTATTTTCTACCTACCATCTATGCTACTTATTCTCAGTACCTTCTTCCCCCTTCTCCTTCTCCCACTCCTCTGTTGCTAACCCACCATGTGATCTTTATTTCTATGGTTCTGCTCCTGATCTAGCTGTCCTCTTAGTTTGCTTTTGTTTTAGGTGTGGTTTGTAATAACTGTGAGTTTGCTGTCCTTTCACTGTTCATCTTTTTTATCTTCTTTTGCTTAGATAAGTCCCTTTAACATTTCATATAATAAGGGCTTGGTGATGAGGAACTCCTTGAATTTGATCTTATCCGAGAAGCACTTTATCTGTCCTTCCATTCTAAATGAAAGCTTTGCTGGATAGATCAATCTTGGATGTAGGTCTTTAGATTTCATGACTTGGAATACTTCTTTCCAGCCCCTTCTTGCCTGGAGGGTCTGTTTTGAGAACTCTGCTGACAGTCTGATGGGAAGTCCTTTGTAGGTGACTGTCCCCTTATCTCTTGCTGCCTCTAGGATTCTTTCCTTCATTTTAATCCTGGCTAATGTAATTAGGATGTGCCTTGGTGTGTTCCTTCTTGGGTCCAACTTCTTTGGGACTCTCTGAGCTTCCTGGATTTCCTGGAAGTCTATTTCCTTTGCCAGATTGGGGAAGTTCTTGTTTATTATTTGTTCAAATAAGTTTTCCACTGGTGGCTGTTCCTTTCCCCTTCTGGTACCCCTATAATTCGGATGTTGGAGCGTTTAAAGATGTCCTGGAGTATCCTAAGACTCTCCTCATTTTTTTGAATTCTTGCTTCTTCACTCTTTTCTGTTTGGCCATTATTTGCTTTCTTCTGGTCCACTCCATTGATTTGAGTCCCAGTTTCCTTTCCATTACTATTGGTTTCCTGTGCATTTCCATTCATTTCAATTAGTTTAGCCTTCATATGTTCCTCTAATTTGTGACTAAAATCAACCAGTTCTGTAAGCATCCTGATGGCCAGTGTTTTGAACTGTGCATCTGAAAGTTTGGCTATTTCTTCATCGCTTAGATTTATGGGCTCTGGGGCTCTGAGTTGTTCTTGAGCCATGTTTCGATCTGTTTGTGTATGGCCCATCTTCATGTTCTTTTTGGAGAAGCGTCTATTCAGGTCCTTTGCCCATATTTTAAATTGGATTTTTTTTTTTTTGGTGTTGAGTTGTATAAGTTCTTTATATATTTTGGAAACCAACCTCTTCTCAGATGAATCATTGGCAAATATGTTCTCCCATTCATTGCGTTGTCTTTTCCTTTTGTTGATGGTTTCCTTTGCTGTACAAAACCTTTTTAGTTTGATGTAGTCCCATTTGTTTATTTTTTCTTTTGTTCCCCTTGCCCAAAGAAATGCATCTGAAAAAATATTACTACAAGGAATACCCAAGACTTTACTGCCAATGTTTTCTTCTACTTTTTAATAGTCTTGAGTCTAACATTTAAGTCTTTAATTCATTTTGAGTTTATTTTTGTATTTGGTGTAAGAAGGTAGTGTAGTGTCATTTTTTTGTATGTATCAGGGCAATTTTCCCAGCACTGTTTATTGAACAAACTGTCCTTACCCCATTGTATCTTCTTGCCTTCTTTGTCAAATATTAATTGACCATACAGGCATGAGTTTACTTCTGGATCCTCTGTTCTGTTCAGACCAATTGGTCTATATGTCTGTTCTTAGGTCTTGATTATTGTGAAAGCCTTGTAATATAGATTGATATCAGGTAGTGTGATTCCTCTAACTTTGTTCTTCTTTCTCAAGATCACTACTGCTATTTGGGTTATTTTGTGGTTCCACATAACTTTTGGGGTTATTTGCTCTAGTTCGGTGAAATATGCTGTTGGTATCTTGGTAGAAATTGTGTTGAGTCTATAGATTGCTTTGGGTAGTATGGATATTTTAATGATGTTAATTCTTCCTTTCCATGAACATGGTTTGTGATTCTACTTATTTCTATATTCTTCAGTTTATTTTTTTCAGTGTCTTGCAATTTTCTGAGCATGGGTCTTTTTTACATCCTCAGTTAAATTTATTCCTACTTATTTTTTTGGATGCAGTTGTAATGGCAATGTGTTCCCAGTTTCCCTTTCAAATTGCTCATTATTAGTTTATAAAAATGCAACTGAGTTTTAGATATTTATTTTGTATTCTGCAACTTCATTGAGTTTATCAGTTCTAGTAGTTTATTGGTGGAATCTTTAGGGTTCACATATACAGTATTATATCATCTGCAAATAAAGACAGTTTTACTTCCTCCTTTCCAACTTGTATGCCTTTTATTTTTTCCTTGTCTGGTTTCTGTGACTAGGCCTTCCAGTACTATGTTGAATAACAGAGGTGAAAGCAGATGTCCTTGTCTTGTTCCTGTTCTTAAGGGAAACACTTTTAGTTTGTTCCTTTGAGTATGATATTGGCTATGTCATATATGGCCTGTATTATGTTTAGGCATATTTCCTCTATTTTCACTTCGCTGAGAGTTTTTATCATAAATGAGTGCTGGATTTTATCAAATGCCTTTTCTGCATCTGTTGATGTGATCGTGTGGTTTTTATCCTTCATTTTGTTTATGTGGTGAATCACATATTCTTCATTTTGTTTATGTGGTGAATTGATTTGCAGATATTTTACCAACCTTGCACCCCCAGAATAAATCCCACTTGATCATGGTGTATGATATTTTAAATGCATCGTTGGATCTGGTTTACTAATATTTTGTTGAGGATTTTAGCATCTGTGTTCATCAGGGATATTGGCCTATCATTTTCTTTCTTTGTAGTGTCTTTACTGGTTCTAGAATTAGAATAATGCTGTCATTGTAAATTGAGCTTATGAGTCTTCCCTCCTCTTGAATTTTCTGAAATACATTGAGAAGGGTAGGTGTTAGTTCTCCTTTAAATGTTTGGTAAAACTCACTTGTGAAGCCATCTGATCCAGGACTTTTGTTTATTGGGAGTTTTTTTTAAATTACTCTTTCAATATCATTAGTTGTAATAGGTCTATTCAGATTGTCTGATTCTTCCTAATTCAGGTTTGAAAGACTGTATGTTTCTTGGAATTTATTCATTTTACCTAGATTGTCCAATTTGTCGGCATATAGTTATTCATAACATTTTCTCATAATCCTTTGATTTCTTCGGTTCCAGCTGTTACTTCTCCTTCATTTTTGATTTTATTATTCGGATCCTCTCTCTTTTTTTCTTGATGAGTCTGGTTAAAAGTTGTCAATCTTGTTTATATTTTCAAAGAACCAGCTCTTGGTTTCACAGATCTTTTGTATTGTTTTTAAAATCTATTGCATTTATTTCTGCTCTGATCTTTATTATATTAATTCTTCTACTCACTGTGGGCTTTGTTGTTGTTTTTCAAGTTACTTTAAATATGAAGTTAGTTTCTTTGAGTTTTTTTTCTCTTTGGAGGCAGGCCTGTAATGCTGTGAATTTACCTTTTAGTCCTTACCAAAGTAGTCCTTTTAGGACTACTTTGACTGTGTCCCATATGTTTTGGGATGCTGTGTTTTCATTTTCATTTGTTTCAAGGTATACTTTGATTTCTTCCTTGATCTAAGAAAGAAATGTTACTAACATTCATTTACTAACATTTCTTCCTTGTTAGTAAGAAATGAATGTTAACCCATTCATTTCTTAGTAACATTCTATTTAACAGCCATGACTTTATGTGTTTTTCAGTTTTTTTCTTGTGATTGATTTCTGGTTTCATATCATTATGGTCAGAGATGATACTTGATATGATTTCAATCTTCTTAAATTTGAGACTTGTTTTGTGTCCTAACGAGGTCTCTCCCAGAAAATGTGCACTTGAAAAGAATGTATACTCTGCTGTTTGGGGATGAAATGCTCTGAGGATATCCATTAAATCTATCTGCTTTGGTGTGTCATTTAAGGATGACATTTCCTTGTTTATTTTCTGTCTTGAAGATTTATCCATTTATGTCAATGAGGTGTTAAAATTTCCTGTTATGCCTGTATTACTGTTGATCTCTCCTTTTATGTCCATCAAGTTTTGCTTCATATATTTAGGTGCTCCTATGTTGGCTGCATCAATATTTATAAGAGTTATACCTGATACAAGATAGTGGAGAAACCAGTGGAAGTTACACTAACCTCTTCCCAGGACCAGTCTGGAATTACAACTAAATTGTTGTAACAAAATCATCTAGAATAAACTACTGAACAATAGCAGGAGAGATTTATAACTATGGACAGACAGAATAAGTAACTTCAGCATGATGTGACTGGTAGGGAGTACAGAGGAGATGTGAGAGAGCTGGCTGGGATCCCACGGGTGGCAGCTAAAGTGTCAGAGGAATATTTCAGCAGCCACGGTGATGCCCCTGAGAAGTGTTGGATCTAAACCCTAAGTTGTGCTTCCCAGCCTAAAGTACCAGAGTCCAAAAAGTGCTCAGATAACATCCAACTGTGAAAAGTGGCAGGGTTTCTCTCTGCCAGAGGTGGATGGCTGGTGACTCAGCCATTTAAAGGGCCAGTGCATAGGATGTCATATGCAGCCACTTACCCTGGGCTCTGGCAAAGAGGGGGATGATGGAGTGGACTAAAGACAGTCAAGGAGAGACTAGAGACTGGGGACAGTGGCTTTGGGTAGAGAACTGAGAGAGTAGCCTCCAGGGTCCTGGTGCTGAGTCATCCCCAACACTTTAGGAGCCATCTTGCTCAGTCAGACCACTTCCCTTTGAGTGGCATCAGCCTCAGGGGAAGCAGTAGCCCTGGCCCCAGGAGTCAGTCTGCCCCGTCCTGTGGTGCTTAAGTCTGACTGCTGATTACAGATTGACTAGATTAATAATGGAAGGAGTTAGCCACAGACAGTAGATCCCTGGTAGTCTTGAACAGGCTGCTTAAGGCCAGACTGGGATACCATCTGACATCACAAGAGGCAGATCCAGAAAGAAAAAATCAGTAGATGCTACTGAGATGAAATCCACTGTGGTCTTCTCCATTATTTAAGATATTTTCTTTCTTGCACAGTTTTTTAACATTCATTTCTTCTCCTTCAAGTCTGTGCATATTAAGTAACCAGATTTTATATTACAGTTTATTTCCATTCTCATATTTCGCTCCTCCCTTCTCTTACCCCATTTTACCTTCTTCTTTCCTTTTATTATTTTCATTTTAACTTTTGCTTTCTCTCTTGCTGGAACTTGTTTCCTTTATGAACTCTTACTATTTCTCCCCTATCTAGCCTCTCAAAACCAATTTTCTTGTCAATGGTCCTCTCACACTCTCTTTCCTGCTCTTAAAATATCCATGTTCTCTCTTCACCTTTATCATTCTTTGCTAGTTGGTTGTAGATAGGGTAGTTGTTATTGCTTTTTTCATTTTATCTCTAGATCTCCAGTATTTTGGTATTTCAAATCTCAAAATTTTACCATTCCTCTCTCCTACTCCATTCCACCTTCATTTTACCCCTTCTTTTTTTTATCTCAAATTTTATTTTTTCTCTGTGCTAGCCTGGTTTTATTCTTCTCTCTCTATTATCTCAAAATCACTTCCCTTTCCTCTAGATAGCTCATAAGTTTTTCTTTCTTTTTCCCCTCTTATTCCCATCCCACCTATATTAATCTTAGCTCATTTTTTGTTGATAGTGCTGTGGTAGGTCTTTTTTTCCAATTTGGTTCCTATTTTTAAAAATATTTATTTACTTTTTTATCCCTTTTCTTTCTCTCTCTTAGTTTATTTTTTAAAATTTCTGTTCAGTCCTAATACTATATGCTCCTCTTCTCCTAATCCATTCTTCCTTCTTCATTCCCTTTTTTATTTACGATGGCAATTTTACTCTTTCTCTTTGCAGTGCACTATTCCCTACTCTTATTAGTGCTTCTCCCTCTACTCTCTCAAAATCATTTTTCTTTCAGTTAATCATCTCATATTCACTTCTCCATTCTTATAATAGTCTTAATCTCTTTACCCCCTTATTAATACTGGTTCACTTACTATTGATAGTGGGATTGTGGGTGAGAGTTATTTTTGCAGGAGTGGGTATGTTTCTTGTGCTGTGTGTTTTTGTTCTAGCAGCACCTGCACAGCAGCATACAAGACCTGGTGGGTGGAGTGACCCTCAGTCAATCAGCTGGAGAGAAGGACCCATCAAAGAAAAAGCAAACAACAGTCAAAACCCAATTACAACCAGAGAGCAGAAAGTGCATCCAAAATAAATGACAGAAAGTGCATCCAAGGAGCATCAAGTTCAAGAGATCAAGGAGACTGCACCACTGAATCTTACAGTTCTCCTTACATAGAAGTTCACAGCACAATGATAGGGAGTCAAAGCAAATCAATTTAAGATACAGAAGTAAACAAGAAGAATCTCCTCTAAAGTGGGGAGACAAAAAACTCTCAATCAAAAGGAAAGAAGACATACACATAAAGAGTGCTAAAAGAAATAAAGGCAAGTAAACTATCAGATACTGGCTATAAGGAAGTTCAACGAGCTCAGTGAGAAGTACAGAGAACTACAGGGAAGCTGAAAGAAACTTACTGTGAACTACATTGGCATGAAAAAGGACATAGAAACTATCAACAAGAGCCAAGAGGAAATAAAGAACTCAATTTCTGAATTGAAGAACACAGTAAAAGGAATCAAAAGCAGGCTAAAAAAAGCAGACGTTTGAATCAGTGATCTGGATGACAAGGTCAGAAAAGATTCCCAGGAAGAGCAAGAAAAGGAAAAAAGACTCAAAAAGAATGAAGAGAAGTTAAGGGAGCTGTAGGAAAACATAAAACACAATAATATCAGTATAATAGAGATACCAGAAGGAGAAGAAGAGAAGCAAGGGGTAGAAAATTTGAAAAAGTAATGACAGAAAACTTCCTTAATTGGACGAGAGAGGAAGTCACACGAGTCTAGAAAGCATACAGGGTCCCAGTTAAGAAGAAACCAAAGAGGCCTACTCTAGGATACATCATAATTAAAGTGGCAAAATTCCAAGACAAAAAGAGAATTTTAAAGGCAGCAAAGGAGAAACAAGAAGTAACATACAAGGGAGCTCTGATAAGGGTAGCAGCTGATTTCTCAATGGAAACACTACAAGCTAGAATGGATAGGCAAGAAATATTCCAAGTAATGAAAAGCAAAGGCCTGCAACCAAGACCAATCTATCCAGCAAGGCTCTCATTTAAAATGGAAGGTGATATAATGAGTTTCCCAGATAAAAGAGGCTAAAGAATACACCTCAACCAAACCAACATTGCAAGACATGCTAAAAGCACTGCTTTAAGAACATAAAGAAAAAGAAGAGGGGGGAACAAAGTTATGAAGTGGAAAATGGCAATGGATAAGTACCTATCAATAATAAACTTAAATGTAAATAGATTAAATGCTCCAATCAAAAGACATAGGGTAGCTGAATGGATAAGAAAACATGACCTGCATATATGGTACCTACAAGACAGCCACCTCAGAACAAAAGACCTACATAGACTGAAAGTGAAAGGTTGGAAAAAAATTCCAAGCAAATAGACAGGAAAAAAATAGCCAAGGTAGCAATACAAAATAGATTTCAAAACAAAGGCCATAATAACAGACACAGAAGGACACTTCATAATACTCAAGGGAGCTAAAGAATAAAACCATCAAGAAGACATAAACATTGTAAACATATATGCCCCCAACATAGGAGTACCCAAATATATAAGAAAAATCTTGGAGGACATCAAGAAAGATACAGGCAGCAATATATTTATACTAGAGGATTTTAACACCCCACAGTCAACAATGGATAGATCTTCCAAAGAATCATCAAGGATATTGTGGCATTGAATGATGCTCTAGATCAAATGGACTTAATTGATATATATGGAACAGTTCAGCCAAAGAAGCAAAGTACACAAAGAAGCAAAAAAAAAAATGCACTTTTCAAATGCATTCGGAACATTTTCAAACACAGACCATGTGACAGGACACAACACAAGGAAACTGAAATCATATCAAGCATTTTTTCAAACTACCAGGGCCTGAAACTAGAAACCAATCTCAAGGAAAAAATTCAAAAACAGTCAAATTCTTGGAGACAGAAGAAAATGTTATTAAATAATAAGTGGATTAAGAATGAGATCAAGGAAGAAATCAAAAAGTTTCTGGAAACAAAATGAACTCACAACAGTCCAACACTTATGGGACACAGCATTAAAGCAGTCCTGAGATGGAAGTTTATAGCAATACAGGCTGACTTAAAAAAGGTGGAAAAATTTCAATTCAACAGTCTAACCCTACATCTACAAGAACTGGAGAAACAACAATAAAAGAAGCCCAGAGTGAGCAGAAGGAAGAAAATAACCAAGAGCAGAGAAGAATTAAATGACTCGACTACAAGAACAATTCAAAGGATTAATAAATCTAGGAGTTTGTTCTTTGAAAATATAAACAAAATCAACAAGTCTTTAAGCAGACTTAACAAGAAAAAGAGAGAGAGGACCCAAATAAACAAAATCAGAATGAAAGAAGAGAGACTATAGCTGATACCAGAAAAATACAAAGGGCTGTATGGAATTACTATGAAGAACTATATGTTAAGAAATTTTAAAACCTGGGTGAAATAAACAAATTCCCACAAACATATAATCTTCCAAAACTGAATGACGGAGAAGCAGAAAACCTAAGCAGATAAGTAACTGCTAGTGAAATTGAAGCAGTAATTAAAAACTCCCAGCACAGAAAAGCCCTGGACTGGACAGTTTCACAGTAGAATTTTACAAAACAGTTAAGGAAGCGCTAACCCCTTTCCCTCTCAAACTATTCCAAAAAATGCAAGAAGACAGAAGACTCCCAAATTCTTTTTATGAGGCCAGCATGATCCTACTCCAAAAACCAGATAAAGACACAACAGAAAAGAAAACTACAGGCCAATATTGCTGATGAACATAGACACTGAAACCCTAAAAAAATATTGGCAAAATACATCCAGCAATATATTAGAAAGGTCACAAACCATAATCAAGTGGGATTCATCCCAGGGATGCAATGATAGTATAATATTCACAAATAAATAAACATAATACAACACATAAAAAAGGAAAGACGATTTCACATGATCCTATCAATAGATGTGGAAAAGGTTTTTGACAAGCCACAGTACCCATTAATAATAAAAACACTCAGCAAAGTGGGAGTAGAGGGATTATACCTCAACATAGTAAAGGACATATACAAGAAAGCTACAGCCAATATCATACTCAACAGGAAAAAACTAAAATCTTTCTCCCTAATATCAGGAACAAGAGAAGGGTATCCAGTTTCACCACTTCTATTCAACATAGTATTGGAAGTTGTAGCTATAGCAACCAGACAAGAAAGAGAAATAACAGATATCCAAATTGGAAAGGAAGAAGTAATTCTGTCATTGTTTACTGGTGACATGATAGTGTACATAGAAAACCCTAGACTCCACACAAAAAAACTACTCAACCTAATAAATGAATTTGACAAAATGGCAGGATACAAAGTCAATATTCAGAATTGAAGGCAAGTTTGTACACAAACAATGAAATATCAGAAACAGAAATTAGGAAAAAATCCCATTTGATATAGCAACAAGGGAAATGAAGTACCTAGGAATAAACCTAACCAAGGAGGTAAAAGACCTGTACTCAGAAAACTACAGAACATTGAAGAAAGAAATTAAGGAAGACACAAATAAATGTAAGCATATACTGTGTTCATGGATTGGAAGAATTGCCATCATCAAAATGTCCATATTATCCAAAGCTACTTATAGACTCAATGCAATCCCTATTATTAGAAAACAGCATTAATTTGAAAATAGAACTTGTATGGGAAAAATATTTGCCAATGATACCTCAGATAAGGGTTTGATCTCCAAAATATATAAAGAACTCACATGACTCCAATCTAATAAGACAAGCAGCCCAATTAAAAAAATGGGCAAAGGACTTGAACAGATACTTCTCTAAGGAGAACATACAGAGGGCCCAGAAACATATGAAAAGATGCTCAATATCGCTAGACACAAGAGAGATGAAAATTAAAACCATAATGAGATACCACTTCACATTGGTGAGAATGGCCATCACAAATAAAGCAACAAAAAAGTGTTGGAGAGGTTGTGGAGAAAAGGGAACCTTAGTGCACTGTTGGTGGGAATGCAGACTGGTGCAACCACTATGGAAAATAGTATGTAATTTCCTCAGAAAGCTAAAAATTGAACTGCCCTTTGACCTGGCAATTCTACTGCTAGGATTATATCCTAAGAACCCTGAAACACCAATCCAAAAGAACCTATGCACCCCCAATGTTCATAGCAGCACAATCTACAATAAGCAAGGGCTGGAAGCCTCCTAAGTCCCCATCAGTAAATGAATGGATCAAAAAACTTTGGTACATTTACACAGTAGAATTCTATGCAGCAGAAAGAAAGAAGGAACTCCTACCTTTTGGGACAGCATGGATAGGATTGGAGAGCATTATGCTAATTGAAATAAGCCAGGTGGTGAAAAACAAATACCACATGATCTCATCTTTAACTGGAACCTAATCAACAAAATGAACAAACAAGCAAAATATAACCAAAGACATTGAAATTGAGAACAGGCTGACAGTGACCAGAGGGTAGAGAGGGGCAATAATGGGGGAAAAGGGTGAAGGGTTTACAGGAACAATTATAAAGGACACATGGGCAATAACAAGGGGGGATAGAAATAGTGGAAGGAGGTGGGGAGGGCTGGAATGGTGGTGGGGGGTGCGGGGGAAAGCAGAAAAATGCACTGGAACAACAACAAAAAATAATATAAAAAATGAAATAAAAATGCAACGCTTATTAACATACCAGTGATGTATTTTACAGAGCATATATTTCAAAAATTTGTATGGAACCACTAATAACCCCAATTGGCCTCAGATATTTTGAGAAAGAAGAAAAAAGTAGGAGGGATCATAATACCTGATATCACACTATACTACAAGGCCACTATAATCAAAACACTCTGGTACTGGCATAAGAACAGACACACAGATCAATGAAACAGGACAGAGAGTCCAGAAATAAACCCAAGACTCTATGGTCAATTAATATTTGACAAAGGGGGCAGGACCATAAAATGGATTAAAAACAGCCTCTTTAGCAAAAGGTGGGATATCTGGACAGGTACATTAAAAAAAATGAAACTCAAGCACCATCTTACACCCCACACAAAAATAAACTCTTGATGGGTAAAAGACTTAAATATATCACAGCACCATAAAAGTCCTAGAAGAGAACACAGGCAGGAAAATTTTAGATATCCCATGCAGCAATATTTTCACCATATATCCTTAGAGCAAGGGACATAAAGAAAAGAATAAACAAATGGGACTACATCAAAATAAAAAGCTTCTACATGGCTAAAGAGAACATCAGCCAAATGAAAAGAGAACCAATTATATGGGAAAATAAATTTGCCAGTGATATCTCAGACAAGGTTTGATCTCCAAAATATATAACGACCTCACATGATTGCACTCCGGGAGACAAAGAATTCAATTAAAAAATGAGCAAAGGACCTGAACAGATACTTCTCCAAGGAGGACATCCTCTCCACCTGGTTGCTCATCTCTGCCCCTCCTACTAGTCTGGATGAATGTTTCTTCTTTAGCTTTTTGGCTGTCAGACTTCCATACAATTCGATTTTCTGTCAGTTTTCATACTTTGTTGTTTTTGAATTTGTTGTTCTTCTTTTGGTTGTGCAAGGAGGTGCAGTGTATCTACCTATGCCTCCAGCTTGGCTGGAAGTGCTTTTTCTTGAATTTTTATGAGATTAGGTAAGCCAAACTGACAACATGCTAGGGAGCAAGTTCTCAAAAGCTCCCCCTAGCTTCTTTTTTTCATTTCCATTTGCATGAAATATCTTTTTCCATCCCTTTACTTTAATCTACATGTATCTGTCATTCTGAGGTGGGTGTCTTGTAGACAGCATATATTTGGATCTTGTTTTCTCATCCATTCAGTTACTCTAGGGCTTTTGATAGAGCATTTAGGCCATTTACATTTAAAGTGGTTATTGCTATGTACAAATTTTTCACCATTTTAATTTTTATAACTATGTTACTGTTTTTTTCTCTCTCTTATTAAAAATAACCCTTTATAATTTCTTGTAATACTGGTTTGGTGAAAATAAACTCCTTTATCTTTTTGTCTGGGAAGCTCTTTATTATTTCTTCAATTTTTAAATGATAGCATTGGTAAGTAATGTAGTCTTGGTTGTAGGTCACTTTGAATACTTTATGCTAATCCCTTCTGGCCTGAAATGTTTCTTTTGAGGAATCAGCTAACAGTCTTATGGGAGCTCCCTTACAGGAGCTGATTCACTCCTCTGCTTCATTCAACCTACTGTTTACCTTCCAGTATATTCTTCATTTTAGATATTGTAGCTGGTTGTTTATCATTGTTTATATATTTTTTCATGCCGTTGTATTTTTCATTAAGTTTCTTGAGCATCCTTATAACCATTTTTCAAACTTCTATAGCTAGTAAATTGCTTGTCTCCATTTCATTTAGCTACTTTTCTGGAGATTTCTCTTATTATTTCCTTTGGGGTATGTGTGTTTATCTCCCCATTTTGGCTGTGTTTCTGTTTGGTTATATATCATAGATAGATCTGCTATGACTCCCACTCTTGGTAGGTTGGCCTCATTGTTGTAGTTGTCCTGTGTCACTCAGTGGAGCAGTCTCCTTGATCACCTGATCTGGGTGCTCTAGCATGTCTTTTGTGTGGGTTATGTGGGCCCCCCTGTTGTATTTGAGTCTTGACTGTTATTGGCCCATTGATGGGTGTTTTTGACCCTCAAGCTGGCTAACTGTGAGAATTGACCTCGAACAGTGTAGGTGCTGACCGCATTAATTAGAATTTGCCTCAGCAGGGTCTAGGGCCTACTGAAATCTCCCTTTGGATATGCCACCTGTGAAGCTAATTGGATCCTTCTCTAATGCTCTCTGAAGCTGGCCACTGGGTATGTTGGTTCTGAAACCTCTTGGGAGAGACTCTGGTGCAGGCAAATTCAGACATTGCCCTGTGCATGGCCCTAAGCAACCTTTTTGGAGCAAAAAAACAATCCGGTTAGTGGCTGCATAGGTATGCATGGAAAGGACCAAGCTGTACACCAAGGCCAACTTCCACCAGCACTGAGTCTGGGGGCAGGTCAGCAAAAGGCCCAAGACACCCCGAGATCCACCTCCATTTTCCCCTGCCTGCCTCCACCTGCTGACTGCCTGTTAGACTCAGTCACCAAAATGGCCTCTGGCAGTACTCAGCTTGCATGAGGAAGGTCCTCAGTGAGTTAGCAGGTAGGGGCTAGTGGTGTTCACCAGAATGATACAAGTTCAATCTCTGTGCTAGTGTTGAGCCTGAGGCCACTCAACGAAAGTCCCAGCATATACCAAGTCTAGATGCTACCTGCTGGGTGCCTACAGATCTTTGTGGTGGGGCCAGCCACAGGAAATCCTCAGGGTGAGGCTAGCAGAGTTTTTGAGACCCAAATGTACCAATATTTGACCATGTGAAGGGAGGGCTCTGCACTGGTCTGCCATGTGAGGGGACGATGGCCCCTGTCCTAGAGGCACACAACTCAGTCATGAAACCCCCTCAGTCTGCCTAGACTTCCACATCCCTGCCCAGGCAGCTGATTCCTCAGCAGAGTGTGGGCTCCACAGGGTGGGGTGACAGGGGGTCTAGAGGGTGGGGCTATTGCATTCCCCCAGGCTGATGCCATAATGAGGGGAGTGCTGCACCCAAGGAAGATGGTGTCTGGAGGTGGTGTAGGAGAGGGACTCACACAGGGATCCTGGTGGCTGTCCCTTCAGCTCTCTCCCTAGAGCCACAAACCCCCGTCTCTCCTCACACAACTGTAGTCTGCTCCTTCCTCCCTCTGCCAGAGCCCAGGGTGAGGGGCTGAAAATGAGATTTTGTGTGTTGGCATTTTAAGGGTGTGCCTGTGTTTCTAGCAGACTCTCATTTCTCCCTGGTGGACAAAATCCCTGCTGATTTTTGTAGCCAGATACTATGTGGGTGACTCATGTTGGCTCTGGTGCTCTTGTGGGGTTGACACCCCATGCTCCTCTGGTGGAACATTTGCAGCTACAATATCCCTCTGGGATCTCAGCCAGTTCCCCTGGGAGTAGGACCAGCCCTTATTCTCTCTCTGCCCTTCCTATCAGTCTTGATGTGGCTTCTGTAAAGTTTTGGTTATAAGACTCTGGTTTAACTTGTCTTAAGTTGGTTATTCAGGTTGATTGTTGTGTATTTCAGTTGTAATTCCAGTTTAGTTCTTGCAGGGAGGTGATTGTAGCTTCTACCTACTCTGCTGCCATCTTGGATTTTTCCTCTTTTTCTTTTTTTTAATTAAATATTTTAATCTTAAGATTTTATTTATTTATCTTTAGATGGAAAGGAAAGGAGAGAGGGAGAGAAATATCAATGTATGGTTGCTTCTTGTGTGTCCCCTGCTGGAAACTGGCCTGCAACCCACGCATGTGCCCTGACTTGGAATCGAACTGCGATCCTTTGGTTCACAGGCCTGAGCTCAATCCACTGAGCTACACCAGCCAGGGCTGGTTTTTCTTAAAAAAACATTTTGCCTTTTATTTTATGCCGCTATTGATTTTCAGGACTTTTAGAATGTCATTTTTGCCAGTTTTGTCTAATTTAACGTTGCTTCACCATTTCAGAAACTCTGCTTCTATCTCATTCTCTCACCATGCCAAGCTACTGAGAACTTCCTCCAGGAAATCATTAATATTTAGATCTTAAAAGTCTATCTGTATCAGAGATAATAAATATACCATAAAATACAGTTTATCTTGCAAAAGCATGTGCTTTTGCAGGTAGGGAGCAGGTCTTATTCATCTTTGTAGCCCCCCCCCACCAGGTAAAAAGACTTGCATAACACATGGTAGATAATAGGGCTGATACTATTTCCAAACTGTTTCTTTAATAAGATTCTGTCCCTCCCCCCCACCAACCTGCTTGCATTGGAGGCATCTCACAAAGTTAAACACATGGAAAGCAACGACATCATCATAATTGCTTCTAACAGGAAAGAAATAACTGGTTACATGAGAAGTTTTAAAAAATTGGAATAGAAGATGATTGGCATTATCTTTCAACAAAAGAGGACTAGAAATGGCAGTATTGGACCTGATGATTGCTAAGCCTCTCAGGACCTTGAGAAGGAAAGGAACAGATGTAGTCAAAGTCAGTACACATTCGCCCGTTCAACTGTGGTAACAAGCCACCCTCAGAGACTTTGTTTGACTCCTTCTCGAGTTACCAACCCGCTTGATTATCTAATGAAAATTGATACTTCTAAATTTTTCCTATTAAAGAATGATAGTTGTTCTACCCTTTATCCAGGTAAGGTAAAGTACGGTTCCTTCTATTCCTAGATATAGAGTATTGTTTTTAATCTGAAGGGGTGCTGGATATTATTAAATGCTTTCTCTGTATCTATTGACCTTATAGTACAGGGGTGGGAAACTTATTTTCACTAGGGGCCACATCAGATTCGTGGTTGCCTTCAAAAGTTCGAATGTAATTTTAGGACTGTGTAAATGCAACTACTCCTTAATCAGGGGCAAAGAGCTCAGTGCTGCTGCCAGGTAGAAACAAGGTTCTGGGCCAGATAAAACAAGGTGGAGGGCAGAATTCAGCTTGCAGGCCTTTTGTTTGCCACCTGTGTTACAGTAGATTTTTTTCTCTTTTGTTCTGTTAATGCAGTAGGCCACATTTATAAACTTCATAATGTTGGGCTATCATATTCCTGTAAATTCACTGCAATCCTGTAAACTCTACTGGGTCATGGTGTGTTATATATTTTTT
The DNA here is from genome assembly GCF_021234435.1 of Artibeus jamaicensis. Classification (NCBI taxonomy): domain Eukaryota; kingdom Metazoa; phylum Chordata; class Mammalia; order Chiroptera; family Phyllostomidae; genus Artibeus; species Artibeus jamaicensis. The sequence goes on along the minus strand of NW_026521723.1, from coordinate 19,203,269 downwards.
CACTGCTGGTCTAGGTTTGCTGATATTTTATTTAGGATTTGTGTATTTGTGCTTTTAAATAAGATTGGTCTATAATTGTATTTGCTTGCCTTATCCTTGTCTGATATTGTTGTCAAAACTTTCTTAGCTTCATAAAATGATTTTAGTAGCTTTCCCTTTGTCTTCTGTTTAATCTGTGGGTGGTAAAATACCTCAAAATAACAGTGGCTGTATAACACTGAAATCAGTTTCTCAGATATTCATGTCTGGGGAGGTGGTCCAAATTGAGATGACACTCCATGGTACCGGAGACCTAGATTCTTTCTACCTTGCTGGTATGCCGTATTTGGTCTTGGTGTCATAGTTCTTAATGGTAGCATCTGGTTCCAGGGAGGAGGATTGAGGAAGGGATGATGAAGAGATCAAAGGATCCCTGCAAGCACTTTCTTAAAAGAAGGTTCCCAGACTCCAGCACATAACCCTGCCACAAGCATTCCATTTCAAGGATTTAGTCATATGGCCACACTTAGCTGAAAGAGAGACTGGGAAATATTTTTATTCTGGGTGGTCGTGTGCCCAGCCAAAATTGATTTCTTTTGTTAAAGAAAAAGGGGGAGAACAAATATTGGGGTCCTCTAATAGTCTCTGCCATGCAGAGACTTTTCTGTTCTTCATAATTGTTAGAAAATAGGCTCATGGTCATACGGTGACTTATGGGAGAGCTGGCCTCTACACCCAGGTTAGCTTTCCAAAGTCTGCACTTTTCACTGTATCAAATCCTGCTTTATAGTAGTCAGTGATTAGTAGAAATCCGCCATCTGAGCTCTCTTACTGCACCCTCCTGCATTCCTCAGCTAAAAAGAAATCTTACCACCAAAGGAGTGGGCTGAGGCAGTGACCAGAAGGATTCATTTTGCAAATAGCCAGCAAGTATCTTCAAGTCTCCCTAAGAGCTTCATTAAAGATGCCTATCCAATTTTGCCCAAGGAAGCCCATCTGTATTTGAAGTCTCCAATGAAGATGTGTCTTTTCCTTCTCATTTGTTGCAATAAAAAAATGAAATAACTATGGAGAGTATAGCGTAGAGCAGAGATTTTCAACTGGTATGCTAGGGCACACTTGCGTGCCACAAGAATTTTTAAAACACATAATACTTGACTATTTAGTCAGGGGCATTGATCTCTTTTCCTTTAGAGAGAGAGAGGGAGAGAGAGAGAGAGAGAGTGTGTGTGTGTGTGTGTGTGTGTGTGTGTGTACAACAGCCAACACCAAAACTGTTTGGTATGAATAAATCAAAATTATACCTATTTTTGTTTTGTCAGATGGCCCAAAATTATTATATACTTTTTGGTGTGTCACAGAATTTTAGTAATTAGTTTATGTCTACCATGAGATGAAAAAGGTTGAAAATCACTGGGGTAGGGGATGGAGCCCTGGGATCAGAGTCAGGGCACTTGGATCCTAGTCTCAGCTCTTACAGTGACCATCTGGTCTTGCAAGGAACCTTTGCCTCCCTGAACCTTGGTGTCATTAATTTTAAATTGGGGTGTTGGATACAAAGATATTTAAAGACCCCCTAGCTCTAAAGTGCTTCATGAGAAAGTAAATTGGCACATTGATTAAGATATTATAATGCAATATTAATAACAGTTTTCATTTATATAGTATAATTAGTTTATAGTATGTTTTTGCTTCTTTGATCTCATTAACAAATGTGAGCTATGTAGAGAAGTTATTAGTACATTATTTATAGTTAAATATATATGGAATTTTTATGGTCATTTGTACAAAAAACATGGGATAAAAAGAGTGGACTAGATTCTAATATTCGTTGAGTGCTTATGTGCGCTAGGTTTGAGGTATGTTTCTACAGAAAAATTAGATTTAATTTATAACTCTGTCAACTATCCCAGAAACGTAAATGACTAAATTCATGATGATTCCCTGTGATTCACTTACTAGTGTTCAAGCCCATGGCGTGCACAGGCTGGTAGAGGACATTAGGGTTATAGAAACCTGTACAGGAAATAGTTTCCATACAGAAAGGGAGATGAGATATATACCAGTTAGAGACAATTATGTGCATTAATGGAGGTAGAAGATAAGCTGGTTGACTCAACAGCAGGAAATTAGTGATAGTATAGCTGATCATAGTATTTTGATTCCGGTCAGTTGAAACTTGTGATAGCTTAGACAAGGGTATAATTAGTGGACAGCTATATAGCCTCTGGAGCACCCAAATCTCTGTCTGGAAAGGGTCATAACATATTCATGACTGAGAGCCCACCCTCTGAGGTAGAAGCTCGCAATTGCTCACACAATGTGGGTAAGATTCACTATCTATAGGAAACCTTTGCATGGGTAACTATCCTACATATTGGGAGATAATGAAATTGTAGCATCTGATCAGAAACCCACCAACCTAAAGAGTATTTGGTGAAAAGATGAAGTTGAATCTTTGGTCATGTTATAAAAAGTAATTTAAGATGCTCAAAGGTGATATTGAAAGGCAGGCTAATACGAAGAGTAACGTAGTAGGTCTTATCCAGGCCTCTTGGGAGAGTTAAAGAGAATGCCCCATCCAGCATTGTTTCTGCAGAGGACCTGGGTCATCAGCAGCCTGCTACATTTGGGGACGCAACCACCATGGAACGGTCATCATTACAGCATAGCTGATGTTTCCTCCTGGAGTGCATGTTCACCGGGTGATGGGCTTCTGGCTATTAATCGGGCATTTAGATGCAGGGGTATTCAGGGGAGGTGATCCTGATCGTGGTCACACAGATTTCCTATTTGTTACAGATCTCCCAAGGAACAAAACAAAATGTCATTTTGGTTGACAGGTCAGCAGCCCTGAGCTGTTTGGATCACAAGGAACTAGCTCTGCCTTGAGCGATGTTTATGTTTGCTTAAATATTTTGCTTAAATATTTTGCTCTGGTTGAGGATAGTATTAGTCAAGGAAACTGACTGACCAGGGAGTCAGATTTGTAAACAATAAAGTAATTTCAACATAATAACCATGGGGCGCAGGTTCTGAGGATTCTCTTCTGTACACTAAACACTCATGGATTTCACAGGAAGCCCTGGTGGTGCAGAGTGAGTGAGTTGAGGGAAGTGGCCTCATTATTCTAGAAGTCCTGTGGTAACAAGTCCAAGGCCCTCTGAAACCCAGCAGTTTCCTGCCATGGTGGAGGCATCTGGTGTTTTGATGGCAAGCACATACCTCTCTGGAGAACCCACTCCACAGGATTTTCTCCTCATTGATGAAGAGCCTTTCTCCTTTCTTGGCATAAACGTTGTAATATCCGACTTCCTTAAATACAATGGAGCCATCTTCTGGGGAGAGGTGCCAGTTGATGATGGAATAGTTCCCCATCAAGTCACCACATTCATCAAAAGTCACCTGTTCACCCATATTGTTGGTAAAGTTTAGATGACGTAGGTGCTTCAGGACCTAAAGAGGAACAGAGATGAATATTCTGAGTATAAGCCACAGGGCTGCTGCATATGGTTGTGTAGGTTCTGCACTGTGCAAGGACAGTAAACTATCTTCTAACAAAGTGGAAGGAACATGACTTGAGGAAGAGACACCTTTTTCTAATTTATAATAGGGTACTTGCATGTGTTAGTGGCAGCCCTGGTAAGCTAGGGGCTTTACGTGGTACTCACATTGTGCCTGGGGTAGGAAACACTTATTTGAAATTAGGAAGGGAGAAGGGATATGTCTCACCAAAGACCAAGACAAGGCTAGTGTGGGTACATTGTCACCTGATGGTGCCCCAAGAGCAAGGTGACATTCTGGCCAGAGCCCATTCTTAGCGTTTTCTGAAATGGGCTTTGGAGAAAGGGTGGAGGCGCTAAGAGCTCTTACGAACTGCACCATCTTCTCCGTGCCACTGCTTCTGCAGAAGTGTCTTGCCACCAAAAATCAGAGCAAGGGGAGTGGGAGGAAGGAATAAATGAGGCTGTGAATGGGCTCCTGTTGTAACAGTTATGGCCAATCATGAACTATTGTGGGTCACAAAGCCCTCACACAAAAAAGGTAACATAATAATTACTAAACCTTCCTAGTCATTTTACTCCTTTTAAGGAACAACGCTAAATACTTTACATTTACTATCTAATCCAATCTTCACAACAAGTAGTGCTATTATCCCATTTTATTGATGGGGAAACGGAGGCACGTAAAACAAAAGTATCTTTTCCAGGGTGACACAGCTCGCAGGGGGTGCAGAGCCTGTGCTCTGTTGGCCATGCTCTACAGCAGCATCGTCAGGCTCCTGGCACTGCTGCCTGCATGCCCCTGACATGGGTCAGGACGAGGCAGCAGGCACTCAGCAGCTTGTCTTTCATGCAGGATCTGGCCAGTGCTAGGGGTCAATGAGGCACCAAGAAAGAGTGAGACACAAGCTAGCCTGCGAGTGCAGGGGTACTCACTTCCACTGCACCTCAAATCAAATCTAGCTAACTACGAAAAGGAAAATACACTGTGGCCAAGTAACTTCTATCGCAGGATCTCAAGGTTAGTTTTTACCCTAACATGCTATACAAGAGAAACCATATGTTCATCTCTGTGGATATGGAAAAAGTGTTTAAAACATCGAGCCTCCATTCTGGTTTAAAACTCTTAGCAATCTAGGAATAAAAGGGAAATTCCTCAACCCTAGAGAGGGCGTCTATGAAAAACCGACATTACCAACATCATACTTAATGGTGAAAGATGGCTTTCCTCCTAAGATCAGGAATGAGACAAGAATGTCTGTTCTCACTCTGGCTGTCCCGCATTGGGCGTTCTCACCAGAGCAGCTGGACTGAGTCAGGCTGATTCTCACTGAAAACACAGGGGTCTAAGTTCTACACTCAAACAAAAACAAACAAGCAAACAAATGAACAAAAGAACTTTCCAATCAAGTGAAAAGGCAAAGGATTCACTTTTTGAAAAACTTACATTAAGGACCATAAAAATTAAGGCTTTTATGTAATCTACTGGAACTTAAATATATATATATATATATATATATATATATATATATACACACACACACATATATATATATGTGTGTGTGTGTGTTGAAAAGCAAATTACTGAAAACTGTAGAATGGGTTTAAAGGGTCAACACAATTTTTCCCTTTGAGCTATAATTATAATCTATGTTCTTGTATTCTGATTTAAAAAGAAAAATAAAGCCTCTAGATTAAAACAAAAAGAAAAACAAGCAGGCAGACAGGGAACTATTAGCAACATTTGTTTTAAAATGCACTAAGTGATTTTACTTAAGACATCAGAAGACATATGGTACAGTAGACATATCAGGAGAATTATAGTTTTCATTGGATAAAATGTTAACTTTCTCTTCATTAAAGAAAGAGGAATTTTTCTGGGGAAATATTTTCTTTGTGATCTTTTAAGAAAGCTGCAGCTAAATATTATATTTTGTATGTCATGTTTTGATTAAGAGCATACATTTAATTTCTGGTTCTGGGGTGTCCAACCTGTGGCCTGTGGGCCATAATATGGGTAAGAATGGCTACGAATGCAGCCTTAACACAAATTCATAAATTTACTTAAAATATGAGATTTTTTTTGTGATTACATGTCGCAATGTATTTAATGTGTGGCACAAGACAACGGTTCTTCCAGTGTTGCTCAGAGACGCCAAAAGTTTGGACACACCTGCAATGTTCAAAATGTGGAATAAATTGATTATAAAACTTCTACCGCCTTGGTGAGGTAAAGGGAAGTTGGAGTCACCACAACACAATGATGTTTTAGTAACAGCTGAGAGCTGCCTGAAGAGAAGGGTACGTCTGAAAAACAACTTTCCCATATAAGAACGATGACAGCAGTGTGCCGGAAGATGAAGGGAGCAATGAAAGGCTGGACTGAAGGACTGGAAGTCTTTTAATATAGAGAGAACCCAGAATTATTCAATTAGCTATAATAAATTAATTCAGACTGACTGAACGAAGGACCGGCTTTTCTCCTCTTCTTCCTCCTCCTTCTCTTAATAAAAAAGGCCAAAATGGGTTTACAAAAGGTTCTTTTCTTCTTTTAGGCATACTTATTGGTATGAATTAGGCTAATCCATTGGTCCTGATAAAGGTTCTTAGGAAGCCTGTGTCAACTTTTAAAAATAAGAATTTAAAATGTAGTCGTTTCTTGATCTTTGTCTCAATAATCCTGTTTATACTTGTAAAGTTTTACCAAAGTGGTGTCTTCCCTTAGTCACTCAACTCATTGATAATGAAGAGGCCAAATTCAGCCCAAATTTATGAAGTCAAAATTATTGCAGTTTTATTGTGTGAAAATTTACTGCCAGCTTCTCTAAGACCACTTACCTTCTCTGTTTTCTCGGTCCATGCCCATGTACTGTCCTCGTCATCCACTTAACCCCAGTCTTCGCTCAGTATTTACCTTTGTCCCATTCTCTTCCTTTACCTATTTGTTCATTCAACAAGTATTTATTGGGTAACCAATATGGGTGAAGCAGGCACTTTTTTTAGGGATAAGATATACAGTAGTGTTCAAGATGGGCAGGTAGATGTTCAAATACTCTGACATCCACTCTCACTTACTTGCACAGACCGTATTTCTTTTTGTGTTTGTGTGTGAACCAGAGTTCAGGACACTTGGTTTACTCTGGGGAATGCCCAGGGCTTAAGGCTATGGACCTTAGTCTTCACTATGAAACCATCAGCTGATCTGGCTTACCTCTCAGGAACTAGAGAGCATGTGCCCAGAGGGACAACTGGGCACAGTTCTTTTAACTGTTACCTTGGCCTCATCAGGGAACAGCCCACCTGGGCTGTTGCCTTTCTTACCAGCTAGCTATATGACTTTGGGAAAATAATTTTGGCCTGAGTCTTTCCTCACCTACAAAACAATAATACTCAAGACTAAGATTTACTGAACACTTAACATATATAGGCAGTATACTAAACACCGTATACATTTTAACCAATGTTATCTTCATAATAAATCTATAAGTTCCATTACTGCCATTTTTTTGAGGTGAAGAAATTGAGGCACATTTAGTGACTTCCCCAGGTTATAAAGTTATTAGGTAGCAAATGGGACTTAAATCCAGTTAGTCCGGTCCTAGAGTCCAGACTCTCAACCATTACACTATATATTACCTATTCAGGTATAGAAGTCAAATTAGATAGTCTATCTATTAAGTTGTGCATCTCTAGTTACAACAGGTTAACTTGTGTAAAATTGAAGTTGAGAAAATGGGCGTGTTTAAAAAGCGGAATGGTAGACACATGTAAAAAGCTCATGGCAATCCAAGAGGCCATAATCAGAACGGTGGTCGAAACCGAATGACATCCAAATCTCCACGAAAGGCCTGTACTTTCCCACCCCAGGGACTTCCCATTGTTTTGTATTTTACGTCAACTTTACTGAGGTGTAGTTCACATAGAATAAAACACACACACATGTTAAGATTGTAGTTCTGAGTTTTGGCAAATGTACGTGTCTGTGTAACTGCCACTACCATCATCCCAAAAGGCGCCCTGAGTCCCCCCTTCCAAGTCAGTCCCGCCCCCACTTGCGAGCCTAGGCCACCACTGATCTGTCTTCTTTCATTAGAAGTAGAATATCATAAATGGAACCATACAGCATGAACTCTTATTTTTTTTTCAGTCTGGATATTTTTTCCTCCAAGGAACAGATCCTTTCCACAAATCCTATCCAGCCTTCAAGGCTCATCTTGAATGACATTTTTTATTTTCTTTCTACTTCAAATCCTAACCTGAACAGTACTATAGTGTTTCATCTTCACAGCAGGTACATATGTAACATCACATGAGTATGAATTTTATGAGTCAAAAATTTCACCTTGTCCACTTATACCTATTAATCAATTATTTGTTTACTAAGTCACATGTCTAAGTTACCTCATTAGACATCTTTAATATTTCTTTTGCCATGTTTACTTGCAAGTTTTGCATTTGAGTACCTAATTTCTGGCATTGTAACCTTGCATAACAGGTAAGGTGGAGTTGGAAACAATTTCACCCTTAAAAGCAATGGTAAAGAATCTTTAAATTGAGAGTTACGGACACATAGAAAAGCAACACAAGTTACAAAAAAATTGAGATATTTCCCCCAGAAAGAACATTGTTCTTTTTTCAGAGTTTTAAAAGAAGAAACTAATAGCTTCCTTAAAAGAGAAAGTATGAGAAATGATACTGAGGTTATAAATCAGTATAGTATCTTCTAAATTATTTTATTTGAGGAAGAATACGAGGAAAAAAGAATGAATGAAGGGGAAAAGAGAAGAAAAAGCTAATAAAATAACTTAAACATACAGGGTAATATACAAACACAAAGAGACTGACAGGTTCACAAAGAACACTAAACACCGAGGAAGACATGTAATAAAAGAGGTATAGCCCTGGCTGGGTAGCTCAGTTGCTTAGGGCATTGTCCCAATACACCAAGTTTGTGGGTTCCATCCCTGGTCAGGTTACATATGAGAATCAACCAATGAATGCATAAATGTGTCAATAATTAAAAAAAATAAGAAAAGAGGTACAAAAATGTATAATATGCACATGCTTAGATGGTCACATATTTTATTACCTTCTATGTGCTAATATTTCCATCTTGTGGCCTTTTAGGATATTTCTTCTAAAGGATTTTAAAGTCAAACTATTGCTCGGTATAAGCATAAATGGGAATCACCCCTTGGCATCGGTCAATTGAATTAAACCAAAGACTAGGGACTACAAACCTTCTCCACTGCACTCTTGTCTACAATTTCCACCTCTTACACATGGCATCACTTCTTAGCACAGAGGGCAAGTGGCGTGGGATGCACAAAACACTCCATTCACACAGATAATGAGGAAGAGTTCACACAGATAAGGAGCCTATTGCTTCTTGCCCACTTCCTGTGCTGCAAGTGTAGGGAAAATCCTAGATCAATTCCCTTCTCTAACCTCAGCCCTGTTTTCTGGCTCCATCTTCTCTATCTCCTTTGGTTCTCACCTCAATTCACCTTCCCTCTCCCAACCCCCAACACTACAAGCAATTTCTGGAAAGATCAATTTTGTTTGGCTTTTATTTTTGCCATGGTTCTGTCACCATGCATACCTGGTTTTTGTCTATTGAATGGTCTGTGCAAGGTAGAGGAAAGTAGGAAGTGTGTCTGGTGCACAATCATCTTGATAAAAGGAAGAGACAGTTCCATGCTGACTTACATGATGTTCCATTCAATTTGATTGTTGGGCGTGTGACCCAGGATCTTCCAATCAGAGCTTAGAATATCCAGCCACAGTGTTTGTTTCAAGGTTGAACAATTCTCTGAAAAAAACTCTAGGCAGTGTTGTCAGGTCAAATCAATTAGACTGCTACTCATCCACTCATTTACTCTACACATATTCAGGTGTCAGGTGTTCTGAACACAGTGCTGAACAATACGAACATGGTTCCTGCTCTCATGAAGTTTAGAGTAGTGCAACGGTGGACTCAGAGTGAAGAGGGAGCTGACAAGCAGCATGAGGAGGGCTCGGGGATCGCCGTGGGGGTCAGGAGGAAAGCGCATCTTCTATGCTCATAAATTGCCTGTTAGTGTTACTTTTAAGGCGTATGAATTGGTTTGTTGATTAATTTTAGGAGGGTTAAGTCAACAAAAGAAAATTGTAATTGATCTTACTATTTTAGCCAAATGATGAGCTGTGTAAGCTTAAGCTGGGTATATAAGTGGCAAAAATGAGGAAGAAAGAATGGTCTTAGAGTGTGTGTGGGGGGTATATGATTTGAAAAGACGTTTTTCAGGAGAAAGTGAAATTTGGAAGAGTTAAAAGTTTGTAGTGGACAATGATGGGAGGCAAAAATTGATGGCTCTTTGGGTGTGGGATAGTGTCTTAGCAAAAATTCTATGCCAAAATAAATTAATGTTTAGTGTGGAGATGCCAGAAAGACTGGCTTATAAGGCAGTTGAGAGAAGTCAGGGTGGAATTCCAGACCGAGATTCTTGGACTATATTGTATAGATTGTAGGGGTGATGGGTCTTCATGCAGGTCTTAATAGTGAGTGTTGATAAGAATTGCTTAGTAAGAATTGCTGGTTTGTCTTCTGAGACGTGGCCAAGATGTTTAATTCTGGAATGCCCGCCCAACTGCCTGGAGTCTGAAGTCTCAAAGGAGATTTACAGCAAGCACTCATCACATTTTGGCTAATGCCTGCGTGTTATTCTTCCTCAGAGCTCTGACCTTGTTTTCCGGTTTCCTCTCCCAGATGAATTGTACCAGACTGTGTGTCAGTCAGGAGGTCCCAGCTTTGCCTGTACGAGGGTCAGCTGAGGTGTCTGTGTAGCAGACACTTTATTTTGGCTGCTTTGCTTCTCTTTTCTCCTCCTTTTGGTAATAGCATCCTGAATTTAACTTGGGGGATCTGTTCCCTGCCTTGCCATAATATGGTAGTTTGGGAGGACTCCACTCCTAGTTTCAGGGGTGAATATGTGGCCCTGGACTGGCCAATAGATGTGAAGCGTGGGATTTTTACAGGAGATCCTGGGAAGCAAGGAGTTCATGAACCTAAAGCTTCTGCAGAGGCTGAAAACTGTTAATTCTGAGGAATAAGTAACAGAGTTGGAGATGAAATCATCTATTGTACTTGGAATGCTTCTGAGATTTTCAGTGTTATAAGCTACTAGTAATGTTCCTTCTTCTGTTTAAGCAGGTTGGTTTGGGTTTTCTATAGTATGCAACTAAAAGTCCCTATTTGATGATAGCCCAATTCTCGCCTTTTTTTTTTTTTTTTTTCTCTCCATGTCCAGGCTTTGATCTTGACCATCTGGATCTTACTTCCTTGTTTGGGAGAAGATTCACTGAAGAGCAGAACTGTCAAGTTACCCACTGGAAGCCTCTTTTCCCTCAACCCCACCCTGATTCTATAGGCTTTCAAAGGCTGGGTTCCTCTTTCCAGAGGACATGTAAAGAAAGAGAGAAAAGACAATAGTATTTACTCGAAGATTGTCTCTTCATTCCTTCTTAAAACTTCACAACTTAACCTCATGGCTGCTGAAGTCTTTTTGGTCTTTGACCTTCATTAGAGTTCTTCTTTCTTTGACAGGGTTGAGGGTGTGGGTGGGGTGAGTGCAGTGCAAGGAAGGAAACTTTAAGGACCTCATAGAGATTAGAAACTTTAGCCAACAATGATGCCTGAGTGAGATTTTTCCCACACCAGAACAACTAAATACTTGTAGGTCCTGACTCATTCTGCCAAGTCTGGACAGTCACTCCTTATCCCCTGAGAATCTCTAAAATAACCGACACCGGTTGTACACTCTTGGTTTCTTGGTATCTTTTCCCAAGGGTCTATGTGGTTGGGTTCTGTATACAAAGTTATTTTAGTTATTTTGGCCTAATTGATTAATTGATTAGAGGCGTATTGCTGACTATAATAATCTCCATTTATTTAGAGCTTAAAAATTTACAGATTGTGTTCACATATATCATCTCATTTCATCTTAAGAAGAACCTAGAGTGGACAGTTGGCTAGAACTTAGGGTCATTTTACAGAAAAAGAAACTGTCTTAGAGTAGCAGCTTGCCTAAGCAGATGCAGTTAGAAAATTCAGGAGCTAGAGCTGAAGCTGGAGGTTGGGTCATTCAGCTAAATTCAGGGACTCCCTCCTCCCCCTCCTATCATTCAGTCTCTCCCCTGGTCAGCCTGGAACTAAGAAAAATACAAAATGAGTGTAAAACATGATTTGATTAAAATATCAGGGTGCATTTATCTATCAACAAACACCTAGGTTGCTTCCATATCTTGGCTGTTGTAAATAATGCCACAACGAACATAAAAGTACATGTATATATTTTTGAATTGGTGTTTTTGTTTTCTTCAAATAAAGAATACGTGGTATATAATTATATACAATGGAATATTACTCAGTAATAAAAAGAATGAAATCCTGACATTTACAATAACATGGATGGTCTTAGAGAATATTATGCTAAGTGAATGGAGTCAGAAAAAGACAAATATAGTATAGTTTCACTTATATGTGGAATATTTTTAAAAAACCAGACAAACAAAAATCAACTCACAGACACAGAGATACAGAGGGTTGAGGGGGCGGAGGGATGGGTGAAAGGTGAAAGGGAATGTAGATGGTTACTAGTGTGGTGATCACGTTGTAAGATAGAACCACTATATCACATGCCTGAAACTAATATGGTATTGTATACAACAATGCTGAAATAAAAATAAAATAAAACAAAAGATAAAAATCAACAAGATAATATGCAAGACAAGTATGCTATGTAAGATGTAAGGCCAGACTTTTATCTTCAGTTCTATAAAATGAAAAGATTAGGATGTCTCTCTTATGTGTTGCTAAGAAAATATAGACACTAGACTAAACTATAGAATGAGTGTTGGAATTCTATTTAAGTTCTGATTATTTTCTATTGTAACTATTTTAGCGCTTCTTTTTGAAATAGCCAATATCAAATCATTTTAAGGCAAGTTGTTTCTGTGTCTTTGATTTGCTTGTGTCCTAAGCTTAGTTGGCAGGTCGGGTGGTCCGGCATGCTATGTTTTGAGTAATATAATGGTAAAAGTGGAGACTAAACACACTAACACTAGCTTTATGTCTGATAGCATATGGACCATAATAGGTACTCAACAAATAATTGTTATTCACAAAAGAACAGTACCTTTACCTTAAAGTGTTAGAAAAACATCCTCTACTCAGTACTAAATCTGTCACAGGATATTAAAAATCTTTTAAGGGCCATACTCTCGTGATGTTCCGAACCACTATGCTAAAGAATAGTGGAGCTAAAGCTTTAAATGGATAATCAAGCTAAATTACTATCAGTAAGTAGTTCAGAAGTCAGTCGCTCAGATGTTTGAAAGGGCGATTTGAAAACAAAGCTACATTTAGTGATCTTATTGAGATCTTGTCTTTTTTTAGGTTACCATTTAATGTGCTTTACCTGAATCAGCCAAAGTCTGCTTTATTACACAGAGAACTGCTATTTAAGTGAAGGATATACCTGCCAAGCCTCAGCTTTCTTGATGTCAGCACAGGAACCGTTGGCGAAGAGTCCTCTCCCAGGCAAGCAGGTATATATATCTTGCAGGGCGTGAGCAATGGAGTAGACCGCTAAGTAGACATTGTAGGATATCCGTAGGTGTGTATAATCCATGTAAGGGGTCTCAACGCTGCTGATGTTCTCATCCCCTGTACAGAGAGGTCGGAAGGCAGTAGAGCTGTTGCTTATCTGGCCACCATCTTGACCTCTCAGAAAGGTGTCCATGGGTAAAGGTCCTTTAGCACCTTCTTGGAGGTGGCAGTTAAATGTTTCTTCCCAAAACTCCTTGGCAAAACCATTGTGGACAGACTTCCTGGGATGGACTTTCTGCAAGAATTCCCGGAAACCTGGGATCTGCCCAGCCTTCAGGGCAAATCCGATGGTGCCTCCAACCACATGGAAGTACTCCGGCATGGCGATCAAAGAAGAGCTGGCCCAGGCCTCACTGGCCAGCCAGATCCTGCCCGTGATATTGCGCCGAACGATCTCCTTGATGAGAGGTTCAAGGTCTGGGCCACTGGAGAAAACGACGATGACTTTGGCTGTGGAATTCTGGATTACCTCTACTACGTGCTGTATCTCTTCCTCATCAGAGTACTGGGAGATGAGCTCGCTGAAGTCAATGCAGATGTCCCTCTCCTCAGCTTCTTCTCGGAACTTCTCGATCCCTGGCCGGCCATAGTCATCATCAGCAGCAATGGTGCCCACCCAGTTCCAGCGGAAATACTCGATAATGTCTGCCATGGCGGTGGCCTGGTGCTCATCATTGGGAATGGTACGGAGAAAGGACTTGAATTGATTTTTATTGCTGAGGAGTCTGCTGGAGGAAGCATAACTGACCTGGAAAGAATATAGAACACAATGAATGAATGAGGGAGGTGTTGGGTGAGCCTCAAGGCTGCATGGAGGTGGCTTGTGGAGCATTTATTAACACAATTTATCAAACGTGTCATTCACTGCAGACGCGATAAAAGGGTGAAGACGGCTAGAATCTGTTCCTTTCCAGTGTGAATATCCAAGCTGTCTATCTATCAGGGAGCATTCTAATGCCCAGTGGGTGGGTCTTCACAATTCTACCTTCAAACACGGGTCTGGCCATAGAGTCAATCCAACAATAGTGGGATCTATTTATTCTTTCAAGGAGAGCGTATATGCCCTGTTCCCTAGTTTCTCCTAACCTTCTCTGTACTGCCTCACAGGTTATAATATACCCATGTACGCATCCTCTGACTGTTGGGTCCTGGTTCTAACCTGAACATTTCAGCTTCCCCTTTACTGTGATGAACACTTTGTCCATGACTCACTTCTGGAAGGTACAGGTTCCCTTTGGGTTGTGAACCTAAATCTCTTCAGAGGAGCCCCAAGGGGTTCCCCTTTCCTAGTCTGCCTGGTTTCTCGCTTCCCATCTGTTCCCAGTTTCCAGCTCTTCACTCTCTTCCCTCTCCCATCCCCCCTTCTGGTTTCCCCACAGTACTTTAGATAAAAGTACCCTCCATTGCAGTCATTTCTAAGAACTGTTTATCTTTCGGGCTCAATTAGCCATTAGGTTTATGAGGCTCAATTCCCCTGCAGCACAGTAACAATGGCACACATCCTGAAATATAGCCAGAAAAGCATCCTTTCCTCTTGTGGCTTCTCAGTGGGTTCAACTGACAGGCTTTTGATGTGAGTCTCTAACACCTAGAGAGGCTGAAAAGGAACCCCAGAGGAGCTGCCTTGCTATTTTCCCACTTTCTTAGACATAGTCAGTTCTACATTTGAGCATGGGTGTGGGCCACCAAGGGAAGAAAGCTTTACCTTTGACAGTATAAGCTCATTGCCTGAAGAAGTATCTGAATATCGCGTAAATCATTTCTTAGTACAGAGCTTCTCAACTTTTTTTCCCCCACATTGAGGCAAACATAGAAGTTGAAGTCAATGGAAGAGGCTTACCCACCCAGGGAGGGGACACTGTGACTGCCCTCAACCCTGCCCAGCCATCCCAAACTTTGAGGGAATCAGTATCTTGGCAGGCCGTGGCCCACCTGTAGCACTGCTGCGTGTCTTAACTCACTAGTTAGGAAGTTCCGAGTTACTGGACCATTTCTTCTGAAGAGCAAAGCATTTTTATACTCCACGAAATTTCTTCTCAGTAATGAGGGGTATTTAATATCACTTGTTCTCTAGTTATCTAGAAAGATTTTTGAACTTCTTAAGAATACAAAGTTAAAGATATTTGAGGGAATGCCTTTTTCAATATTTATTGCCAGTTGAGACAATTTCTATATTCAGTGTTTTAAAATGAATTTTCCCAATATGTTCTTTCTTATTAATGAACAGTTTTTATATCAGAAACATAAAATGCATTGATCAATGAAAGAACCAGGCCAACCTTGCTAAAGGGCAGGGGGTTTTTTTGTTGTTGTTGTTTGGAAGTTATAATATGAACTTGACAATTTTTTTGTTGATTAGAGCAAGCCCCTTCTTGCTCTACTCTGGGAGTTAATGAGGTAGTTAGATAAAAATAATTTGTTGAGATGTTATTGTTTTTTAAGAAAGCTCTACTTGTAGACCCAACCAATAGGCTCCTGAATCAGGGTTTTACAAATGAAAAACCTAGTTTGGCATTTTGTAAATCCATCCATTATTACTTACTTCTTGGTTATTTGAAAAGTGGGCTAAAAATGGTTTTAAAGGAATAAAAATAAAACAAAATATTCCCCGGTGTGTTTGTTTCTCTTAAAGGATGCATTCATAACATTTGTCCAGTTTGGTGGTAAACACCACCTTGCACCCCCTGCCCCTAAAAAACCCTTAAAAACACAGAAATTTTTTTCTCATTGTGAAAGGGGAGAGTTTCATGGGTGATTCAGAAAACTGTCCTAACCACAATTACAATGGTTAGAAGAGTCTAGCTGGTCTGCTTGTTTCATCCACCTGGTGGCGCCAGCGGCCTGGAAATGCCACCAACCCCGCCCTGCAGAGCCGCAGTTCCCAACTCTGCTGCACGTTAGAATTGCCTTGGACAACTAAATAAAAAACATTCATTAAAAAGAAAGAAAAAGAAAAAGAATGGCTTTGGGGGCTTTCAAAATTCCCAATGCCCAAGCTGCATCTCATATCAACGAAACCAGGATCTCTGGGGAATAAGACCCAGGCATCAGTATTTTTAAAACTCTCCAACCGATTCCAGCACGCAGCCAGAGCAGAGAGCCATTGCTGGGAACACACTGATACCCATGAGGCGACAGATGGTTACTAGGGTTAGTGCAGTGACCACACTGAAAGGTACATCAATGCAGAACCACTATACTGTATACCTGAAACTAATATAGTAGTGTATAGCAACTATACTTAAATAAAAACAAAACAAAAAAGAAATATCGAGGTACATATGCAAGACATGAATGACTATGGAAGATGTGAGACCAGACTTTTATCTTCAGAAGTTCTATAAAAATGAAAAGATTAGAATGTCTCTCTTGTGTGTAATTAAAAAATACAAAGCTAGACTAAACCATAAAATGAGTGTTGGAATTTCGCTTAAGTTCTCATCGTGTTCTGTTTTAACTGTCTCTGTGACTGTTAACCATTCTAGTCTTCTTAGCACTTTTAAAATTTAAATTCAGCTTAACGTTATCTTTCATTCAAACCACAAAAAATTAAAATCGTCTCCTTCATGTTCTCTCTTGATGATAATAACCTCTTATACCTGTTAGCCGTGGGATAACTGTGCATTGAAAATAATACTGCATCATATTCCGAATCTACAAAATGCACATTTGTATCTTGCCCAACACCTTCACTGATGTGGGCTTTGTTAGACCATTTTAAGCCCAAAAGTTATAGAGCCAGGGCTTCCCCATGGGAAACACCTTTAATTCCCTGAAGTAAATATTCGGGAAATGATGACAAGACTTTCTCAGTTGTCACATGTATATAAAAGGATAACGGCCATCACCAAACAAAGACCTCACAACAGAGAAATGTGAATTTATCAAGCATACTTCATAAATTTTAAATACTGAACATGAAAAAAATAAATTTAAATTTGATTAAGTGTGATTTATAAGTTAATTTAAAAACTGATATAAGGAATGTAACACAATTGAGCTGATTCTCCCACCCATGGACATTCAGGTTGTTTCCAACTTTTCGCTGTTATAGAGTGAGGTCATAGATCTATAAATATGAACATGAAAAAGCTTTGCTCTATAGTGTTAAGGGAGGAAATCAGGTTGTAATAAAATGACAGTTAGAGTTTTCTGGGGGTGTTTTGGCGAAAAAATTTGCAACTTTGAATAAATGTTTATAAAAGCACTTGCTTCAGTGAATGTGCAACTCACTGCAACTGCAGACGCCTCCCCACCCAGGTTGACTTCCTGCAAGGCACAGTCTGCTTCTTCATGTGCACTCGATAAACAGTTGTTGAGTGAAATAGAATATTTTCTATTTCTAGAATGTGCAACATAGTAACTAAGTTCCTGTTTTGTGAGAAAATATGCTTTGCTTCCCTCTGAGCTAAATTTTCAACCAGATGGTTGATAGGCAGCACTGTTTCAGGAAATAGGATTAGGGACATATTTGGGGTTTGAAAGAATGGATTTGTGGTCCATATTTGAAAGAGACCATATGGTCTCAGTTCTCTTAGTAAAGGCAGAAAAAAGGTCATTTGTTAAAGGAACAGAGTGGGAAATAAAGTGCTGAACACGTTGGGGAAAAAAAGTTTTATACAAGGAATAAAAATAAATAAATAAATAAATAAAAGGTAGCCACAAAGTTTTATATAAGGTATATTTAAATGAATTTTTGAAGAGCTGTGAAGGTCTAGTTGATGTTGACATGGGGGGGGTCTCAGAAATCCCAAATGGTCATGATCCAGTGTCCCCACTCATTTAAAGGAAAAGAGCAAACTGGACACTGGGCACGGCAGTCCTCCAAGCCTGGTTCTCCCGGCCCCAGCCCACGCTGCCCCGTCTCAGAAGGCCCGGGTACCTGGGGAATGTAGAAGAGCCCCAGCAGGTTTGCCACTGCCGTGGAGATGCCGGAGCCAGTGGCCCCCACCACAGCAATGGTGGAGGGGATGTGCTGTGAGCAGTTGCAGAACTCATCGAGGTTCAAAGAATCAATTTTGTTCTGGGCCACAAAACTCAGGGTGGCCTCCAAGGCTTTGGAAACGGTGTTGCAAGTGTCGAATATCCTGTATCCCAGAGTCATGTTGGGGAGAAGGACCGGGCTGCTGTTTATTTCCTCTATGGCAAATATCATGGCTTGTAACCAGCGAAATCCCCGGAAATTATACCTGGAAGAAAGCAGTGGAAGAAAAGTAAGGACTGGGTGAAGCTGGGTTGGAACCCTGGCTCTGTTAATTTCTGGTTTCACGACAGTGTGTTCTTTGGGGCTCAAGGTTCTCCCTGTAAATGGGGATGACACCTTCATCGAGTGGCTGCAAACAGGAGGTAATTATGCAAAAGTCTCAGCATGGTGCCTCACAGAGTTAGGGAGCAATGAGAATGAAGACTGGTATTAGCCTCATGCAGCAAAGAATTTGAATTAGCTGATGTGAGGTACTTTAGTAAACACAGATATTTAAAAAGAAGAAGGATTAGGGAAAATAAAAATAGATTAGGATTTTAACACGTGAGAGCCCAAGAATAACCTTCGATTTGCAAAGTCACAAATTTAGAGCATGACAGTCGTGGAGGTCAAAGAGGAAAGGGAAACAAGTAATCTCATCTTTGTAAACAAACAAACAAACAAATGTTATGTACAGGAAGACTTCAGAAACTGGTTGTTTCTCGGTGGTAGAATCTGAGTTTTAAAATTGTGTGCTTTTGACTTATTTATATTTTCTATTTTAAAAGCTGAGCATGGACTGCTTTTTAAAGAACATGGTTTTAAGTAAAAATCAAGCAAATTAACGCAGAGAAATGGGATCTGTGACATAGTTTTACTCTCCGAGGACTTGGCTCGGAGTGAGGGCTCGATAAATGTGCTGAACCAGTGTATCAGTGCGGAGAGCAACTGCGTAGGTTCTCCCTCCATCGTGGGCTGTCCCACTTGAGCTCAATGACAGGCAGCAAGAAACACAATCTGTTCTACCCACTGTATCATTTAGGGGCCTAAGGGCTCTGATCTAACTTTTAATGCGATCTTTTCTCATAGTCCTTTTCTTTATGTTTCTGGTACTTAATTATATGTTTAAAACCTGCAAAATTATTAAGAGATATAGAATTTTTTATTATATAAAACATCTATACTGCTAAGCTAATTTTGTTATCTTTGTTTAATATAATTAAAAAGATGTATTATTTAAGGCCAAGCTTCTTTCTTAATCTTATGTGACACGTGCACAACTGTCCAGCAGGGAACAACAAACAGGGCCTTTGTCATGTGGGTTCTGTGAAGGACATAATCAGGATCAGTAAAACTCGCCACTTACTTTTCCTGCATTCATAAGAAAATTGTGAAAATGTTATCTAGTTTGTGAGATCTCAGAGAACTGAGACAGAAATCTAGTTTCGTTGGAACGATCCTAGTTTTAATTTTCATTTTCCAGCTTCTAGGAAGACCAAGGAAGGGTCACTTTGGAAGTCGCAGGCCTCATAAAGAAAGTGTTATTCTCTCTTAGGAGATGGGTCAGGACTTGGGGTGCAGTAATGGGCCCTGATGTCCGGATTAAGAAAGGTGATATACAGTCCATTGGACTCTGCAAATCCTGTTGGAGGGAATTGTGCCTAGTTTATGGATTTTTCTACTTCGTATCACTGACATTTCACTTTTGGAAAAAAATCCTTTAAAAAAGTCGAGGATGAAGGAATAATACATTTCAGCATGATTTCAAATCACCACTTTTGAAAAGAGAGAACCAAGTCTGAAGAAATCATTTTGGGTTTGGTACGGCTTGATTCCATCCACCAGCAGAGAAGAGACTCTTTGACTTGGCTCCTTTCCTTACCTGATACATTCCACAGACTCTGGCCGCGACTTTAGATCTTGATCTTTGGCTGCTACTCCAAAATGAATAGGAAAGAGTCCCCCAAGGATAATGTCCCCTTTCTTCTGGGCTCGCTGGTCGGGCCCGTAGGCAGAAGTGTGCCAGGTAAATGCCAAGAGGATCAGACAGCCGCTATAAAGTGCCATAGTTGTTTTCTCTCCAGGGAGAGAGACAAGAAGTGCTGGAAGAAGTGCTGGAGGTTTGGGGACCCCAAGAACGTTCCCCCTTGGTGCAGTTCACTCCCTGTGGTGGGGGCACATGTCTACAGAGTGATTAATAGCAGAATGGGAGTCGTGGTGTTTGAATCCCGAGTCTCGCCTTCTCACTGTGGACTAGTGAGGTGGATGGCTCTTTAGTCTTTAGATGCCACATCATGTAGAGACTGTCTGTGACGCTTTCTAAAAGAAGAGAGAGACAAAGTGAATTCAACTAAGCCCAAGTCTCATCTTGGTATGATGACTGCAACAGGCAACTCCAGATTTCTATTTAGAGAGGCTGAAGGGTAGCAGGTGGGGAAGGCTTGGCTCAGGATCTCGTTTTTATAGCACTTCATGTAAGATACAGAAAACTTTCATTGCTCATGTGGGAGAAGGACTCTGTTCAGTTGTAAGGGCCACATTTTAAAGAGACCACTGGTAAGCTAAGGCCTCCCCGAAGTTGCCACTGGATTTTAATTCATTTATTCTTCCGTGTAAATAATATACAGAATTGGCATTCCTTGTAGAATAATAACATTAATTATACTTTATTCAGCAATGTTTTTATAGAAAATGTAGAATGAGTCATATTTAAGTTTGAATCTGACTTTAAATTGAACAAAAATGTCAGAAAAGGCCACATATTCTTGTATACTTATTATGGTAGCCCCCTACCTTTTTTGTGCCTCCTCATCACAGATCTCTGATTACAGTTTGTAATAGGACAAACCCTTGGAAGAAGGTTTTTGTCCTATTCCACAAACCTTTGAAGAATCGTCTTTGAAAAGGACTTGTTTAAATTAAGGGTCTGGTTATGCTCTACAGAGCTCAACAGCTGGATCCAGGGAAAGTCCTTCTGCTCCTGCACGGCTGTCCCAGCAGGAACTCGCTGCTCTTCCTGCCATAGCGGTCCCTCTGTGGAGGCATGCTGCACGTTGATGTCAGCTAACTGAACTGCCTCTCCTGAGTTTCAAGCCCAAGCCACCAACCCTCAGCTAGACATCTCCACTTGAATGTCCCACAGGTGCTTCCAACCTGGAATCTCTAAACTCACCTTCCTCCCAAACTTGTGCCTCCCTCACCAGTTCCTCCCTCAGCAAATGACGTGCCACCCACAAAGATACAAAATAAGAAGTCATCCTCGCCTCCTCTCTTCTCATCCTTCTCCTTCGTATGCAAACAAGCACCAAGTATCGTAGATTCTACTTCCTCACTTTCTCTGCAATCCATCCACTCCTCCCCATTTCCAAGGCCATCTGAAGTCCACCAACATTTCTTGCCTGGATTTCTGCAAGTATTCCTTAACTAGCCTTCCCTTCTACAGTTTTTCCTTGGCAATTCACCATTGCAAATCTTTGGATGCCATGGAACAAGTGGTTTGAAGCACAGTCTCTGGAGTTAAACCTGGCTTTGCATCACAGTTCCACTATTTCCTAACGTATGATCCTGGGCAACTCACTTAACCTCTGGGATCTCGATAAAGTAATGCACAGAGATCCATTAGCACAGCTTAAAGAGTAAACTTACAGAAAATGCTAGCTGCATGAGTACTTTTCCAGCCTCACTCTTGCTAGTCTTCCCTTTGAACTCCACACTCCAGCCATAGTGAACTTTCTTCAGATTTTCAAATATACCAGGCTTTTTATAAATCCCCACAGGCCTCATACATGCTGTTCCCCCTCTTGGTCCCTCTGGCCTAAACTTTGGAAAATACCTGCTTATCTTTCAACTTTCAGATGCCCATAACTTTGGAGGCATGGCTGAGGGGTGGCAGGTGGGGAAGGCATGGCAAATTATGGGGCCTTTGAATAAATGGAGAAAGAACTCCGAGGCAGACACAGTCTTGGGCCAAGGTGAACCTACTGCCTGGGGAGAGGAACACAGACTGGATCCCACCTGTGCCAACACCTCAGATGTGCAGTGAGCAACATATAGCAAAGGAGGCCCTCCCTGACCCCTCAGACCAGGTAGATCTACCTGTTATAGCCTTTTAATGAATCTTAAAAGATTCATTACACTTACTATAATTATACGCATAAAGGTCTGATTCCAGAGCCCACACTCTTAATCATTGTCACAGGCTTCCCCCTGACTCTTAAGATCCCCAGCCCCTCCAACAGCCACTCTAGATCAGGGCACGGAGCCCATGCAGAAGCAGCACCCACCAGATACTCAGCATTCACGGAATTGCCTCCGGTAGTGTCTGAACACCCATGACCAGCCTAGTTCTCTAACTCCAGTCCTGCTCTTAGGCATTTTGGCTTCATTCCTTGAGCCTTGGTCATCTATTCAGTCATACATTTGATGAGTACCTGCGCTAAGGCCTGGGAATCCAATGTAACAAACACATGTGTGTGCCCTGACTTCAGGAATCCCCAGTCCAGGGGCGGGCCCAATGGTGTAGAGGATCACAATTGACCTTAACAGCAGGAGTGGCAAAAAACATCACAACTTTGTTTTCAATGGCCAAATCCAACTTTCCTCCCAGCATTTAGCACAGTATGTCAAATAGTAACTGCTGAATAAATGTTTGTATGAGTACATTTTTAAAAAGTACTTTGGAAAGCGACAGACACTAACATTTATTGAACCAGTCATGAAGTCAGGTCCTTTAAACATGCAATGTATTGGAAAATCCGCAATTGTCGAGATGGCAATTCCAACTCTACTTTCTAGTTGGGGCAATAGATTCTCCAAATAGCTTACTCAAGTGAGAAGTTTTGGTATCTGAATTACGAATGTCTCAAGAACTTAGCATTTTAAGGAGTCCTGTGCAGTGTACTCAGTTAGGAGAGGGAACATTATAACTGGCTAGGGTAGATCACAAAGACATGTTAATTTTTTCCTATGAAAGATTAACTACTCAGAGAAGTTTATTAACTTCATTAGTCTTTTCAAGAGAAAATTCATGGCAAGAAGTAACAGATGAAGGAGAGATTTCCGGTCAATTTGCAGTGGTTAACTCCATCAGTCTAAAGTAGTCTCCAATGCACACTTTTTAGTCCAATTACTAGGTAACCATTTGCTTTCAGAGCTGAGAATCATTCCAGAGTCTTCCTCCCTCTTTCCTCCACTATCCAATCTCTTTGTCCTGTTGATTCCATCATCTCTTCCACTCTGCCTTCCCCCATCCATTCCTTTGTCATTGCCCCCCCCCCCCAACTTCCTTGTTGCAAAAGGTTTTTTCACTCCCCTCATCTCCTAGATATGGACAACCAGAGCAGTACCAAGTGTGATTGTAACACAGTGGATTAACAATTGGAGTTCGTCATTGTCACCTCAGCCTGCAATAGTTAGAATACAAGAATTCTTGAATAACCACTAACACTTCAGTAATAGTATCTGTGATACTATATGATACTATATGATACAATACTAATTGTATCCCTCATAACTATACTCCTTTTTTTCGCCACAGTAAAGTAGTTTTTTCGTTGGACAAGTGGTTGTTCAAAATAAAAAGACTACTTTCCTCAACTTCATTTATAATTATGTGTGGTCATAGGACTAAGTTTTAGTCAATGAGATGTCAGTTAAAGTGCCCTGTAGGCAGCTTCCAGGGACCTTTGCTTACGAGAGAGCTGGTGTTGGTTGTAGTCCCTTCATCCCCCTTCCCTCCAGTCTGCTGCACGGAGGTGAATGTGACCTTGGAGCCCATCCTGCACTGTGAGCTATATCCTAGGGCACGATGGTGCCGCCGTGAGGGGAGGGTTTCATGGAGCAGAACGTCCATAGCAGGCTGTTCCCGGTTTACACAACAGAGGAGAAAATCTTTTAGCCATTGTGATTATATGTTTCCTACTGAAACTATATTAACTATATATCCAAGAGTCACAAATAAACTAATTTGTTCTCCTTATTAGAAGTTTATTTCATTTAAATCATATGTAATCATATTTGCCTTCCTACAAAAAAAACAGTATTGTAAACACAAGCTAAAGCTTTATTTGTCCTTTATCTCAGTGGCAGGTACATTTAGAAGAAGAAATGACCCGTGGACCAGCTGGTGCCCGTGGTTTTATGTTTAGAAGGTCCTTGAAGTCGTGGAGTGTTTCAGTATTGACAGATGATTGATGTAGCATTGAGTTTCTCATCCAAGAAACATGGGAGAAAAGGTCAGGGCAGACCGGTCTATGGTTCCATAGGTTCGTGAATTTGTAAATTCATAAAATTATTTGTTCATTCAAAAAACATTTATTGAGCTTCTTTGTGTGCTAGACACCAGGGAGTGTAAGGCATTTACCTTCCAGATGCTCATGACTTGAAAGGAGACAGAAAGATGTATTATAATCACAATGACGCAAATGCTGAAAAGAGGCATGCACTGTGTCGAGGGAGCTCCAAGAGAAGAGTGATGTTCTTTCTGGTGGCTGCCAGGAGCGAGAATTAATTCAAATAGGGACTGGAACCTTCCTGAGAGTAGGGCTGACCTCCTTTCCTCATCTTTGTAGCCTGAAAACAAGCACTGTGCCCGGAACCTAACAGATGCTGGATGAATGGGTGAATGAATGAAGCACAATCAGAATAAACTAGGAGCTGGTTGAGCAATTCTCAAAAGAGGGAAGGGGTCACCCCACAAGACTGAAGGTTACTGAACGCAGGGGCTTTATCATGATCCCAGTTGCACCTCCATCATTGAACAAGGAACCGGGTACGGAATGGATGCTCAGAAAATATCTGTTTAACCTGTATCATCCAAGTTCCAGAGTTGAGGACAAATTAACATAGGACGAGAGGCAAGGTTAGAGTCAACACTGCAACATTTCAGTTTCTATCAAAATGGAAGCCACCCTGGGCTTGAACATTTCTGGCAATTGTGTGATTCTAGGGCAGAATAATTTTGTCCACATTTCAATTAGAGGAAAACCAAGGCACAGACCTTCAGAACATAAAGGCACTCAGTAAATGAGAGGCATGACGAGCTCAAAAGCTGTAAGTTCTCACTTCTTAGACAGCAGAAATAAAAACTCCAGGTTGCCTGGAAAAAAGGTGATTATGAAACCAAAATTTACTTTCAATAGAGGTTATGTCCCTTCTTAAGGGGAGTATACTGACTTGTGCCCGGGTGATTGCACAGTATCTTTGTCTTCCCTTGTCACATTCATCAGGAAGAATACAAACAGTAAGGTGTGAAGCTTGTTGTAGAAAGGTGAAAAGTGTATGTTTTAATGAAGGTAGGGAAGACACTGAGAAAGTTCAACTAAAAATCTGTGTACCTGGCTACTTAGCTCTGCTCACAACTTTTTTTTTAAACCTCTCGCTGGGCACATCCACACTGTGGGTTTTTGCGCACACCTGGTGCACGTTTGCCAAGGAATTAGGGACACTTGTTTAAAATGAGGGTTCTCTTTCAGCACCCTGGGGGGGGGGAGGCAGTCACACTCGACTGCCTCCCTCCAGGCCAGCTTGCCTTCCGCCCGCCAGCTGCACAGGTGTACCCTCCATCTCCCTGACAACAGGTGTGACTTTTGGAGAGTCCATGCCTCATTTAGCCCCGGTAATAGCTTAATTGAGTTGGAAAAATGCAAGGACAGGAGCGTGATAAAAACCAGCTGAGCTGGGTTCCTGTTAGTCTTTGGAAAAAGCTGTCAGGGAAGGCAGGAGAAAGGATGAGCCGGGATGGGGAAGAGCAGCGGGGGGCACCTAGCAAAGTGGGGAGAAACAGCCACGACAAAGCAAATAAAGAAGATAATTAGGAGAGGAAACAAACACTTATGAATGATGTACTATGAACTCCGTGAGGACAGAGCCTGGGCTGTCTTGTTTGAGGCCCAGAATGCAGAGGGGCTCCCTAAATGATTAAGTGAATGAGTGCAAGTGTGGAGTGTGAAGACAGGACAAGCCATCTTAGGAGTTCATGAGGCTATCTTAAGAAGAAAGAGAAAGAAAAAGAAAGAAGAAATAGAATGGGATTTGAGGGGTGGGGGTAAAAGTTCAAGGTTAAAAATGATGAGAAATACTTCAGAATCCCGTGAGCTGAGCTGTATGCCAGCTTGGATACAGCCACGGCCTGTGTTACCTGACAGACCTGAGCGAGCTCCTAGGGACGCGGGCCGCGAGTTAAGAAATTTGTTTTCCTGAAACATTTCCCTTACATACGCTCTGCTGATGGATGAGTGGATACCCACAGGCTTATTGAAATGGTTCAGATGAAAAGCAAAGACATGCAAATCATGATGTCATAAAGAAAAAATGCCAGAGCTTCAAGTCCTACAGGAAAGGAATATTTCTGTGGAATAATGTTCCAGTGTTGCCTTTCAAAACCACCGAGGATCTCCGACTACCCAGGTGGTGTATTTTCAGTCCGATGTGCCAAAATGCGCCACTACAAAGTGTTCTGGGGCTAAAATAAATTTGGGAACCGATGCATGCTTCGTACCTACCACAAGGGCACATTTGCTTCCTAAAGGCTCTGAGGAGTCCTGCGTAAAGTCCTGCTTAACTCTAACTTGTTCACTTCCAGATTTATTTTGGCATCGAACACTGGAACCCCCTCCCCTCCCACCCTGCAAAGGGCACTTGTTACAATGCTGTGAAACACAGGCTCGGGGAATGCTGGCCTAGTGGAAAGCATGTAATCCTTCACCTGAGCCCCTTCCGGTTTCTTTGGGTGTACTTTTGAATGGGGAGCTATATCTGCCTTAGATAGGAGATTCCAAAGGGTGGTATTAGAAAGAAGGAAGGACTGAGGTGGGGTGGGTGAACACTGATGCATACTCTAGTCATTCTCTGGTCTCAGGCATATCCCCACTATCTTCTTAACAAGCTTGCACACCCAACCTTTCTCCCTCTTAATTGCAGCAACTTGGGCCCTGTAGAGCGCCCCCCCCCCCAGGACTGGTGGAACATGCAGTGATACACAAACAAACAAACAAACAAACAAAACCAAAGGAAAAAGCACCTTGATTTGTACTATTTGCTGAATGCTCCTACCGTGGCACATTTCGAACGACCATGGTTTAAAAACCAATTTGTAAAATTCCCTGACGTTTAACCATTGGCTCCTGCGCATGGGTGGAAAGAAGCCTGCTTGCTCTAGCAACGTATCTCTAAGCAAGTGCAAATACTGGCCTTTCTTGGAAAAACTGGCCCAAATTATTCAATAGGCTTTATGAATCTTCCCTTTCCTGTTCCGTCTCTGCTCTATCCGGAAACTGCAAGCCAAATCTGTGGCACAGCTCTAGCTAAGACAGAAACCAAAAGGCGCATTTTTGTGCTTTAATATTATTCATAGTATTACTTTTTCTTCCCACTTTTATTTTACCCCAATTTCCTCACCTTATTAAATCTCCCATTTTCACAAATAATGACAGGGTGTAAATACAAAAACAAACAAATACACAAATCTGGAGTTTTACCGAGGACAGTAAGAAGGGTTCCCAGGGGAAAATTCCTGTGTAGTCAGAAGGAAGGTGACCGGGAAAGTTATCCCTTGCCTCGTTAACTGCTGAGTGGGTAGATGGGAGCATACTATTTTGGGGTGTCAGGTCATTAATCTGAAACACAGAACTTTAGAGGAAGAAGGGAACTGGAAAGTTTATCTGGTTCACACTGAAACCTTCTGACATGACATTGTTTGTATCCTGGTGGCCAAACGTACTATGTGTAGGTGCTGGAATTCAGAACTCATCGAAAAAACTGAGTGAGGTTTGGCAATGAAAGGGAAGTCATTTTATTTCTTCTGATCTGTCAGTGCTCCCTAGTGTGACTTAATGACATCATTTGGGGTCTCCAGAAGACTAAGCTTACTTTCAATTACAGCGTAAAATTTATTCTGGAAATTCTCGAACTTCTAATTGGACCTCAGGTGCACAAAAGTGAATGAATCACAATCCTTGGCCGGTGATAGCCCTACCATTGATCCATGCCTGGTCTACTTTGATTTCTATATTGTTATTTTATTTACTACTTTCCCTTGTTCTTGTACCTTTCCCATGTTTTTAAAATCAGAGTTTTGGTCCTTTTCCCCTCAAATTGTAAGTGTTCTTTATATATTATAAATATTAGCCCTTTATCTGTGATATATGCTGCAAAAGTTTTCTTCTAGTTTGGCGGTTCTCTGTCTTTACCATGCAATTTAAAAATAATATTATGTGGCCAAATTAATGAGTTATTTCTTTTATTGCCCTCGGATTTGAGTCAGTGCTAGAAAGTTTTACCCTATACTGAATTTATAGAGGAATTCATCACTTTTTGTAGCTTATTTATTAAATTTTTTCTATCTAATTTTTTTACACTTAGTTCCATGATGGGTGCAGAATTTACTTTTGTGTGTGGTGTGAGATATGGACCTAATTTTATCTTTTTCCCAAGTGACCGTCTTGTTGTGCCAGCAACATTTATTAAAAAGCACATCTTTGCCTCTGAGACACCATTTTTATAATATCCAAATTTACTTAGATCTAGCTTATAACTTTCTATTCTATGCTACTGGTCTGTATGTCTACTCTTGTGGCAGAGTAGCATCCTGTTTTGATTATGGAGACTTACAGCATGGATGTACCAGAGGGCTAGGTCACATTTGTAGTTTTTATTTCTTAGTGTGTTCCTGGCTATTCCTGCATGTTTGTTTTTCTTTATGATTTTTAGCATCAACTTGACTAGCTCCATAAACAGAAGCTTAGAGACATTTTTATTAAGATTTTGTGACATTGACATCTTTATGATGTTGAGTTGTCCTATCTGAAAACAGAGTGCCTTTCCTTTTGTTCAATTATAATTTTGTAGCTTTCAACAGTATTTCCTCTTTGAGATTTTGCACATTTTTGTTAAGTTTATTGCTAATACTGATTTTGCATTGCATGTTAATTATGCAAGGGGGGTGCCCCAAAACCAGAATTATCTTTTGGAGGGTGGGTCCCTTGTAGAACAGGTTTCCCCTGCTAAGTGAGTGTTCTAGGAACCCATCTGGATCAGTGTACCAGCTGGTGTTGTGGTGAGATACTGTGTTCAGCTTCAGTGAATTTTTTTGAAGACTCTTTTAAAGTGTTTAAAATTTCATGATGGGTGATTTACAAGCACACCCGCCCATACCATGCTGAGTGTTCAGCAGATTTTGACCAAAACTGGTGTGACCCCTGTGCCCACCTTCCCTATTCACTCAATCTCACCCCACACAATATATTTTTTGTTTCTCCAGATGAAAAAACTCCTCAAAGAAAAATGTTTTGCCGATGTGGAAGAGGTGAAACAAAAAAATGGCAGAAGCACTGTAAGGTATCAAAATGGACAAGTTCAAAAACTGTTTTGAGCAGTGGAGAAAATGTCTCAATCAGTGTATTGGAGAGTATTTTGATGGCGACTGAACTTTAAACATGTAAGAATAAATATACAATTTTTAAAAATAAATAAAGTCCATTTTGGGGTCCCCTTGATATGCCACTGAGTTCTATGTTGCTGAAGTTATTTTTACTGTTCATTGATTCTCCAGTATTTTAGATATGTTGTTTCTTTTAAAAATTGAGTTATATTTTTACAAACATTTTTCAAAGATTTTATTTATTTATTTTTAGAGAGGGCAAGGGAGGGAGAAAGAGAGGGACAGAAATATCAATGTGTAGGTTGCCT
This sequence comes from Artibeus jamaicensis, assembly GCF_021234435.1. Lineage (NCBI taxonomy): Eukaryota > Metazoa > Chordata > Mammalia > Chiroptera > Phyllostomidae > Artibeus > Artibeus jamaicensis. The sequence continues at coordinate 19,173,490 of NW_026521723.1, read as the reverse complement.
CTCGCATGCTCTCCACTGGGGACCTGGCCTGGACCCAGGCATATGCCCTAGACTGGGAATCAAATGGGTGACCCTTTGGTTGGCAAGCTGTCTCTCAATCTACTGAGCCACACCAGCCAGGGCATAAAATTGAGTTATTTTTAATAATGAATGCATACCTGAGAATCTACCATCCAAAACAAAGAACATCAGTAGTACCCTACCTGTATACTCCCCTTCTTGCATCGGGTTTTCCTGCCTTTCCCACCAAAACCATCATCCTAAACCACACGTTCATCACTTCTCTGCTTCCCTTCACAGCTCATCACCCCTGCCTTAATTTTTTTTAACTATAATTAAGACTGCCTGAGTGGTGTGGCTCAGTGTGTTTAGCACTGTCCCACAAAGCAAAAGGTCTCTCATTCTGTTCCCAGTCAGGGCACACACCTGGGTTACAGATTTGGTCCCTGGTCTGGAAGCATAAGACAGGCAACAGATTGATGTTTCTCTTGCACACTGATGTATTTCTCTCTCTATTTCTCCCTCCCTTCCCCCTCTCTAAAAAATAACTAAATAAAATTTTAAAAAATCACAATCAAGACTAAGAGGATACACGCCTAAATGTTAAGAGTGATTAGATCTCAGTGATAGAATAATGAATTTTTCTTTGTTTTTTAAATTAAAAAAAACATGTATTACTTTTTAAATCAGAAAAGATATTATTGTAAAATGTTATTTCAAAAGATGGTTATATAAATAGACGTAAACATTAAATGCAAAAGAAAAACACTGCAAAAAAAATGTTACTGCCTAGTAATACTATAAGTACTTTGAAATATATTTTGAAAATTATGGTGGAAAGTCCTTCATGTCTTTCATTCTTTTTGTTTTCATTTTTCTCATTTTTTACCATCCCTTTTCTATCTCACTTCTTTCTTTGTTCCTTGAAATAAACTCTTAATAATTAAAATTTAAGATATTGGACATGTGCAATCATAAGTAAACTTTCCCAAAAGAAACACATCCATGTCACCAGCATTCAGATAGAAAACAGAACAGAGTCCAGAGATCCAGCTCATGCTTCCCCCCATCGTCACCCGACCCCGGGCAGCCAGTGGCCTGACCTCTGCCATCACAAGTCAGCTCTCCAGGGTTTTGAACTTTCTGTAAATTAAGTTCCATAATATATACTCTTTTGTGTCTGGCTTATTTTGCCTCACATTACATTTGCTAGATTCTCTAAACTGTAGTGTGTAACCTCAGTTTGTTTTCTCACTGTTTGGTGTGTTATATGATCATCTCACACATTATCTATCCATTCCTCTGTTGATGAACAGTTTGAGGTTTTAATGAATAGTGCTGCAGTGAACATTTTTGAATAGGTCTTTTGGGGACTATATTTTGAGTTTATACCTAGAAGTGAAATTGCTGGGTCATAGAGCTTGTGTCTGTGTAGCTTCAGTAGATACTGCCAAAGCATTTTTCAAATGGTTGTAACCACTTTGTCCTCCCTGAGAAGTATGTGTGAATTCCCACATACCCTTGCCCACCCTCGGTGCTCTCAGTTGTTTGCATTACAGCCATCTCTTGTTTTCCTTTTTTATGGTTATACTGAGTCTACCTGCATTCCTAAACAATATCTAAAATTTTCAGTTGTTCCAAACTTTATAAAAGAGTACCATTTTGTATATAATCTTCTGAGCTTTACTCTTTTCACTTAAGATCATATTAATAAAATTCATCTATATTGTTACATGTTACCATAGTCTATCATCCTGATTGTTGTATTCCACTGTGAATATATGACAACTTGTTCACGTTCCCATTGATGGACATTTGAGCTGTTTCACTAATATGGCAATTTTTCCCTCTGGGTTTGCTCCAGGGCTGCAGGAATCATGGACGAGCTCTATGGAGTTCTCAAGGCATTTAAAATAGATAACTGTTATTAGCTTCTTGCAAATTTCCAGGGCCAAAAGTGACATACTCCCGATATTTTCTCATCTTGTTTTCGAGAAGATCTTCCTCACAGTTAATTAACATCATATATATTTTAAAAATTATATTTCCTCCTGCTTAGTTTACACTGCAACTTAAGAGGAGAACACTCTCATTCACTTAAAGGTAGAAGAGAGTTGCCTTCATTTTCTCCAGGAGTAACAACTCAAATTTCTTTCAAACCTTTCTGTTTTTTCATATTGTTCTAAAGATATATGTTAATATCCCATGAATTTTTTCTAACTTCATGTAATTTTTTTAGAAGATGCTGGAGACTTCCACCAAGATGGAGGCACAGGTGGAGATGCCGTGCTTTCTCACACAACCAAATTTAGAGACTACAAAATATTAGCAACAGAAAACACAGCCAGAACACAGAAAACTGAACTTTTCGGAAGTCTGATAACAACGAATTCTTCAGCCTGACCCATAAGAGGGGTGAAGCCAGCAGCTGGTGGAGTGGGGTTGCACAGGAAAACTCGGTCAGACGGACTCTGGCACATGGATCCCAGGCATGGGATTGCAATGGGCAACTGTGGTTGTGCATTCCTGTGCAGATAGACCAGCGAGGGAGTGGGTGGTGAGATGGGACGAGCAGGCCCCAGTGGCGGGAGGCAGCAGAAAAGGTCACCATTTCCCCGCTCTGACTCCACCCCCACAACCAAGCCACCTGAGCGGCCCTACCCTGGTGAACACCTAAGGCTCTGCTCCTCACCCAGCAGCTGGAAGCAGGAGAGGGGGCCACCATTTCCCCGCTCTGACCCCACCCCCACATACAGTGTCACAACCTAGCTACCTGGGTGGCCCCGCCCTGGTGAACACCTAAGGCTCCACTCCTCATACTTAATGGCTGGACCAGACCAAAAATGGTTTAGGAAAATCTCAAAGCCCCAGAGCCCATAACTCTAAGTGACAAAGAAATAGCAAAACTTCCAGATGCACAGTTCAAAACACTGGTGATCAGGATGTTCACAGAACTGGTTGATTTTAGTCACAAATTAGAGGAACATATGAAGGCTAAATTAATTGAAATGAAGGGAATTGCACAGGAAACCAATAGTGATGAAAAGGAAACTGAGACTCAAATCAAGGGAGTAAACCAGAAGGAAGGAAAAAATGACCAAACAGGAAAATATGAAGAAACAAGAATTCAAAAAATGAGGAGAGTCTTAGGAACCTCCAGAACATCTTTAAACGCTCCAACATCCAGATTATAGGGATATCAGAAGGGGGAAAGGAACAGCGCCCAGTGGAAAACTTATTTGAACAAATAATAAAGGAGAATTTCCCCAATCTGGCAAAGGCAATAGACTTCCAGGAAATCCAGGAAGCTCAGAGAGTCCCAAAGAAGTTTGACCCAAGAAGAAGCACATCAAAGCACATCATAATTACATTAGCCAAGATTAAAATGAAGGAGAGAATCCTAGAAGCAGCAAGAGCTAAGGGGACAGTCACCTACAAAGGAGTTCCCATCAGACTGTCAGATTTCTCAGAAGACACCTTACAGGCAAGAAGGGGCTGGAAAGAGGTATTCCAAGTCATGAAATCCACAGACCTACAACCAAGATTACTCTATCCAGCAAAACTTTCATTTAGAATGGAAGGGCAGATAAAGTGCTTCTCAGATAAGGTCAAGTTGAAGAAGTTCATCATCACCAAGCCCTTATTATATGAAATGTTAAAGGGACTTATCTAAGAAAAAGAAGTTAAAAAAACATGAACAGTGAAAGGACAGCAAACTCACAGTTATTAACAACCACACCTAAAACAAAAGCAAACTAAAAGGACAGCTAGATCAGGAGTGGAAACATAGAAATGAAGATCACGTGGAGGGTTAGCAACAGGTGAGTGGGAGGAGGAGAAGGGGGGAGAAGGTACAGAACATAAGTAGCATAGACGGTAGGTAGAAAATAGACAGGGGGAGGGCAAGAATAGTACAGGAAATATAGAATCTAAAGAACTTGAGACACATGGTCATAAACTAAAGGAGGGGAATGTGGGTGGGAGGGGGTGTGCGGGGTAGAGGGGAATGAAGGGGGGAATAGAACAACTGTAATGGCATAATCAATAAAATAAAAATTAAAAAAAAGAAAAAAAAAGAAGATGCTAACAAAATTTAGTACCATGCTTAAGACTGCTCTGAGGTTGACAGGCATCGTGTCCCAGCCCTTACACGATCTCAGGGCGTATTTGCTGCCTTTTGCCCAAAACACCATCATTTGGCTAACTCACATCCAAATTCTAGTCATCTAGGTTCTCCTTGTTTTTCTAATATACATTTGCTGGAGCAGTCCTTTCAGAGTCTGTATTTGTATTTTTTAATCCCCAAATATGTCACATTGCAATTGTTCAAGCTAATTTTTTAAAGAACTATGGCCCCCATTAAATTCATTTTGAATTTTGTTCCCAGTTTTTTAATCATTTTTTATTGTTATTTTATTACAGTTGTCCCAATTTTACCCCCTTTGCCCTCCTCTGCCCATCCCCCACAGTCAATTCCCACCCTGTGGTCCATGCCTGTGCATCATTCATTCATGTTCTTTGACTAGTCCCTCCCCTTCCTTCTCCCCCTCCTCCTGCTCTGGTTACTGTCTCCCTGTCAGGAAATATTTACTGATTTATTAACTGGCCTTGCCAGCTTCACCCAGGAGAGTCATGAACCATCATTTAAAAAAATTAATTCTGCAACACTACATGCAGTCGCCCCCATGAGAGTGCTCCATTGCTAATGACACTGGCAGCTGCTCTGAGGAAGACCGTCTGTCTCAAGGAAATGAACCTTCCCCAACGAAAGGCTGTGTTTATTTCCATGAGCCTGACTTTGAAGCTGGATTATCCAATACACCCCCTCACACATGGTGGAAACCTATTCAGTAGATTTCCTATAACGTCATAACCCTCGAGAAGAAATGTAATGTTACTACTGTATAAAGAGTCTCATATCTATCTGTCAGGCACTGGGCTGAGGGTAGGGCAATGTGTCTCAAAGTGAGGCCCCTGATCATTATCAGCAGCAGCAGCAGCAGCAGCAGCAGCAGTAGCTGCAGCAGCAGCAGCAGCAGTAGCATTTCCTGGTAACTTGTTAGAAATGCAAATTCTTGGGGTCACCCTGACCCACTGAATTAGATACTCTGGGGGTGGGGCCCCACAACCTGGGTTTTAACAAATCCTGTGGGTTAACCTAATGTATATTCAAGTTTTGAGAACTACTGTTAGACTCTATGAACAACTCTTTTGTCTGCATTGGCTCAGTTTGGTAGTCTGTTCTTCGCTCTAAAAAATCTGTTTCCTGAGAATAATTTCAAAATGGTTATTTTCTTCTAACACTATGTAACTTTTTATTAAAACCAAGCACAACCCAGCAAAGCAAAAATGCACTGAAACAGACACACAAGGGTTTCCTGTCAGTGTCAACTCGTTCTTCAGTTTCCCTGAAGTCTTCCACACCGTGATTGCGAACATTTTATGAGACCAGTATTTCAGAAAACACAGTTCAGAAATCATTGCTCTGTAGCTAGGTTAACTTTCTGGATCTGTAATCACTACACATGATCTGTGAACTAGAGAAAATGGCCATGAACCATAAAGCAGCCGCTTCTCACCTTCTCTCTAAGCCAAATGGACGGGATCTACATATCTGGTTATCATTCTCCACTACCATTCTTTGGCGGAATCTTGAGAGTTCTATTTTTAAACTTAAATCTTTAACTATTAAATGCCTTTTCCAAATTAATGCAATGAATACATATTCTTCACAACCAGTGCATTCGCCCCAGATGGGAAGGTCCAGGATCCTATTCACATGTGGCCATTAGAAATCACCTTCACAAACCCCTCTGTCCAGCATGCCCTGCCTTGTCTGCTCTCTCTCTGGGAATCCTTCTAGGGGCTCAGAAAGCCCTCTTCTTCCGGAACTGGAATGGTCCTGAACATTCTGCAGTCTGTGGCTCTCTGTGGTGAGTTCTCAGTGCCCTCCTGCCTGTGCCTGAGCCTGTGAGTGGCTCCAGGAGAGCTGGTCAAGAGCGGAGGCTACCAGAGGTTTTACAAAGAGCCCTTCACATTCTTACTTTCCCCAAGTTTCCAAACTGATTTTTAAGTCTTCTCCCAATCTCTCTGATGAGAAATAAGCTCTTTTAAAAGTCATGGGAAAGGTTGCCATGGTCAGGTGGCTCAGTTGTTTGAAGCATTGTCCCATGACCCCCCCCCCCCAAAAAAAAAAGAAAGATATGGTTTTGATCTCCAGTCAGGGCACATACTTAGGTTGTGGGTTTGGTCCCGGGTCACGGCCGAGAGGGAGGCAACTGATTGATGTTTCTCTCTCTTCCTTCAATAAATATATTCTCCAGTGAGTATAAAAATTATGGGAAAGGTTATTATTCCTGTTGTTATTCAGCTGTGCGCAGTCATTGATTATATTAGCCCAGGGGTTGGTTGGTAAACTATGGCCTATCTGTTTTTGTAAAGAAACCTTTATTGATACACTGGCATGCCTATTCACTTGCATATTATCTACAGTTACTTTTGGTCTACAAGGGCAGATATGAGTCCTTACAACAGATTGGCCCACAGAGTCTAAAATATTTGCTACTTGGCCCTTTACAGAGAAAGCTTGTTAACCCCTGCATTAAACTGAACACAAGAGAAAACTCTGCTCTTGCTATGACTGTACACTGACAGTTTTGGAAATAGTTATGTGCCTGGCTGACTCCATTAGCTTGCTCCATTACAGGAATGAGTCCAAGAGTCTGTTTTGCAGCCAGAGAAGCAGGTAACTTCTTCTCCCTGGTTGCCATCTGACTCAGGAGGCGTCAGGAGTCATGTTTGTTTACCATTTGCTCACATGAACATCATCGAGTGGGTTGTGTGATGGGGATACCCTCTCCCCCGGTAAAAGAACTTTAACTAAGGATGGGAAGTCCAAGCTGAGAAGCTGAATCACCAGCAGCAACAACTTTTGGCCTCTCTGATGCTGCCAAATGAGTCAGTTCTCTGGGAGCCAGTTACCTTCCTGTGAAGGTGGCTTTAAGGGAGGATATGATTGGTGTGGTTTGGCTGGGAAACTGAAACACCACTACCTCCCAAGCAGTGCATGTTGAGTGTGAAGGAGAAAGCCTGAAAGGAGAAAGCTTGGTACTTTACGTGAGGGAACAAATGTTCACTCTGGAGGTAGTTTTAATTCTGCTTTCTCATCACTGGATGGGACCAAATTTGTGAAGTCATCCTCTTGCCTTTCCTTCCTTATTCTCCCGTCTTCCTCCACTTCATGGCTTCACTCCCAACACCTGAGGCCCAGAGCAGGGTCTCTGGTGAGATCAGAGGAGTGCACCACTGGAGGACGGGGCTGATGTCAGTGCCCCCCCCCCCCCCCGGCCATGGACCACCGGGGCAGGCTGGGAACGAGAGTGAGGACAGAGAGGCACCCAGCGTGCCAAATGTGAGGCTCTGCTCTTTACTGCTGGTCCCGCCCACACTTGCAGGGCCCGCATCCAGCCCAGCTCCAGGAACATCCTGTAGCTGGACAAGCTGGGTTTGTTACTCATGGCAGAGAAGCAGACCTGTGAGCTGTCTCAGAGAAGGTGTTAGAAAGGACTTAGAGGCTTGGGACTTCTGGCAGGTGATCTGGGGCAGGTCTAAAAAGCAGGGGTTGTTCTATGATTTGGGAATCTTAGGAAATGTTGTCTAGAAGAAAGGAAGACTAGAGTGAGGCTGAGCTGTAATTGGTAAAGAAGCAGCACTTATCTGGGCCAGATAGGGGGCTATTTGCTCTTTTTTGTGGTTTGAACAATGTGGATTTTTTTTTTGTCTGTTCAAACATGATTATGGAGTGGTCTTATTTTTGTCTTCATCCAGCGCAGTCACAAAGAGCCCTTCTTTGATGCTGATATCCTATGAAATTCCTTATGTTCAACAGGAAAACACCAGGGCCGTGCTAACCGTGCTGCCCAGCTCCCAGATCTCAGGGGCCAATTTTCTCTTTCTCACCCACTATTTCTCTTTCTTTGAAGTCACAGGATAGAGGAGCCAGAAAGGACTATAGAAACCACATAGTTCAAACCTCTAATGTTTAAGTTAAAGACACACAAGATCAGAGCTGCGACCTTGCCAACATCGTACAGACAACGTCACAGCTGGCACTGGGACCCATGTGTCTTGAGTCTGGGAGCCCTGCATACACTGGCCCTACCTCCTTCAGCAGCCTCATCTGTAGGTGTAGGGGCAGCATATACCACAGTCCCTCTGTCTGTGCTCCAGCCTGCCCAACCCTTCAGGTGCTGTAATGGGCCAGGTTCTTTAGTGTTTTGGGCCCTTCCCACAGCTGATTCCTCTGCTTGGAATTCTCTTCCATCCCTCTGACTGGTACCTCTTACCTCATTCCTACTCATCCTTCAGGGATAGGCTCAAATCCTTCCACCTCTCGAGGACACACTAGACCTCATTCTCCAGGTGCTCTGTGCATCTTCCTAGCACTTCCCGGCAGAGTCCCTCTGAGTCTCCCCACAGTCAGGGATCTGGTCTGTCTCACTCGCTGCTATAAGCTCCAGACACAGCCGATGCTCGGTAACGAATGGGTGCTCTACCGCAAGGCTAGCGGAATTCCACCACTAGAATTCTTTTTATAGCACACCAAAAAAAGTGTTTTGAAATCTGCACTATGGGCGTCTATATAAATGTAGGGTCTGATTGAAAATAAAGAATACAACAGCCTAAAGGAAAAATGCTGAGGTGTTGCAACTAGGTGGGGGATGAATTTGATGAGCCCATCCCAACATCGTCCTTCCTGTGATTGCTATCTGGACATGCGGGTGTGCTTGAAAGGCCAGCACGCAGCCAGGAGCTCTTTACACCCCGAACCGGGGAGGGGTCCTGGAGCCTGAAGCTGCTATTGCATCATTATTTAAAATGGTAGCAGAGAGTGTAAACTAGACTGTTTGGCATGAAAAAGGCTGTGAAGATGAGATAGTCCAGAGAGTCTGTATACTGATGAAAACTATGGCTGCTCTTCCCAGAAAACTACACATCATCCCATAGTTCTGTTTGTTTCAGCTGTGTCACGGACCTGAAAAAGCGAGGTTATGTGATCTGCCCAGAGAGGTAGAGTACAAATGAAAGCTGAGTTTCCTCATTCCTCATCTAGTACCCGCTTTCTAGCACCAAAATGTTATCCATCATGAGGGGCAACAGGGAGTGACAGTTGAAGGGATAGGCTCTGGATGAACCTGGGGTTCAAATGTCTGCCTTGACAAGTACTCGTGGGTGACTTGGGGCAAGTTGTTCAATTTTTGTGCCTCTGTTTCCTCATCTGTAGCACAAGAATAACAATAGCAGGGTTACTGTAAGCATTGCATTAAAATAACACTTGTAGGAACTTAGCATAGAATCTAGCACATAGCAAATGCTAAGAAAACATTAATTCTTAATATGATGGTAGTGACGCCCACTGCCTCTCCTTGAATTTAGCAGAACAGTCACTTGCTATCTCCCTCTGGTCCCAGAATGCACCTGGGTTAGCTCACTCACAGCATGGCTACCTTCAAATAGCAAGTGTATGATGATGAGACAGGACTCTGGCAGAAGCCAGGCAGGCCACCCAACAGCTAGATTACAGAAATGGTGCCCTCCGAGATGCAGTAAGCATCCTGTCCAAAAGGTGGATGAGAGTGGCTGCAAGCCACACTTCTACATGGGGTCGCGATCAGCATGCTTTCTGATGACTATCAGGTGACCGCGGGCCGGCGATGGCATTGAGAAGGCTGCGCTAGTCTGATGGCAGGCAGAACAAGCAAGGAGGGTCTGCTGCCAATTCAACAGAGAGAATGGGTTTTGGGTTTCAAATGTGCAGATCTCCCACCCTTTACGTAGCAATCTGATAGGTCAATAAGATAATCTGGAAACAGTTTTTGTGAAGCAACCAAGAGAAAGCCCTTTGGGTGCAGAAGCAGGTAGGTGAGACAGAAGACTAGAGGGGCAGGAGGCCGTGGCCTCAGTCTCCGCTCTGCCACTTTCCCTCTGGTCCAGCTGCAGCCCTTCCCTGCGCTTTGATTTCTTCACCTGTGAGATGGCCGAGTTGGGCAACAGGGTTGATGGGTCTTTCGAAGTCTCTTCCACGCAGGGGGAGTGTCAGCAGAAGGATGGGCTGAGAAGTGGCCACTCTCCCTGTCCCTTCTCCTTGCCTTGTTCAGCTGAGAGGGTCTCACTCCGATCTCCTACCCTCTGTGGCTCCAAGCCTGTCCTGTGGCCAGGGGACAGGCAGAGAGGATGCCGTCGGGGTGTAGATTCCTTTCTCGGAGGTCAGCATCCCTGGCCAGGGCTCCTGCGCAGCTCTCCGCGGTTCCGCCCGCGCGTCCTCGCACCTGCATCCGCCGCTGGAGCAGAAAGATCGCAGGTAGATTTTCAGCCTCAGACCATCCGTGACGTCAGCACGGCCGATGAGAAGAGAGGGTGTTTCGACTTGTAATGCATGGAGCTAAAGGACAGGCCCTCTCTAGCCCTGGTGAGGGGATGGGACTCGGCCTTTGCACTTTTCTTGTTCCATGCGGGCATCTCCTCCAAACCGCGGCCCCGGCGAGGCTTGGGCTGGGACTGGAGGATCCTGTCCCATATAAGGGGTTCTTGATAACTGAAGACCAGAGGCACACTCTGAGCAGAATGAATACATAATTAGAATCCGACAATATCCGGGCTAGAAGGCATCTCAGACTTAGTTTGAGATCTAGCATTTATAATTGGGTAAACTGAGGCTCTAGGCGGGGAAAGGCTTGCCGAAGCCCTATGGCCAGACTTGAACAGTGCTAGGAGTAGGATGTGATACTCGTTCATTCTCTCACTTCATAGAGCTTACTTAGATAAGACATTTTTTTTAAAAAGCTTATTTTAAATTTTTAATGTGCAAACTTCTTACAAAAGAAAGTAAACCACAAAGAAAAGTTCCATTCACTGGAACATGAAAATATTAATGTCCAAATGACGCAGGACTTTAAATCGGAAAAAATATTAGAAGTCGTCTAACTTACTCCCTCGTCTGGGTTACCAGCTGCTTACTGGCAAAGTATAGATTCCAGGAGCCCTCCTCACTGTCCCAGCTGTTATTAAATAAACTACAGAAACCCACCTTAGTAAAAGTGTAAATAAACTCCATATGCTCACTCTACCAGGAAAGCAGGAAATTTGGTTTCTAGTGTGTGTCCTGATTTTGAGGGTGGTATGAAGGTGGACGAGAAAAATAGAGAGGCTGGCAAAAAGTGTTTAGCAGACTCAAAAATGTGTATTTTATACTTAAGACTTTACAACAGAATAGACTCTTAGCATAGAGTATCTTCATGGCATTGTGGGATAATTAAATATTAACAATAATTTCAGGAAAACGAGGCGTTTTTCTAGCTTGTAAGGGACTTGATTGCACACAGGCAAGGCTTTGTAAGTTAACTGTGGTAACTCTAAAGAGTCTGAGAGTTAGATCGTTTATAATAAAATGCTAAATATGTGACTGAGAATGACAGAAAGATAAATCCGTGGGTATCTGAGAGATATATTTGACAGGAGTGGGCACTGAGGGTGGGAAGGTGTGGACAGGCCAGGGGGACAGAGGGGAGGACACCTGGTGGAGAGAGTGGGTAGGTGAAGGGCAGGAGGGCTGGCACAGTGGTGGTTCTGGTCCCTTCTCAGCCAGTTTCCCTTCTCAACCTGGTAGCTGTGAGCATGGATCCACTTCAGCAAATGGATACACTTACCTCATAGGGTTGATGTTCTAATTCATGTAAAACTGCCTGGCACATGGGTCCCCACTAAAGACACACAGCTCCTGCCCTGTTTTACTCAGCCCTTCCCTCTTTTCTAAGTGACCAGTCCTCTGACCCCTCCTGTTTTCAGGATCTTGATTCCAGGCAGAGACAAATGGCGTCTATGTAAACAGAAACGAGGATGTGATCTCAATTTGAGGAGCTCAGGTTTTTCTTTTCTCTGCACCCGGCAACATTATTTCTAACAGCAAATAATGAAACAACATGTCCAATAAGTCAGAAGGAGCATGCCAAGATGGGACAGTCTTATAACAGAAGACTTTGCAGTCCTTAAAAATGTAATTAAACTACCTAAAGACATGAGACAATACTTATGATATGCTGTTAAATAAATTAAAAATAAATTGTAGAACAGCATGTACCATAAAATCAATTTGTGTTAAAAATATGAAGAGACATAGAAAGGAAAGATGAAGCATCGTTAACATCAGTGACTAGACAAGGAAGAGATTTCTAGCATTGATCCCAGGACGAAGAAAACAAACAATAGCAACAACTAAATTATCTGGATTCAGGAGGTCAAGTGACTTGCCCAACACCAGGGATGGAAAAGCCTCAGCTGGAACCAGATTTCAAATTCCTGATTCAATGTCTTCCATTGACATTCCAATCCACTCCATCCTCAGACTACTAGTGGCCATCATAGGTATATGCATTTCAGGAAGGACATGTTGCTTTGAAGTAGCCATACGACTTGGCCACAGAGCCACTTAGATGCCCTTAGGGAAAAAAATGTTTTTTCTTTAAGAAATGATGCAGTAATGTGCTCAGTCGATATCCGCCTTACTTCCTGAATCTCTCACAGGCAAGTGGTGTGGGCGAGCTTCAGGGCACTTTATGCACATACCCTGGGTACCTAGGCTGTCAGAGCTGGTGGGGATCTAGGGAATTACTTAGCAAATGAGAAAACCAAGGGTCAAGACAAAGTGAGTTGTTCCCCAGCTGGGAATGAATCCTCCCAAGGGCCTCTTCTTGTCCCCATTATCTCACTCTGTAGAATCTACTCGGAAATAATGCTGTTGTCTTTTACAGGCTGTCCCAGAAAAAGGCCAATCCCACCTCAATCCTGGAAGAAAGCAGCCAGTTCTCTCTTTCGGTTACAACTCTCAGTTAATGTGCCTGAACCAGCAAGGAGAAGTTTGAATTGATGTGGATTCAGATGTCTGGGTGGGGAATTTGCTAGCTTAATGGATGTAAATGGAAGTGGAAGAAGATGGGGGTTAAACGGACAAATAAGAGAGAGGCGGGTAAAAGGTAAAATATATTTTGTTTGCCATAGCACTTCCTTAAACCCTCTTAACAATTTCCACGATGTTATCGTTACTCACAGGATGAGACTCAAAGAGGTAAAGCAACTTGGCCCCAGTCCCACTTACTGTATGATGGAGGAAGAATTTAAACTTAGGTTGGTTTGTTCCCAGTGGACTTTACTGGTGTACTGGAATTTTTTTTTTTAATTTTCACCTGAGGACATGCTTATTGATTTTAGAGAGAGTGGAAGGGAGGAAGAAAGAGAGGAAGAGAAACATCAATCAGTTGCCCCTCATATGTTCCTCAACCTCGGCCTGAACCCGTAACCTAAGCAGGTGCCCTAACTGGGAATCAAACCCTTGACTTTTCAGTTTATGGGACAGTACTCCAACCTCTGAGCCACACTGGCCAAGGCTGTATACTGGAGATTTTTGTTGTTGTTCTTATATTGTTACTATCTTCCTAGCTGTAATACTTCTCTGAAAATTCTGCATCAAAGATGTATTGAGTTCAGGGTTCAGTTCTCAAGGCAGCTTAAAAAAACCTGTAGAGATAGATCCTTTTCCATTCCAACAGGCTCATTCTTCATATTTGTTGAATGAAAGAGTAATGAATTCATGAGTTTCCCTTAAACACTTGTAGATCCTCCCTCTGCCCCACTGTGGACCATTTAGGTAAAGATTTGCTATGGGTAGGCAGGGACCTGTCTGTCTTGTTCAGAGCTGAATCTGCAGGACTGATCAGAGTCTCTAGAATTTAATTAAGGACCAATAGATATTTACTGTATGAATCATTTATACCTCCTCTGTTCTACCTTCTCCATCCAATTTTCATCATGAGACCCTATAGATTTTTCCTCTTAAATAACTCTTTATTCTTTCTACTTGTTTCCAATTCCACCACTACCACCCTAGGTCAAGCTTCTATCAACCTCCATGTGACTTGCTATGACAGCTTCCTAATTGTCTCCCTACATTCACTTCCCTCCAATACATTCTTTTCCTTGTACGGAGAGTGATTTTTGAATCATAAACCTGTTCATTTTATGTCCTTGCTTAAATCACTTCAGTGGCTTCCCTTTGCTGTGGGAGTCATGGCCATAATTTTTATCATGACCTGCAAGGCCCTGCCTGGTGTAGCCCTTTAGCCTCCAACCTCATTTTCCGCTCCACAACCCATCCCCCTTACTGCTCCAGCTGTGACTATGTCTTGTAGCAACAAGGCCTTTGTTCCTGAGGCCTTTGCTTCTGTTGTTCCTTCTACCAGGAGTCTGCTTCTCTTCACTCTTTGCTACATTAGTCCTGCTCTTTCTCTGCATCTCAGTTTACATGTCATTTACTTAAGGAAACTTTCCCAGAATCCTCCCTGCCCACTCCCCATCCATCTATACAAGATCGCGGGTCCACTCAGTTACATGACTTCATAGAGTTATACTTTCCCAGGTTTTACTTAAAACAAATTATAATCAAATATTCATTTCCATAGTTAATTTGTTTACCACATTGTCTTCTGCTTTAGGCAGTAAGCTCCATGGGGATGAAGGCTACGTCTGTTTGATTCACTGCTGTACCTCCAGTGGATGGCACAATGGCTTATATGTAGTAAGTACTCAATAAATATATGCTGAATGAATATGAATAAAAAGAAGACATTCCAAATGATGACATTATATCTATAAATTATGTATGAGTAACAGCTTGTTATTGAAGAAGCACTTTTTCATGTGTCAAAAATCACTCACGGATGGCATATACGCTGACATCTGTCTAACAGAATTTGTAAACACCAATGTTTATATTGGCAGAGTGGGGAAGCTAGTGTTTTCCTGAGAGGCATTTTCATCTCACTTTCACCCTGACTAAGGTTATCTTAAGTGGTAGCCCAGCTGCCCAGCGTCATGTGGGTAGTGGGGGAAAGGGAGGAGCTGGCTTCAGGTGGCATGTGGTGACTCTACACCCTCCACCTGCCCAGGACTGCACTGGCTTAGAAAAATGCCTGTTTTTCTTGTATCAATATGGAAACTCTATTTTCTCCCAAAGACACTTTTAAGATTTTAAAAGATCTAAGATTTTAAGACACTTTTAAAAGATTTTATTTATTTATCTTTAGAGGAGAAGGGAAGGGAGGGAGAGAAACATCCATGTATGGTTGCCTCTAGTGCGTCCCCTGCTGGGAACTGTCCTGCAGAGAACTGGCCTGCAACCCAGGAATGTGCCCTGACTGGGAATCGAACCGCAATTGTCTGGTTCACAGGCCCGCGCTTAGTCCACTGAGCTACACCAGCCAGGGCCCAAAGACACTTTTATTGCAGCTGTTTGAAGTATGTATATTTTCTGTACTGCACAGCTTCACAAAATTGAAAAAGAATACTAACGTTCAAGTTTTCTTATCCTGTGTTTAGAAGTTGTTTTTTTGCAGATTTTGGTGTTAATAGACCAAATAAATAAGTATTCCCAGCAAAAACAAACAAACAAAAACAGATGCTGCTTCTTTTCAAAATAATAGCTAACATTTATTGAGTACTTTTTATGTGTCAGACTGTACTAGTGCCTGAAATTTAGTCCTTCCAACCACATATTAGGATGGTACAGCTATTATCCCCATTTTTATAGATGAGGTATTCACCATGGAAACTCTTAAGAAACCTTCTAAATCTCAGATTCTGTTGTTTTGTGAAAGAGGAGTTGGTAAGTTTCGAATGTCAAAATAACTTTCAGGTAAACTGTAGATTGATCAGTTCCCAAATAGACATCCAAGACTGAAATCATTCATCACCACCACCACCACCACCCCCTCACACCCCCAAGCTGCTGAATGCTAGAAATGCCAGCAATGGGGATTCAAACTGTGTCTCACCAGCCTTGTCTGATTTCCCTTGCTCAGCCTTGGCCATTGGAAAAATCAAGGAAAATGACCACAAGGTAAGGCAGATATGAAAGGATAAACCCGAAGCCTGGGGAGAGTGGTGGGGGATAAAATAGTCCTACCTACATGTGTTTTGATGATGCGGCCGTCTATAGAGAGGCTGTGTCTGTAGGAGGTGTGCCCATCAAGAAACAAGATTAATTTGACAAACATAAATAATAGTGTCTCACGTTTGTATAGGGCTTAGCAGTTTGCAAAAGAGCTTTCACATCCGTGACCTAATTTGATTCTCGTAACAGCTCTCGAAAAGAGGACATTATGAACATCCCATTAAATATGAGCAAACAGAGGCTCCTGGGGATACGGACTTGACAGAGGCCCAGAGGCCTCAAGAGGCACATCCCTGGCCCAGCTCCAGAGTTATGGTTCCTAAGGTTTCTGCCCACCCCATGCACACGTCCTTCAGAGAGAGCCCCTCGGGGGGCAGTTCTCGCTGGTGCTCTGAACACTGCTGACATGGGTGCCTGTCTTGGAGCCAATTTTTGAGCTGTCCAAGAAAACCAATTACACCTGACTTGGTGCCAAATTCTTATTACTTAGCTTAATCATTAGCTTACTTACCAGACTTAGCTGGCTCCTGGCAACTTTGACCTATTTCCAAAAATCAAATCCTTCCTCAAAGATGGAAACTCTGCCAAAACTAATGATAATCAAAAGAATAGGATGTAAAGAGAAATGCCTGGAATAATGTTCACCAAATAATGATGGACTTTTAAATGTTTTTTAAAAAATCTTTTTATTTTTTGTTCTTTTCTACAGGATTTAAGTCTCTATAAAAAGCTGTGTTTGGTTTTAATGAGAAACAATAGGAAAAGATTTCTTAAATAAAGACAAATATTGGGAAGAATATGCCAAAATGTTAACAGTAGCTAATTCTGAGTTGTTGATATAGATTTGTGTGTGTATGTGTATTTTCTTCCCTTCACCCAACTTCCCAACAATCATTTGAGCAACAGATAGTTCATGGAATAAATGGAAAGCTTTTCAAGGGGCTTTAATGAAAAGGAAGCCACACTCATCTGGCTGTGCCCACACCAGTGTGTTCGTTTAAAATGAATCTGTAAATGATTTTATGCTTCATTCATAGGCCAGCTCTCCAGTTGTGCCCCTGGTCCACTCGTGGAGGCAGAGGGCTATAATCACGGCACAGCCCAGCTGTCTCATATGTGTAGACAAAGACTCTGTCTTTTTTAAGATTTTATTTATTTGTTTTTAGACAGAGGGGAACAGAGAGAGAAAGAGAGGGAGAGAAACATCAATGTGTGGTTGCTTCTCAAAAGTCTGGTCTGCAACCCAGGCATGTGCCCTGACTGGGAATCAAATTGGCAACCCTTTTGTTTGCAGGCTGGCATTCAATACACTGAGCCACACCAGTCAGGGCTCTTTAAAAAATATATATATATAATTTGTTCAATTACAGTTGTCCCGTTTTCTCCTCCTCCTCTATTTTGCTTTCTTGTTTTGTTGATTAGGTTCCATTCATAGGTGAGATTATATGGTATTTGTCTCTTGCTACCTTACTTATGTCACTTAGCATAATATTTTCCAGTTCTATCCAAGCTGTCACAAAGGGTAGGAGTTCTTTCTTTCTGCTGTGTAGTATTCCACTGTGGAACTGTACCAGTTTTTTTAACCACTCATTTACTGATGGGCACTTAGGCTGTTTCCAGCACTTAGCTATTGTAAATAACACTGCTATGAACATTGGGGTGCATAGGTTCTTTTGAATTGGTGTTTCAGGATTCTTAGAGTATAATCCCAGAATTGCAAGCACTGGATCAAAAGGCAGTTTCATTTTTCATTTGCTCAGGAAATTCCATACTGTTTTCCATAGTGGCTGCACAGTCTGCATTCCCACCAACAGTGCACTAAGTTTCCCTTTTCTCCACATCCTCCCCAGCACTTGTTGTTTGTTTAATTTGTTTATGATGGCCATTCTGACTGGTGTTAAATGGTATCTCATTGTGGTTTTAATTTGCATCCCTCTGATGGCTAATGATGTAGAGCATCCTTTCTTATGTGTCTGGCTCCTCTGTATGTCCTCCTTGGAAAAGTGTGTGTTCAGATCCTTGTAGGCAGACTTTTTTATCCATCTGTTATACAAGGAGGTAGGGCAGCCATGTATGGTATGGTAGCAAAGGCAAAGATAAACCTGTTCCCTCCCCCTTAGTGGTCCAGAAAAGTCTGGTTTATGTCCTTTCAGTGGCACAGATTAGTCTTTTGGTGATGCATTCCACACTCCTGAGGTTAATAAATGACTCTTAAGAAAAGCAAGTTATTCATCATGAACTTTTTGTGTGACCCTTAGTCCAGGTGGTAAAAAAATATTGTGCTACGCTCACTTTCAAACAGGGAATTAGCCTTACTGCCCCATTGCCACGTGTCCAGTCAGGGAACACGTTTTTTTTCTTGGCCACTTTCATTCCAAGTACTCCTTAGCAGCCAAGAGAGATTATATTTGACTAAACTGCAATTTAGATTTTAAAACATTCCTAAACAGTCCAAGTACAAAGTGAATGACAACTGAGTTTACCTGAATGGTAGTACACTTTTCTCTGTTGGGCTAGAGTTGGCACTCAGATGTGTTTAGCTAGTGGCATTAGATAATACTGATATTCGTGGCCCACTGGCCCCCCTCCCACCCAGCCCCGTTACCCCCACAAGGCTTATGAACATTCTGAACTAAGAGCAAACAATAATGTTGTGCCTCTATCCTCTCATCTGAGCCATACAAATGAGAGATTGCAGAACTAGAGTCTCTCCCAGCTCTGAAACTGCTGGTGCACACCCCCCTTTAAAATACCATTAAAGCTACTGCGGCACAGTTTTAAACAAGTTCTGAAGAAAGCATTTATTTTTAGAAGGCAGCACAGATCAAAGACTTTAATGAGTAAAGTGAATATTCTCCATTAAAGAATCTTTAAATGGATACTGTAGGCCAAAAAAGTCATAAAGTAGAATCAACAAACCTAAAAGAGCAAAGGACAGATCTGGCACAGAGATCAGAAGGACAAAAGGATAAGAAAATAGTTTACAACAACAACAACAACTCAGGAACTTCTAAAAGTCACCTTGGAGTTTTCAACAAGGGATGACACAGCATCAAATGTTGAGGAGGTAAATGTGGGCATACAATGCATGGACAGAGGTCAAGGACAAGAGGCACATCCTGGTCAGGAGGAATAACCACGTGGAAGAAATGAGGATATCTTCAAGTGGAGGGCTTGTACCTCTTAGAAACCATGGCTGAAAGAGTCAGAAGCCAGCTGGAGCAAGTCATCCTAGATTATCTTTGACCTCTCTTTGGTATGGTTGTCCAAATGGCAGATAAAAAAATCAGTGTTGATTACAGTGATTCATATAGATGTTTTTTGACAATGACCTAGCAACTGTACCCAAATACTACCAAAAAAAAAAAAGAAGAGAAAAAGATAGAAGGGTCTATAGTACCTACAGGCACTAAAGCAGTAGGTTGTTAACAACGACCAGGAAGGCTAAGAGCCATTGGCCTAGACTTCATATGTGGGTGGTGTCCAAGTATATGTATATCTCAGTCCTAAGACTGAGGGACCCAGACAAGCTGGCTTACATCCAGAGAAGGCAAACAGTACAATGGAAGCTTAGAAATGAAGCCATGAGGAAGAAACAATTGTGGGAACTAACCCTGAGACTTTGCCTGGAGAAAAGGACTCTTAGTTGGGACATGACTGAGGTCTTCAGGATACTGACAGAGGTCTTAAATTTATTTCTCTAGGTGGTTATGGAAAATACAACTGGGCAGACAGGCAGAAAGGGAAAAAGATTTTGGTGTGATGTAAGGAAAAATTTTCTAACCATCAGAACTGGACAGTGCCCTAGGTTCCCAACATAGCATGAGAAAAATGTTCTATTTCAATGAAATGCAACATGGAAATACATGACCCCCAAAGTGAGGGTATAAAAGTGTTCATAAGGAGACTGGGTGGTCAGGTGTGAAGGATGCAGAGAGGACATTCAGCCCTGGTTGCGGGTGGACATGAGATCTATATGTCTCACTGTAAGAATCTGCAATTCTAAGAACTATCTTAAATTTATATTGCAACTTTTTTTGAAACTTAAAATGCTTTTTATCTCTAGTTTCACAAGAGTCAGTGAATCACAGAATAATGGAGCAACTTGCTTAAAAATTGTTTGTAGCTATTTTGGGATCAAAACCCTTCCTAGGAATGTAATTCTCATTGGTTTTTATATACTTATACAGATGAAGCTGGTTTAGTCTACCCAGAGGTAACATACTATATACATCTGAGGCAAGCTTTTCAGATTTTATAGAGTAAATATGGGGATACTGATTGATATGTTTTAATAAGTCAATTAATTGAATCAAGCACTCCTAGTGGCAAATGCATAAAATAAAGTAAATGAACACAGTTACTCTAGTTGACAGCTGGCAGGTCACTCCTGCTAAATGGGTCCGGCTGGACCAGTGACCATCTTCTCTACTATTTCTTCCAGCTCTGATATGTTGTACATGAACTATCAAAGTCAGAGGCAGCTTTAAGACGTGATGTCCCAGAGAGCCAGCTAGCCCTTGATAGGAAGGTGGCTGGCAGAAGGTATAGAAATGGAATGGAGAACTTAACACCCTTCCTATTTTTTATTCACTGCTTCTTCACGCTGTTGGTGAGTGAAAAACCCAGTATCAAATACATCATCTGAATCCAGCCTTAGGTGCAGAGTTAGCCTTTGGCTCTTCCTGGCACCGCTGTTGTTGCTCTCCATTCAGCAGGGCAATGGCCTCAACCTCACCTTTCTTATGTGATTCTCCCTGTCCCACCTCGCTGGCCCTGAGCCCAATTCGAAGAGTCTCTAGAAGAAACTGCAACTCCTGCCATGATGAATGTAACTTTAAGCCTTGTCTGCTGGTAGTACCTCCCCTTTTCCTTTCTACTTTAAGAATAAATCCAGTTTATCTTCTTAATAGGAAGCTTACACTAATTCTCTTACTTCCTGGGGCTTGGGTTTCTGGTTTATCTGCCAAGTACCTACCGTCTTACTTGGCAGATGCCCATCTCTTTAAGGAATAGATCTTCACAAGGAAGTGTCACTTAAATGGCTATTCTGTCACTTGTCCTCCCCAAAGCTATGCGGGTCTCACTGTCATCCTTCTCTCTATGTTCCTTGTGGGATGCAGACTGAATGGTCGTCCCACCTGATATATTTGTTTATTTGTGGCCTCCCTTCAGACTTTCCCATGAGTTCATTCCATTGTTCTGTCCCAAATCTCCCACTTTCTCCTGTGTTTCCTTCACCTTCCATTCTGCTGTGTTTGGAGGGGCCATCTGCCAGGGCTGGTACTCATTGCAGCTGCTGTCACTCCTTGCAATATTCCTCCCGCCTTTTCAGGCACTTTAATAATTTTGTTTCCTGCTCTCTGGACTATCCACTGTTGGGATGTTTTAAGGAGACAGCATTAGGACAGTGTAATTCTAGGACCAACAGCGTCAGCATCATCTGGTAACTTCTTAGAAATGTAAATTATCAGGCTTCACCTCAGACCTGCTGAATCATTAACTCTGGGGGTGGGGCCCAGCCTGTGATTCTGATGCCCACCTGCTGCCTTAGGAGGTAGTTTTTGGCTGGGGATTCAGAACTATTTAATCCTGCCCTCAAGGTTTCAGAGGAAAATGCAGGTACAGAGAATACTAGCTGGGGCTTGAGCTCCAAACCCCAATGTCAAACTCTAGTGACTGAGGGTGTACCACACAGAGGAGCTTTTCTCTCTAATATTCAGTCTAAGGAATCTAGATTTCAAACACACAATCCTGCCTCTTTCTCCAAGGCTAAACTTGAGCTGAGCATCTCCCAATCAAGTATGAGAAGAGTCTATTCCAGGACACATGGCAAGTGGGTGGGGCTAGGGGTGCCAAACCCTATACTTAATGATCAAATGTTAAAAGCCCTTTCTTCGAAATCAGGACCAAACAAGGATACCCCATCATCATTTCTCTCTAACATTTTTCCCAGAGGTTTTATCCAGTTTAGTAACATAACAAAATAATATAAGAAGTGTAAGATTTGGACTATAAAAATAAAATTATCATTAATTACAGACAATAGGATCATCTTAGACTCTCTGTACAAATAATGAGAATTAATAAGAGAATTTAGCTAATTTGCCAGACATATAGTATGTAAAAGTCAACTGCATTTCTATTAATCATCAATAACAGTATATACTTTATAAATAGGTACAATTTATAATAGAAAAATTATTTTCTCAAGAATAGCATGAACTAAAGATATGCAAGAACGTCATAGAGAACATTTCAAATGTTATCAAAAGACATTAAAGAAAATCTAAATAATGGAAAGCTCTACCGTGTTCATAAATAGGAAGACTCAATATTGTTATGATGTCAGTCCTTCCCAAACTGATCTCTACATTCATTGTAATTCTAATAAAAATCTCAACAGGAATGTGAATGTGTGCATGCATTTGAGTGTGTGCAGGTGTGTGTGTGTTTTGCATGCACACAACTTGACAAATTGATTCTAAAATTTATGTGAATGAGCAAAGGAGTGGAACTATTTATTCTTCAGTCAATGCTCCTGAAGAAGACCATAAGAGGAAGGCTCACCTTACCAGCTGCCCAAACAAACAGTATTATGATGGACTCACTGAGACAGTTATAATGGCAGAGAAGACAAATAGTACAGAACACAGAGCCCAACACAGACACATGCATACATAGAACCCTGAGGACTAGCAGATGGCATTGTGTATTGGTGGGAGAAAGGATAGACTATTCAGTAAAGTATTTGGAAAACTGGATAACTGTGCAGGAAAAAAATAAATTTGGATCTGTACTTAATTGCAAATGGCTTGAAGATTTAAATGTGATAGACAAAATTTAAAAAATTTATAAGAAAATATAGAATGTCTTTACAACCTCAAGTATAGAAAGACTTTTTAAACAAGTAGGAAAAAGCAGAAACAATAAAAGAAAAGATGATAAATTTGACTACTTTAAACTTAAGAACTACTGTCCATGAGAAGATCTACAAAGCAAAAAGATTAGCTGCAAACTCGAAGGGGATAATTGCAGCAATGTAACTGTGGAAGAAAGGGACCACATATTAAACCTGATAAGCTCAGAGGAGCCCTCAGTGGTGGGCTTACAAACTCAGGGACCTAAAGTAACCACATGGGATGGTCTAAAATTAAAAACTTTCTAACGAAAAGCAGGTCATAGTGGGCAGTCATGTCCTAGACTGGAATCTTCCCTAACAAAGGTCATCGTTTACCTTAAATGAGCCTGTCTGTTGTCTTTTTGCATCTAGGGTAACACATGTTTGGAATGTCAAGTTTCCTTTCTCTGGACCCCTCAAGGCACAGGCACTGCACTAATTGGGGACCACAAATCCCCTCATTGTGATTGTTATCATGTTAGCTGTTGACTGTTACTGTCCTGTACCCATTTATGTAAAAGATGTGTCTATCATTTTACTTTTATCCAATCTCAGAAGTTTCCCAACTTTGCTCCCTCCTTCCTCCCTAATTTGTCACCAATGGATTTCATGTAACCCACTTACATCTCCTCTTTTGATTGTAATGTGTAAAATAAGGTGAAAAACTGCCATTCTCTAGAGCACGATCTCAATTTCTTGATGTTTTGCTTCCTGGCAATTGTTGTTAGTTTGGCTCAAATAAACTCACAAAAATTTTCTACAGGTTTGAATATTTCTTACAATGACATAACTGAAAAAGGAGTAGTATCCAGAAAATATGGCATTCCTACTGAAAGACAAATAAGAACCTTCCAATGGAAAAACAATGGGCAAAAGACATCAACAGGCATTTCATAGAGAAAAAGAATATGAATAGACAAGGAAAAAACAATAGACACTGGTAGTCAAATTAAAACCACAACAATCTGGCAGTAACTCAGCTACTGGCAAAGATGTGGATAAATGAGAACTCGCATATACTAATGGGGGTAATTATACTGGTACAATCAGTTTGGAAATCCATTTTGCATTGTCTAGTAAACATTAAGATTGGATACCCCAAGCCCAGCACTTTATCCCCTCAGTAGAATGTCCTAGGACTCTTGCACATGTGCCAAGAAGTCACGAACAAAAATGTTTATAACATCACTTTTTATAACAGTAGGAAACTGAAAATATAAGTTGCTGATTGAAAGGAGAATAAATAAATAAATTTGGTACACTCATACAATGAAATTCTATACAGCAGTGGAAATAAATGAACCATAGCTGTAGTCATTAACCTGGGTTACTCTCCCAAATACACTATTACTAAAAAATGCACATTGCAGAAGAATGCAAAGAACACGACTCCATTTGTATAATATTAAAAACAATGCAAATTAAAAAGTGCATTGTTTAGGGATACAAGTGTTTTCGATATAATGTAGTATATGTATTTTTTTAAATGCTCTGATTTTGCAAAATTATGCACTAAAAATAACAGAGATCATAGACTGTTTTCCCATGGAAAAAAATGCCCCCCCAAAATCCTACATAACTTTGTAACCAGATATTACGAAAACCAATAAAATCCTAATAAAACATTAGGATTAATTACAAGGCACTTTACATTTTTAAGAAATATGTACTACTGCAAATATGAGAATTCTTCTTACAGAAAAGAGGAAGATAGCTTCTTAGGAGAGGATTTAAGGAAGGGTTGGGAAACCTGCTATGGGACAAAATGCCCAAAGATCAGGAAGAACTGTGCAGCAAGCATTTCCCAGTATATGGGCCACAGTGAGCCCAGAGAAAGAACTTGAAATGGATGACATTTGTGTACAGACTTTCACAGCTATTGCCTTCAGCTGTGTTAGTGTACTTGGCAGTTAGCTGCTGCTTCTCAATGGTAAGAACACTTATGTGTGAGGAATAAATCTCATAAAAATATTGTGACTTTCGTGTTTATTGACACAACTTTCTTATTTACTGACTGCACATGAACTAATGTGCAGTGTGGTAACCCAAATTGTGGCATAATGAACTGAACACAAATACATCATAAAACCACAAAGTAAGGAACTGTTGAAAGATAAATTTGGGAGTGGTTCCCTCTTTGAAGAATGAGCAGGATGGACTTGATTAGAGGCACGAAAGTGTTTCAAAGACTTAATTTTCTTTTTATTTTTAAGTTTATTTTATTGATAATGCTGTTACGGTTGTCACATTTTTTCTGCTCTTTATCCCCCTTGGCCCTGCACCCCATTCCCTCCAGCATTCCCTGCCCTACGCCCAGCTTAGCTCATGCCCATGGGTCATACATACAAGTTCTTCGGCTTCTGCATTTTCTATACTATTCTTAATCTCTCCCTGTCTATTCTGTGCCTACCAATTATGCTGCTTATTCTCTGTACCCTTCCCCCCATTCCTCCCTTCCTTCCCCTCTAATAACCCTCCATGTGATCTCTAATTCTGTGATTCTCTTCTTGTCTAGTTGTTTGCTTTTTTTGTTTTTTAGGTTCATTTGCTGATAGTGTGAGTTTGTTGTCATTTTACTGTTCATAGTTTTGATCTTCTTTTTCTTAGATAAGTCCATTTCTTATTATATGAAATTAGATTTCATATAATAAGGGCTTGGTAATGATAAACTCCTTTAACTTAACCTTATCTGAGAAGCACTTTATCTGCCCTTCCATTCTAAATGATAGCTTTGCTGGATAGAGTAATCTTGGCCCTTTCATGACTTCAAATATTTCTTTTCAGCCCCTTTTTGCCTGCAAAGGTTTCTTTTGAGAAATCAGCTGACAGTCTTATGGAAACTCATTTGTAGGTAACTGTCTCCTTTTCTCTTATAGCTTTTAAGATTCTCTCCTTATCTTTAATCTTGGGTAACTTAATTATGCTGTGTATTAGTGTATTTCTTCTTGGATACAACTTCTTTGGGACACTCTGAGTGTCCTGGACTTGCATATATAGTTCCTTCACCAGATTGGAGAAGTTTTTCTTCATTATTTGTTCAAATACGTTTCCAATTTCTTGCTCTTCCTCTTCTCTTTCTGGAACTCCCATGATTCAGATGTTAAAACATTTAAAGTTGTCCCACAGTTTCCTAAGCCTCTCCTCAGTTTTTGATTCTTGTTTCTTCATTCTGTTCCAGTTGAGTGTTTATTTCTTCCTTTTGTTCCAAATTGTTCATTTGGGTCTCAGTTTCCTTCCCTTCACTGTTGGTTCCCTATACATTTTCCTTTATTTCACTTTGCATAGCCTTCACTTTTTCCTCTATTTTGCGACCATACTCAATCATTTCTGTGAGCATCCTGATTACCAGTGTTTTGAACTCTGCATCTGATAGGTTGTCTATCTCCTTGTTGCTT
The DNA here is from genome assembly GCF_021234435.1 of Artibeus jamaicensis. Classification (NCBI taxonomy): domain Eukaryota; kingdom Metazoa; phylum Chordata; class Mammalia; order Chiroptera; family Phyllostomidae; genus Artibeus; species Artibeus jamaicensis. Next base: position 19,147,194 of record NW_026521723.1, on the reverse strand, counting down.
ATTTCTTTTTCTGGTGTTTTGACCTGTTCCTTCATTTGGCCCATATTTCTTTGTCTTCGTGTACCTATTATATTGTAAGGGGTGGAGACTTAGATATTTGCTGTGAGGGTGGGGCAGGCAACCCACTATGCTGTTTTGCTGTGCCATCTGTCAGGGAGGGATCAGAGAGGGAACAATGCTACTTACTAGTGCTCAGCTCTCGCCCCACTTTCCATCACTTTCCTCACTTCCCACAAGTGGATTGTGCCCTTTCAGGTGTTGATTCCTGGGTGGGTGGGCTTGTGTAAGTTGTAGAACCCCATGGGCCTCTCCAATGGACTCTCTTCTGAGACTGGGAGTTTCGCCAGCTGCCCAAAGTCCAACAGGTTTTTACAGTCAGAGGTTTTGAGGCTTTATTCCCCCACTCTGGAACCCTGGGTTGTACAGTTTGTCTCTTTCCCCAGTTGTTCCTCCCAGATTGCCTGAACTTGAATGTGGGATATCCTGATCCTCCAGCTGCCACCTTGCCATGGATCCTCTCTGCCCTAGCTTCCTGTGTCTGTCCCTCCTGCCAGTCTGAATGAATGTTTCTTCTTTAACTCTTTGGTTGTTGGACTTCCATGCAGTTTGATTTTCTGGCAGTACGGGTTGATTTTTTTTTAATTGCTTGTTATCATTCTTTGGTTGTGCAAGGAAGCAATGTGTATCTGCCTACACCTCCATCTTGGCCAGAACTCCCCAAAGACTAAATTTTTCTAAGCTAGTTCATGGGTATATGTATTATTATTATTATGATTATTTATCCATATTATGATGATTCTTCAGACCATGCATATACATTACATATTAACTCTAGTATGAATGACATATTATCTAGTAAAAAGCAGTGTTTGGCAGTAAAATGTTAGGAAAATACAAAATGAACAATCGAAAATTAAAGTTGGTTGTGTAATTTACAAAAAAATTGAATTATTTGATTTAAAAACAATATTGGCTTACTGTAAAGTATACAAGCAATGTAGAAAACTATAAAGAAGAAATGAAAAGAAACAAAAAATTTTAAATCACCCCAAAATTCATCACCAAGAGGCCTTCTTTTGGTGAGTATATATATGCATACATATATAATTCTACAGAACTGGGATCATATTGTACATTCTGGCCTGCCACCTGTTCAATTCATTTAACAATATGTATTTATAAATGCATGATAAGCATGTTTAATGACTTCATAGTGGTTCATGGTATATATGGGTCAAAATTTACATCTACTGTTGAGCATTTAAGACCTTTCTTATTTATTTATTTATTTACTTATACTATTATAAATGACATTTACATTTGTACATTTTTAAATACTTCTTTAACACCTGTCCAATGATCTCCTTATGATTCATTTGCAGAGTGGATATGCTATGTTACAAACTTTTTTAGTTATTTAAAAAATTTTTTTTGATTTAGAAAACATATGTATTAGAGGGAGTGCTAATTCATGTTTTGTTTTACTACTTTATTTTCTGAGGATAAACTGTTCCTTCTACAACTGATAATGCCCTAATGGAAGGGCATGAGTTCGGAAAGCTCTGCATTCCGAACCAGGGTCAAGTGGTGGAATGTATTGTTAAAATTTAAAAATATTCAGGGACACACCAAAATTACAACTAAATTATAGAAACACCATTACTCAGAACCACTAGAAAGCAAGTTAAATGGAAGTCTCACAACTATGGAATTAAAGAAACTACTTTAGACTGGTGGAAGGAGTGGAGACACAGAACAGATTGGTCCCACAACCACGTGTGGTGGATAAAAATTCAGAAGGGATATCTTGGGAGTGAAGAGTACCAACCGCACATCAGGAACCCCACAGCCCAGGGTTCCAGTGCCAGGAAGATAAGCCCCCATTAATTCTTGCTGCAAAAAACAGTGAGGACTACGTTGGTGGAAGAAACTTCTGGAGTCCCAAGCAGTTCTTCTTAAAGAACCCACACACAGACTTACTCAGACCACTCCCGCTAGGCTCTACCTCCCCGGGTGCAGCTTGAAAGGCACCAGTGGCATAAGGAAGGAACTGAAGTGTTCGGCATCAAGGCAAGAGCTGGCGGACAGCTTTCTCCCAGACAAAAGGTGGGCAGAAGCCATTGCCCCTTTTCTGAACCCTCCCACAATGAGCCACAGAGGCCACATGTGGTTGCCATATCTGAGACTCTATCAACCTGAGTAACACTGTTTTTCCCTGCCTTGGAAGTCTCAAGAGACTCCACCTCATTCCAATTATGGGCCCACCCAAGGTGTTAACAGAAAGTTTCCCATATCAGCAGCTGATCTTGACTCATGCTTCACAACTTTCTAAATCCTCTCAAACAAGGAACAGCCAGCGTCAGTGAGCCCCCAGTGCCCATACTTCTTGCTAAATGGCACCAGGCCAAGCACTAGCAGCAGCCAGTCTAGATTCACAGATTGGCTTTGCCTGGCAATTTCCAATCCCAGCACAAGTGGCAGCCATCTGCACATGGCCTTGTAGCCCAGGCAGGGTGGCCCCAAACAAAACACTGGTGGGGCAGATTTTGGCCTGTACTGCCCAGGAAACCCTAGAGCCTGAACCCCCAGTGGACAGCTACAGACCAGGTAGGAGTGCCAGCACCCCGCCCATGCACAGCTGATCCCCCATGGAGGTCAGAGGTTGGTGGTCAGTGGTCATAGCCAATCTTTGCAGCTGACTGGCCTGGGTAAAAATCCTTCCCATTGATCTGCTCACAGCAACTAAGGTTCAACAACAAGAGAATGGTGTACTCAACCCACACAAAGGGTGCACTTGGAGTATCCAGCTTGCTCCACCCCACTTGGGTGGAGGGGAGGCTGAGCCACTGGAACCTACAGGACACCTATTATATTAGGCCATGCTACCAAGACAGGGAGTCATAGCAGCTCTACATAATACATAGGAAGAGACACAGGGAGACTTCCAAAATGAGGAGAAAAAGAAACATGGCCCAAATGAAAGAACAGATCAAAACTCCAGAAATACGAACTAAACAAAATGGAGATGAGTGATCTATCAGATGCAGAGTTCAAACCACTGGTTATAAAGATGCTCAAGAAACTTAGTGAGGACCTCAGCAGCATAAAACATGTCCAGTTAGACATGCAGGATTCACTAATTGAAATTAAAAACAATATATAAGGAAACAACAGTAGAGTGGATGAAGCTGAGAATAAAATCAATAATTTGGAACATAAGGAAGCAAAAAAACAACCATCAGAACAAGAAGAAAAAAAAAATCCGCCCCCCCCCCAAAAAAAAACCCAACTGAGGATAGCATAAGCAGCCTCTGAGACAACTTCAAGCATTCCAACATTCACGTCACGGGGTTGCCATGAGGAGAAGAGAAAGAGTGAGAAATTGGAAACCTATTTGAAAAACTAATAAAAGAAAACTTCCCTAATTTGGTGAAGAAAATAAACATGCAAGTCCAGGGAGCACAGATTGTCCTAAACAAGATGGATGCAAAGAGGCCCACTCCAAGACACATCATTATTAAAATGCCAAAGGTCAAAGATAAAAAGAGAATCTTAAAAGCAGCAAAAGAAAAGCAGTTAGTTACCTTCAGGGAAGTTCATATAAGATGTCAGCTAATTTCTTAAAAGAAAGTTTGCAGGCGAGAATGAATTGGCAAGAATTATTTAAAGTCATGAAAAGCAGGGACCTACAGCCAAGATTGCTTTACCCAGCAAAGATATCATTTAGAATTAAAGGACAGATAAAGAGCTTCCCGGAGAAGAAAAAACTAAAGGAGTTCATCATCACCAAACCATTATCATAAAAAATGTTAAAGTGACTTCTTTAAGAAAAAACAAATATAAGAACCTAAGACTAGGTTCGATAAAACTAAGAACTAAGAACAATAACTAAGAACTAAGAACAATAAAATGGCAATAAATACATATATATCAACAACTGAATCTAAAAAACAAACAAATCAAACAAGAAGAAAACAGACAGAATCATGGATGTGGAGAGGGTTTTGAGAGTTGCCAGAAGGAAAAGTGGTGTGGGGGAATGGGCAAAGATGTGAGGTGATTCAGAATTACAAGTAGGTATTTACAAAATAGCCCTGGAAATGTAAAGTACCCTAAAGGAAATGGAGTAACCAAAGACCTTATACACATGACCCATGGACATGAACAATGGTGGGGGGATTGCATGAGGGAGTGGGGTTTCTGGGTGAAGGGAGGCAAATGGGAAAAAAATGGGACAACTATTATACTCAATAAAATACAATTTAAAAAATAAAAGTAGCTCAAAATTAAAAGAATAAAAGCTTTTGTGAAGGCCCAAATCAAAGGCTAAAATGATTAGATTAAGAATTACAGCTGAATGGGGAATATAAAGAGATGAGAGACCGATACTTTAAAAACAGAAATTAGGACTCCAAAGGGGCAGATGAAGGATGCCGACAGGGAGATGATCAAAGGGACAAGTTGCCAAGGCCTATGACGCCCAGACCAACCATGGCAGACCAACAAAATAGAAAGAGTCTAGGTCCAGTACCATGGAGTGACATTTCAATTTGGACAACCTCCCTCACACCCTTGACATGAATATGTAAGAAAAACTGACTTCAGTGTTATTTAAGCCACTGTTATTTTGAGGTATTTTACCACCTACAGACTAAATAGAAGCCAAAGGTAAAGCTACTAAACTCATTTTATGAAGCTAATAAAATTTTGACAACAAAATCAGACAAGAATAGGGCAAGCAGATACAATTATAGACCAATTTTATTTATAAGCACAGATGTGCAAATCCTAAATAAAATATCAGCAAACCTAGACCAGCAGTGAAAAAATATACAGACTTCCGCCAAGATGGAGGTATAGATGGATGTGCCGTACCTTCTCACACAACCAAGTTTAGGGACAACTAAATAAGAGCATCAGAAAACACAACCAGAACACGGAAAATTGAACTTTTTGGAAGTCCGGTAACAACAAATTCTTCAGCCCGACCGGTGGGGCAAAACCAGCGTCTTGTGAGGGGTTGCACAGGACTCCGGTCGGACGGACCCAGGCGCGGAATCCAGACCGCGCGATCCAGACGCACGGGTTCCAAACCCAGGATTGGACCCAGGATTGGACCTAGCAACCCACCGGGTGAGCGACTGCTGAGGAGACAGTGGGGAGGCAGGGGCTGCGTGTTGACTGCGGTTGCCTATCTGTGGGCGAGCAGACAGGCGAGGGAGTGGGCGCTTGGACCGGGCCGCGGTCCCCGTGGCTTGCGGCAGTAGAGGGCGCCGCCATATCCCCGCTCTGACCACGCCCCCACATACAGCGTCACAACCCAGCGACCTGGGACTCCAAGGCGCCGCTTCTCCCGCTTAAAGGGCCAGAACAGACCAAAAATGTCGCAGAAAGACCTCAGAGCCCCAGAGATAAATCTAAGCGACGAAGAAATAGCAAAACTCTCAGACGCACAGTTTAAAACACTGGTCATCAGGTTCCTAACAGATCTGGTTGATTATAGCCACAAATTAGAGAAACATATGAAGGCTAAACTAAGGGAAATGAATGGAATTCCACAGAAAACCCATAGAGATGAAAGGAAACTGGGACTCAATTCAATGAAGTGGCCCAGAAGAAAGCAAATAATGGCCAAACAGAAAAGAGTCAAGGAGCAAGAATTCAAAGAAATGAGGAGAGTCTTGGGAACCTCCAGGACATCTTTAAACGCTCCAATATCCGAATTGTAGGATTTCAGAAGGGGAAAGACACAACCACCAGTGGAAAAATTATTTGAACAAATAATAAAAGAAATTTCCCCAATCTGGCAAAGGAAATAGACTTCCAAGAAATCCAAGAAGCTCAGAGAGTACCAAAAAGTTGGACTCAAGAAGAAACACACCAAGGCATATCATAATTACATTAGCCAAAATTAAAATGAAGGAGAGAATCCTAGAAGCAGCAAGAGCTAAGGGGACAATCACCTACAAAGGAGTCCCCATCAGACTGTCAGCAGATTTCTCAAAAGAGACCTTCCAGGCAAGAAGGGGCTGGAAAGAAATATTCCAAGTCATGAAATCTAAAGACCTACAACCAAGATTGCTCTATCCAGCAAAACTTTCATTTAGAATGGAAGGACAGATAAGGTGCTTCTCAGATAAGATCAAATTCAAGAGAGTTCATCATCACCAAGCCCTTATTATATGAAATGTTAAAGGGACTTATCTACAAAAAAGAAGTTAAAGAAACATGAACAGTGAAAGAACAACAAGCTCACAGTTATTAACAACCACACCTAAAACGAAAGCAAACTAAAAGAACAGCTAGATCAGGAGTGGAAACATAGAAATGAAGATCTCAAGGAGGGTTAGCAACAGGGGAGTGGGAGGAGGAGATGGGGGGAGGAGGTACAGAAAATAAGTAGCATAGACAGTAGATAGAAAATAGATGGGGGGGGCAAGAATAGCATGGGAAATATAGAACCTAAAGGACTTGGGACACATGGACATAAACTAAAGGGGGGTAATGGTGGGGATGGGGGGCAGGGTGGAGGGGAATGAAGGGGGGAATAGAACAACTGTAACAGCATAATCAATTTTAAAAAATAAATTAAAATATATATATATACAACACATCATGACCGAGTAGAGTTTGCAGTGAATTTACAGGAATATAATGATAGCTCACATTACAAAGTCTATAAATGTAGTCTGTTGTATTACAGAATAATGTAATTTTTCTCCATAAAAGAGAAAAAATCTACTATAAGGTCAATAGATGCAGAGAAAGCATTCAATAATATCCACTACACCTTCAGATTAAAACCAATGCTCTATAACTAGGAATAGAAGCAAACTGTACTTTACCTTACCTGGATAGAGGATACAGCAACTATTGTTCTTCAATAGGAAAAATTTAAAAGAATCAGTTTTTATTAGATAATCAACTGGGGTCATCACTTTCACTAGATAATCCAGTGGGTTGGTAACTCAAGAAGGAGTCAAACAGTCTCTGAGGGTGGTTTGTTACCACTGTTGAACGGGCGAATGTGTACTGACTTTGACTACATCTGTTCCTTTCCTTCTCAAGGTCCTGAGAGGCTTAGCAATCATCAGGTCCAATACTGCCATTTCTAGTCCTCTTTTGTTGAAAGATAATGCCAATCATCTTTTGTACAGGTTTTTAAAAACTCTTTGTGTAACCAGGCATTTTAGAAGCAATTATGATGATTTCGCTGTTTTCCATGTGTTTAACTTTGTGAGATGTCTCCAATGCAAGCAGGTTGGTGGGGGGGGTGGAGGGACAGAATCTTATTAAAGAAACAGTTTGGAAATAGTGTGAGCCCTATTATCTACCATGTGTTATGCAAGTCTTTTTACCTGGCATGGGAGGGGGGCTACAAAGATGAGTAAGACCTGCTCCCTACCTGCAAAAGCACCTGCTTTTGCAAGATAAACTATTTTATGGTATGCTTATTATCTCTGATACACACAGACTGTTAAGGTCTAAATATTAATAATTTCCTGGAAGAAGTGCTCAGTAGCTTGGCATGAAGTAGCTTTTTCCAAAGAGGAAAAATTCAAGATGGCAGCAGAGTAGGTAGAAGCTACAATCACCTCCCTGCAAGAACTAAACTGGAATTACAACTGAAATACACAGCAATCAACCTGAATAACCAACTTAAGACAAGTTAAACCAGAGTCTTATAACCAAAACTTTACAGAAGTCTTGATAGACTGATAGGAAGGGCAGAGAATAAGAGCTGGTCCTACTCCCATGGGAACTGGCTGAGATCCCAGAGGGATATTGTAGCTGCAAATGTTCCACCAGAGGAGCATGGGGTGTCAGCCCCACAAGAGCACCAGAGCCAACAAAAGTCACCCACATAATATCTGGCTACAAAAATCAGCAGGGATTCTGTCCATCAGGGAGAAATGAGAGTCTGCTAGAATCACAGGCACACCCTTAAAATGCTGACACGCAAAATCTCATTTTCAGCCCCTCACCCGGGGCTCTGGCAGAGGAAGGAAGGACCAGACTACAGTTGTGTGAGGAGAGATGGGGGTTTGTGGCTCTAGGGAGAGAGCTGAAGGGACAGCCACCAGGATCCCTGTGTGAGTCCCTCTCCTACACCACCTTCCTTGGGTGCAGCACTCCCCTCATTATGGCATCAGCCTGGGGGAATGCAATAGCCCCACCCTCTAGACCCCCTGTCACCCCACCCTGTGGAGCCCACACTCTGCTGAGGAATCAGCTGCCTGGGCAGGGATGTGGAAGTCTAGGCAGACTGAGGGGGTTTCATAACTGAGTTGTGTGGCTCTGGGGCAGAGACTATCTCCCCTTCTTCCCTCAAGCCTGACCAGCACTCCCCCTCAAGGGAGATCCACTAGCCATACCCTCTCGACTCTCATGTATCTCTGCCCTGCTAAGCTCAGGCTCTGGGTAGACTCTGGGAAAGACTGAGTTGTGTGCCTCTAGGACAGGGGCCATTGTCCCTTCACATGGTCAAATATTGGTCTGTCTGGGTCTCAAAAACTCTGCTACCTTCACCCTGAGACCAGCCCCACCACAAAGACCTGTAGGCACCCAGCAGGTGGCATCTAGACTTGGTATATGCTGGGACTTTTGTTGAGTGGCCTCAGGCTCAACACTAGCACAGAGATTGAACTTGTATCATTCTGGTGAACACCACTAGCCCCTACCTGCTAACTCACTGAGAACCTTCCTCATGCAAGCTGAGTACTGCCAGAGGCCATTTCAGTGACTGAGTCTAACAGGCAGTCAGCAGGTGGAGGCAGGCAGGGGAAAATGGAGGTGGATCTCGGGGTGCCTTGGGCCTTTTGTTGACCTGCCACTAAACTCAGTGCTGGTGGAAGCTGGCCTTGGTGCACACCTTGGTCCTTTCCATGCATACCCAGGCAGCCACTAACTGTGGATTGTTTTGTAGCTCCAAAAAAGTTTCTCAGGGCCATTCACAGGTACTGTCTGAATGATCTATTCCAGAGTCCCTCAGAACCAACATGCCCAGTGGCCAGCTGCAGAGAGCATTAGAGAAGGATCCAATTAGCTTCACAGGTGGCATATCCAAAGGGAGATCTTAGCAGGCCCTAGACCCTGCTAAGGCAAATTCTGCTTCATATGGTCAGCACCTACACAGCAGCCTGTACACTGTGGTTAAGTTCAGACCTCACAATCAGCCAGCCTGAGGGTCAAAACCACCCACCAATGGCCAGTAGCAATCAAGACTCACATATGTGGGAGGGCCTACATAAACCCACACTAGGGATCCTGCGGGAGCACCTAGATCAAGCGATCAAGGAGACTGCCCAATGAGTTCCACAGGACCCTACTACATAAAGCCACCCTACCACGACTGGGAGTCATTGCAGATCTACCTAACAAATACAGAAAGACAGCCAAAATGGGGAGACAATCAATGAAAGAATAGCAGGTAAATGAAATGGAGACAAGCAGTTTACCAGCTATATGATTGCTGGGTGCTCAGGAAACTTTGTGAGAACTATAACAGCCTGAAAAAGAACATAGAAACTATGAAAAATAAAAGTCAGAAAGGAAGAATACAATATCTGAAATGTAATAGAAGAAATAAGCAGTCGGTTGAATTGAATAGAGGAGCAAGTCAGTGATTTGGAAGACAAGGTAGAAAAATACCAAATCAAAGCAGCAAAAAGAATAAAGAATTTTACAAAAATGAGAGTAATTTAGGGAACTTTTAGGACAATGTAAGGTGTAATAACATCTGCATTATAGTAATAACAGGAAGAAAAGAGTGGAAGAGCAAGGGATTGAGAACTTACGTGAAGAAATATTGGCTGAAAAATTCCACAACCTGGGGAAGGCAAAAGACACACAAGTCCAGAAAGTGTATAGAGTGCCAAACAAGAAACACCCCAATAATCTCACAGCAAGATACATCATAATTACAATGGCATAGGTTAAAGACAAAGAGAGAATCTTAAAAGGACCCAGAAAAAAACAGTTACTTATAAGGAAGTTCCCATAAGACTGTCCATGATTTCTCAAAGAAACATTTCAGGCCAGAAGAGATAGGCATAAAGTATTCAAAGTGATGAAAAGAAGGGATCTACAACAAAGACTACTTTAACCACCAATGCTATTACTTAAAATTGAAGCAGAAATAAAGACCTTCCCAGACAAGAAAAAGCTAAAGGAGTTTATTACCATCAAACCAGTGTTAAAAGAAATGTTAAAGGGTCTTCTTTAAGAAGAAAGTGAAATAAAACAGGGGAACATAGTTATAAAGAAAAATTGGCAATAAATTTGTAGCTAGCAATAACCACTTTAAATGTAAATGGCTTAAATGCTCTAATCAAAAGACCTAGGGTAGCTGTTGCATAAGAAAACAAGATCCATATATATGCTGTCTATGAGAGACCAACCTCAGAACGAAAGTTACACATAGACTAATAGTAAAGGGATGGAAAGAGACATTATATACAAATGGAAAAATAAAAGCTGGGGTAGCAATACTTATATCTGACAAAATAGACTTCAAAACCAAGGCTATAGAATGACAAACAAGAACACTACATAATAATAAAGAGAACAATCCAACAAGAAGATATAACTGTAATATTCATTCATGCACCCAACATAGGACCACCTAAATATTGGAAGCAAAACTTGATGGACATAAAGGGAGAGATCAACAGAAATAGTCATAGTAGGGGCTTTTCAACACTCCATTGATTGCAATATGTAGATCTTCTGGACAGAAAATTAACAAGTAGACAGCAGCTTTCAATAACATACTAGATCAGATGGATTTAATTGATATCTTCAGAGCCTTTTGCCCAAACAAGCAGATTATACAAACTTCTCAAGTGCACATTTTCTAGGATAGACCACATGTCTATCCTAGAGAGATACAAAACAAGTCTCAATAAATCTAAGAAGATTGAAATCATATCAAGCATAACACTGACCATAATGATATGAAACAAGAAATCAATTACAAGAAGAAAATGAAGAAATACACAAAACATGGAAGCTAAATAACATGTTTTTAAAAATGAGTGAATCAACAATGAGATCAAGGAAGAAAGCAAAAGTACCTTAAAACAAATGAAAATTAAAATGCAACAACCCCAAATCAGTGGGATACAACGAAAGCAATCCTAAGAGGGACATTCATAGCATTCAAGAAACCAGCCATACCCTGGCTGGTGTGGCTTAGTGGATTGAGCACCAGCCTGTGAACCAAATGTTTGCTGGTTCAATTCCCAGTCAGGGCATATGCCTGGGTTATGGGCCAGGTCCCTAGTTCAGGGTGTTCAAGAGGCAAACACACATTGATATTTCTCTCCCTCTCTTTCTCCCTCCCATCTTCTCTCTAAAAATAAATAAATAGAATCTTTTAAAAAAGAAACAAGAAAAATCTCAAATAAACAATCTAGGGGACTTCCGGCCAACATGGAGGCATAGGTGGAAATACAGTACCTCCTCCACAACTAAATTTAAGGACAACAAAGATTTAGAAACAAAAATACGACCAAAACAGACAGAAAATTGAACTGTATCAACAACAAAATCCAACAACAACGAACAATCCATCCAGACCAGTAAGAGGAACGGAGTCAGTGGCCAGCATAGAGGGGTCCTGGCAGGAAGAGGCAGTGGTTGGCAGACCTGGGAGAGGAAATGAGCAAACCCAGTGAGGCACGCAAGGCAGCTGGCTGACCAAGGACACACATTCACATGCAGATAAACCGGGCAGGTATAAAAATGGTTAGTGAGACAGACCGCACAACCCAGAGCCCCAGTGACAGGAAATAAAGCCTAACAGCACTGATTGAAAAACCTTTCAGGGGTTGAGGTGATGAGAGAGATGCCCAGCCTCACGGAAGAGTTCACTGGAGAGACCCACAGAATCCTAGAACATACACAAGTCCACACACCTGGGAACAAGCACCAGAGGGCCCAATTTGCTTGTGGGAAGTGGCAGAGGGGACCAAAATCCCAGAGAGATACCAAAAAATGTCATTGCTCCCTCTCTGACCCCGCCCCCAGTCACAACACAGCGACTGGGTAGACCCACCTAAGCCTCTGCCCCTCATATGTAACAGGTGTGACCAGACCAAAACATTATGGCTCAAGCAGAAGAACAGCTCAAAGCCCCAGAACCAATACTTCTAAGTGACAAAGAGATAGCCAACCTATCAGATGCACAGTTCAAAACACTGGTGATCAGGATGCTCACAGAACTGGTTGATTTTAGTCACAAATTAGAGGAACAATTGAAATGAAGGGAAATGCACAGAGAACCAATAGTGATGAAAAGGAAACTGGGACTCAAATCAAGGGAGTGGACCAGAAAAAAGGAAGAAACAACCAAACAGAAAACAATGAAGAAGCAAGAATTCAAAAAATGAGGAGAGGCTTAGGAATCTTCAAGACATCTTTAAATGTTCCAACATCTAAATTACAGAAGTACCAGAAGGAAAAGAGGAAGATAACAAGTGGAAAATTTATTTGAACAAATAATAAAGGAGAACTTCCCCAGTCTGGCAAAGGAAATAGACTTCCAGGAAGTCCAGGGAGCTCAGAGAGTCCCAAAGAAGTTGGACCCAAGAAGGAACACACCAAGGCACATCATCATTATATTAGCCAAGATTAAAATGAAGGAGAGAATCCTAGAAGCAGCAAGAGATAAGGGGACAGTCACCTACAAAGGAGTTCCCATAAGACTAACAGCTGATTTCTCAAAAGAGACCTTACAGGCAAGAAGGGGCTAGAAAGAAGTATTCCAAGTCATAAAAGGCAAGGACCTATATCCAAGATTGCTCTATCCAGCAAAGCTTTCATTTAGGATGGAAGGGCAGATAAAGTGCTTCTCAGATAAGGTCAAGTTCAAAGAGTTCATCATCACCAAGCCCTTATTATATGAAATGTTAAAGGGCCTTATCTAAGAAAATGGAGATAAAAAATATGAACAGTGAAAGGACAGCAAACTCACAGTTATTAACAGCCACACCTAAAACAAAAGCAAACTAAGTAGACAGCTAGATCAGGAGTGGAGCCACAGAAATGGAGATCACATGGAGGGTTAGTAACAAGGGAGTGGGAGGAGAAGGGGGAAGAAGGTACAGAGAATAAGTAGCATAGATGGTAGGTAGAAAATAAACAGGGAGAGGGCAAGATTAGTATGGGAAGTGTAGAAGCTAAAGAACTTGTGTCACATGGACATGAAATAAAGGAGGGGAATGTGGGAGGAGAGGGTATGTAGTGTGGAGGGGAATGAAGGGGGAAATGGGACAACTGTAATAGCATAATCAATAAAACATATTTTTAAAAAACCAATCTAACTTTGTACTTAAGGGAACTAGAAAAAGAAAAACAAACAAAGCCCAAAGTGAGAAGGAAGGAAATCATAAAGATCAGAAAGAAATAAACAAAACAGTCTTTTAAAATGATGCAAAAGATAATGAAACCAAGAGCTGGTTCTTTGAAAAGATAAACAAGATTGACAAACCTTTAACTAGACTCATCAAGAAAAAGAGAGAGAGGACCGAATAATAAAATTAAAAATGAAAAAGAAGTAATAACTGACACCAAAGAAATCAAAGGATTATGAGAAGATATTATAAACAAATATATGCCAACAAATTGGACAACCTGGATGAAATGGATAAATTCCTAGAAACATACAATCTTCAAAAACTAAATCAGGAAGAATCAGAGAATCTGAACAGACAGATTACACCTAGTGAAATTGAAGCAGTAATTTAAAAAAACCTCCAACAAACAAAAGCCCTGGCCAGATGGCTTCACAGATGAATTTTGCCAAACATTCCAGGAAGAACTAACACTTCTCCTTCTCACACCATTCCAAAAAATTCAAAGGACAGAAGACTCCCAAACTTATTTTATGAGGCCAGAATTATTTTAATTCTAAAACCAGATAAAGACCCTACAAAAAATGAAAATTTAGGCCAATATCCTCAATGAACATAGATGCTAATATCCTCAAGAAAGCATTAGCAAATCAAACACTGAAATACATCAGAAATATCATACACCATGGTCAGTGGGATTTATTACAGGGTTGCAAGGTTAGTACAACATATGCGAATCAAGAAATGTGATTCACCACAATTTAAAAAATGAAGGATAAAAATCACATGATCATATGTATAGACGTAGAAAAAGCATTTGATAAAATCCAGCACCTATTTATGATAAAATCTCTCAGCAAAGTAGGAACAGAGGGAACATACATAATAAAGACCATATGTGACAAAACTACTGCCTGCATCATACTCAACAGGCAAAACCTACAAGCATTCCCTTTAGGTTTGGGAACAAGACAGGGGTGTCTGCTTTTTCCTCTCTAATTCATCATTGTTTGGGAGTCCCATCCATAGCAATCAGACATGAAGGAGAAATAAAAGCCATCCACATTGGAAAGGAAGAAGTAAAACTGTCTTTATTTGCAGTTGACATGATACTGTATATAGAGAACCCTAAAGATTCCACCAAGAAATCACTACAGCTTATAAAGGAATTCAAAATGTGGCAGGATACAAAATGGATTTCTAGAAATCAGTTGCATTTTATATGTAAATAATGAACTATCAGAAAGGGAAATTTAAAAAATCCCACTCACAATTGCTTCAAAAAGAATAAAATACCTAAGAATAAACCTAACCTAGAATGTGAAAGACCTGTACTAGGAAGATTATAGGACACTAAAGAAAGAAACTGTAGAAGACACAAATAAGTGGAGGTCCATACCATGTTCATGGATAGGAAGAATTAACATCGTTAAAATGTCCATACTACTCAAAGCAATGTATAGATTCAAAACAATTCCTATTGAGATACCAATGATGTATTTTACTGAACTAGAATATTTCAAAAGTTTATTTGCAACCACAAAATAGCAACAGTGATCTTGAGAAAGAAGAACAAAATTGGAGGAATCACATTACCTAATATAAAATTATACTATAAGCCCACAGTAATCAAAATAGCATGGTACTGGCAAAAAAAAAGCAACCAAAAACCAGACACATAGATTTATGGAATAGAATAGAGAACCCAGAAATAAACCCACACCTTTATAGTCAATTAATATTTGACAGAAGAAGCAAGCACATATAACTGACTAAAGACAGTTTATTCATTCAGTGGTGTTGGGAAAATTGGATTGGACAAATACACGCAGGAAAATGAAACTAGACCACTTCTTATACCACACACAAGAATAAATTCAAAATGGGCTAAAGATTTAAATGTTAGACCCAAAACCATAAAAATCCTAGAAGAAAACATAGGCAGCAAAATCTTAGACACTGCCTGTAGCAATAGTTTTTCTGATATAACTCCTCAGGCAAAGGAAACAAAAGATAAAATAAATAAATGGGTCTATATCAAACTAGAAAGCTTTTGCACAACAAAGGGAATCATAAACAAAATAAAAAGACAATTACTGAGAGTGGGAGAACATATTCGCAATACATCTGATAAGGAGTTAATTTCCAAACTTATAAAGAACTTGTAAAACTCAACAGCAAAAACAAACAAACAAACAAACCCAAAATCAAACAATCCAATTAAGAAATAGGCAAAGATCCTCAATAGACACTTCTCCAAAGAGGACATACAGCTAGCCAATAGACATATAAAAAGATGCTCAATGTCACTAAGCATTAGAGAAATGCAAATTAAGCCATAATGAGATATCACCTCACACCTGTCAGAATGGCTATCATCAATAAATCAACAAACAACAAGTGCTGGCCAGGATGTGGAGAAAAGGGATCCCTTTTGCACTGTTGGTGGGAATGCAGATTGGTGCCGCCACTGTGGAAAGCAGTATAGAGTTCTCTCAAGAAATTAAAAATGTAACTGCCTTATCACCCGGTGATTCCACTTTTGGAAATTTATCCAAAGAAATCCAAAACACTAGTCTGAAAGAATACAAGCACCCCTGTGTTCATTGAAGCATTATTTACAATTGCCAAGATTTGGAAGCAGCCCAAGTGTCCATTAGTATAGATGAGTGGATAAAACGACTATGGGACATTTACACAATGGAATACTTACTCAGTTATTAAAAAGGAGAAAATTTTACCCTTTGCGACATCATGAATAGACCTGGAGAACATTATTCTAAGTGAAATAAGCCAGTCAGAGAGAGACAAGGATGCGATTTCACTCATATGTGGAATCTAATGAACAAACTGAAGTAACAAGTAAAATATAGACAGACTGATAACACGCCGACAACTCTAGGGGTGAGTTAAGGGTGGAGGGGTGGAGCAAAAAAGGATAAGCACTCATGGACATGGACAACAGTGTGGTGGCAATTGTAGTGGGGAGGGCCTGGGTGGAGATGCAAGAGAATACAGTGGGTATATATGGTAATGGAAAAAACATAAAAATAATTTAATCAATCAATCAAATTTTAAAAAGCTTCAGGGAAGGCTAATCAAAGACTAAAATGATTAGATTAAGGATTATCAGCTGAATGGAGAATACAAAGAGATGAGGGACAGATGCTTCGACTTTCTAGAAACAGAAATGAGGACTCCAAAGGGGCAGATGAAGGAAGCTAGCTGCCAGAGAGATGATCAAAGGGACCAGAGCAGAAAGCAAGCTGAAGCAAGCATGAAAGCTGATTTCAAAGGCACCTGCAGGCCGGAATAAGGGGAGGTTATGTCATGAGTTGAATCATAATCAATATGATTCAACAGCACTCGCAGCAGTTGGGAGGTGACCCGGTCAGGAAAGCAAAACACCCTGAGTCAAAGAGAAAAATATTAAGAAAAAAGTAATTAAAGAAACTGAGAACACAGAACTCAGTGTCTGTAGAAATGCTTGTTTGTGGGACAAATTATAAAGTGGGAGCACTGGTCAAAGATCTTGTAACTTGAAAAAAATGTTTGAAATTTCCTTCACAGGGTCAGTGAGGGTGAGGAAGGACAGCTGTTACTCTAGAGGGAAAAACAAGAGTTGCTGGAGCAGAGGGAGGTGGAGAGGGTGTTTAGTTTAGATCAGGACCTTTAGTTTAGCTTAGATTTGGATGAAACAAGGTAGGAACTGCCCAGCTGAAACACACAAGGGTACAAAGTGCCAGAGAAGAGCTCAGTTTCATGCAAATATTTTCAGCACAAATGATCAGCTCCCCAGCTCAGCTCCATAAAAAGAACAAACCCAAAAGTTGACAGCATAAAACACCAACAGAGGGAAGGACCAGGATGGAGTTCCAAAGACCACATCTTCAAACAACATGTGAACACTTTCCAATTAAAAAAAAAACCACCCCAAAACAAAAAGTTACAATAACCTCCCTGTCAATTTAAAAAGTAATTATTACACAGTAAAAGAATTAAAAGAATAAAAATTAGTTTTAATTCTATCTTAGTATCATAACTCTTCACCTTTTTTTTGTTTTTACATATATGCATATCTATGTCTCTGGCTCTATGTCATTTCTCTTTGAGTCAGTTTTGTAGTATCTGTTTTTACACAAATGGATTTAATCTGAAATTCTGTAGTGTTACTTAGTCCATCATGAGCACATGTCTATGCCACCGAATGTTCTTTTTCCACAGAATTTGTGACTACTCGGTATTTCATCGTCTCCTTGTATCACACTGTAGCCAATTTCCTTTTGTTGGGCATTTGACCTGTTACACATTTTTCAAATTATGAATATTGCTGTCCTGCAGTTCCTTAGAGTTACTAAGCCTTTGCACATGTTAATATTTCCTTAGCATAAAGTCAGGCACAGGAATTGTTACAGTAAAGGATAAGAAAGTTTTAATATGAATTGCCAACCTGCCCTCCAGAAAGGGTGTGTCCATTTGCACTGTCATAGTGGTCTATGAAAGAGCTTTAGACTGAATTATTATATTGTTTGGAGGAGAGAAGAAAGCTCCCAGACACTAAAACCTAACTATGAGCTTCGGAATTGTGTGGCCTCAGTTTGAATGTAGGCTGTTCCACTTACTGACCATGGAACCGCAGGCAGGTCACTTAACCTCACTAAAGCTCAGTTTCTCCATTGTACTGGGATGTACCTAAAGTGTTGATAGGATTAAACAATAAAGCGTTAAAATGCTGAGCACAATGATTGATACTTTGTGAGCACTAAAGAAAGAGTAAATGGTATTCTCAGAATGTTTTTTCCCCTCAGAATTTCACTGTGAATGTTTCCAAGAAAGCACATGGAATGAGGCACCAGAGAAGGAATTCTAATCACAGGAGACATTGAGGGAAAGCATCAGAACTGTCATAAAGCTGGTTTATAAATGTGGGTCAGAAAAAAGCCTTCTGAACCAGAAGACTAATTGAATCCAGAATTACGTACTGGTGGTGGTGTCAGTTTAGCAGTGCAGCTAGGTGAGGTTGTGGCCCAAACACCACCAGCACTTCTGCACTACGGGACTGGGAGGAAATGAAAGCACTGTGGGAAATCTCACCCTTTGGCTCTGAGGCCCAGCTGCTCTGCAGACCGCTCACAGGGTGATAATGACAAGTTTTGAGAAAATTACAAAAGGACGATCACAAGCCCTGAGATGTGTAAAAGCTGTCATAGTGGGTTGATAACACTATCCAAGCAACAACAGAAATAATGACCTCACGAAGGAGGAAGGGAGAAATGGAGGGAGGGGGAGGGGAGAAAATGGCCAGTGTATAGACCAAGTGAAAGGTTTCCACCATATTGGCCCCAGTAGATCTTATTCAGGGGAAGTGACTCCGCAAATGTGCAAGCTGGGAACAGGCAGGTGAGAACTCTTGGCATCTACTGGAATGGAGACAAGGATGCAGAGTGAAACTGGGAAGTAAAATGATGGAAATGGAATTTGAGTAAATATGTAAGGAGGAGAGGGGTGTCTGGAAACCCTCAATTACAGCCAAGTGCTAAGTGCAGATCCTCATGGGGAGTTCCTTCTCATGATACTGAGGAACAACCAAACACCAGCAAAGCATCCACAGCTGCACTGTGGGGAAAAGGGTGAAGAAGGGTCAGACATGGCTTGCTTTCTTTTTTTTCCCCTTCTTGTTGATATGGCTCGACTTCACCAGTATAAGGCAGGACAAGTGGTGGGGATAGCAGTACAGGAAGAGAGAAAAGTAGGAAGGGGGGTAAGGGAGGCAATCGACCCCCATCACGGCAGTTCCAAAGGGGACACAGAGATGCCAGAGGTGGGTCCTGTCTTCAAGGAGTTCCAAGTCCAATTAGGAGGACAAATCCCTTGGTATGAAAAAGCAAATACAAACAGGGTGGGGCACAAGTTAATTTACAGTTGTTCGTATGGAAAAACAATACAATAATGAATAAGTAATAATACAATAGTAAACTCTGTGTTAGTGCACTCGCCACTGTAAATCGACTTGTGCTGTGCCCAGTATGATGAATGGCCAGGTAAAACCAAAAGTGTGGGTTGTAGGCAGGTGTAGCTAGGTGAGCCTACTGGTTAGAAGTTCCAAATGGGCTCCAGATAGGTGATGAGTAGACACAGGGGTTCCAGACTGGGGACTCGGCAGGAGTCACGCAGCTGAGGCAGGATTGAGAAAGCATGTAGCCTGGAGACGTGGTGACATGTACTGCCAGGCAAAAGGGGTGGGCAGTCAAATGGGATGAGCTTGGACTTGGGGGCCAGAAAGGCTTTTTTCCCACTTACTGGGAGTCCTAGGACCTCTGTTTTCTTACTTCTAAAATGAGGATAACAATATGCTCTTTCAGCATTGTTAAAAAATGAAAAAAATAAATAAAGCAGTAACATAGCAGTAACACAATTATGTGCCTTTCTAGGCACATAATTGCCTAGAAAGTAATAATTTTTTAGGTGACTACTTCTAGAAATAAAAGCAAAGCAGAGATATGAGAAGATAAGAGAATAATATAAAAACAAGCCGAAGATTTCAGAAAGAAAATGTTCACATGATAAAGGTACAATATAAGGGGTGATAAAAAATTAAAGGGGGGATGGTTAGAGGAGGGTACCTAATGTGTGGTCCATGATCAGCATCACCTGGGAATTTGTGAGAACTAAAGACATGTGCCCTGCCTAAGACCTATTTAATGAGAATCTCTGGAGATAGAGCTCAGCAATCTACAGTTAATAATATCTCTCACATTAAAGTTTCAAAAAGTTCTGGGTGGAAGGACTTGGAATATTTCTTGAACAAGAGATTAGCTTACAGTAGACACACCTGATTCCAATTAGCACTGACTTCAATTAATCTTTTCGCATGTCCATGAGGGTTATTAATTCATAAAGAGATTGATCCTTCAAGATTCTGCAGGGAAAGTAAAACTACTATGGAAAAAGATTAAGATTGACTACAGCCCAGCATATAGTCAACAGAAAGTGGGATAAAGTTATGTCAGTTTAATCATGTTTTGCTACTAACAAAATCACAAAAATCTTTAGGTTTATAGGGCTTCGAGGAGTTTGGAATTATGGACCTATATTGATTCATTTAATCCACATAAACTATGCCGTAGGTACTCTTGTCATCCCCACTGTATAAATGCAGAAAACGAGGCTTGGAGAGGTGTGCAAGGTTTTAGGGCTACTACGTGGCAAAGTCAACATTCGAACTCGGGCAGTGAGATTCCGTGCTTTCAGCTGCTAGTCTAAGCTACTGCCCCCTCCCCACACACAATTTATTTAAGCACTTCCTTATTATTGGACACGGGTTGTTTCTAGTGTTTCACTTCCCTAAATAAACACTGTGAAGAACATCTTCATGCCTAAGTGTTTATTTTTTTTAGGCTTGTGTTACACTTCTTCACTTTAGTTATTGTAGCCATGTAATAGCCCTGAGCATTTTTTTCTTTATAGTTTTTTAGATAACTTCTTTCTTCTGGGGGGAGGAGGCATAAGTCTTAAACCATGTTTCTAATAATTTCTTTAGTTAGTAATGATTTCTCTACAATTTAGTTGTAATTCCAGATTGGTCCTGGGAGGAGGATGGTGTAGCTTCCACTTACTCCTCTGCCATCTTGGATCTCTCTGATGATTTCTTTAGGATACATCCCAGAAATTGAATTCTTTGGTCAAAGACAATAAGTAATTTTGAGACTTCCGCCAAGATGGAGGCGTAGGTGGAAACACCTTGCATCCTCGCACAACCAAATCTAAAAACAACAAAGTTTTAACAACAATAAACACAACCAGACCACACAGAAAGTTGACAATACAGAGTCTGAAAACAACGAAATGCTCAGCTAAACCAGTAAGAGGGGTGAAGCCAGCAGTGGAGCGGGTTGGCCAAAAAGATCCCCTACCAGGGTGGTGCACAAGCAGTCGAAGGCGCAGATCCCAGGTGCAGGATAGCTACGGGCAGACACAGGGAAGAGGCGCGGCTGGCTGGCTGTCTGCGGTTGGTTGAGCATTTGCGTGCAGATAAACCAGTCAAGAGGCGAGCACTGAGACCACACGGCGCAGGGTGGCGGGCTTGCACATTTCCACTCAGATAAACAGGTGGGGGCGAGCGGTGGGACGGACTAGGTGAGCAAAGAGGACCACCATTGCTCCCTCTCTGATCCTGCCCCCACATACAGCATCACAAACCAGCCACCTGGGTGGCCCCACCCTGGTAAACAACTGAGGCTCCGCTCCTCATATGTAACAGGCACAAACAGATAAAAACGTGGCTCAAGAACAACTCAGAGCTCCAGAGCCAATAAATCTAAGCGATGAAGAAATAGCCAAACTTTTAGATGCACAGTTCAAAACACTGGTGATCAGGATGCTCACAGAACTGGTTGATTTTGGTCACAAATTAGAGGAACATATGAAGGCTAAACTAATTGAAATGAATGGTAATGTACAGGAAACCAATAGTAATGGAAAGGAAACTGGGACTCAAATCAAGGGAGTAAACCAGAAGGAAGGAAAAAAGGACCAAACAGAAAAGAATGAAGAAACAAGAATTCAAAAAAATGAGGAGAGGCTTAGGAACCTCCAGGACATCTTTAAACGCTCCAACATCCGAATTATAGGGGTACCAGAAGGGGAAGAGGAAAGTCACGAGTGGAAACCTTATTTGAACAAATAATAAAAGAGAACTTCCTCGTTCTGGCAAAGGCAATAGACTTCCAGGAAATCCAGAAAGCTTGGAGAGTCCCAAAGAAGTTGGACCCAAGAAGGAACACACCAAGGCACATCATCATTATATTAGCCAAGATTAAAATGAAGGAGAGAATCCTAGAAGCAGCAAGAGATAAGAGGACTGTCACCTACAAAGGAGTTCCCATCAGACTGTCAGCTGATTTCTCAAAAGAGACCTTACAGGCAAGAAGGGGCTGGAAAGAAGTATTCCAAGTCATGAAAACCAAAGACCTACAACCAAGATTGCTCTATCCAGTAAAGTTTTCATTTAGAATGGAAGGACAGATAAAGTGCTTCTCAGATAAGACTAAATGCAAGGAGTTCATCATCACCAAGCCCTTATTATATGAAATGTTAAAGGGACTTACCTAAGAAAAAGAAGATAAAAAAGATGAACAGTGAAAGGACAGCAAACTCACAGTTATCAACAACCACACCTAAATCAAAAGCAAATTAAGAGGACAGCTAGATCAGGAGTGAACCATAGAAATGAAGATCACATGGAGGGTTAGCAACAGGGGAATGGGAGAAGGAGAAGAGGGGAGAATGTACAGAAAATAAGTAGCATAGACAGTAGATAGAAAATAGGGGGGAGGGTAAGAATAGTAGGGGAAATATAGAATCGAAAGAACTTGAGACACGTGTTCATGAACTAAAGGGAGGGAATGGTGGGGGAGGGGTGTGCAGGGTGGAGGGGAACAGAGGGGGGAATAGAATAAATGTAATGGCATAATCAATTAAAAAAGGCAATAAGCAATTTTAAGATGATTGTTTTCCAGATAATTTGTATTATTGGGGGTAACCATTTTATCTCACTCCACCAGCATTATCTTTAAAATCTTACAGTTCTTGATAAGCAAACTGATATATCATTTTAAAAATCCTTATTTCTTTTATTAAAGTTAAAATATTTTATATGTGCACCAAACTGTGTGCTTTTCCTCATTTCAAAACTGTTAATCCTTTGCCCACTTTTTGAAACTAAGGTCTTACAATTTTCCCTATTAAATTTTATGAGCTCATTAGATATTGAAACTTTTAACTCTTTGGCATATTTGCTACAACTTTTTAAAGTTTAGTTTCCTTTTAAGTTAGTTGTGGCTTTTTATACATAATACTTTAAATATTTATGTAACAAAGTCAGTTAATATTTTCCTTCATGATTCTCTGCTACTCTCACACATAGAAAGAACTTCTTCATTCCCATAAAATACCCTCTGCTTTTCCCTCCACCCCCCAAAAGAGAAACTTCCCAAACTTCAACTTTTAACTTGAAGTTACTATTTTTTAATTTAATTGTTGTTCAAGTCCAGTTTTCTGTCTTTTACTCCCATCCCAGCCCACCCCACCTAGTTTTTGTCCATGTGTCCTTTATACTTGTTCCTGTAAACCCTTCCTTTTTTCCCCTGAAATTCCCTCCCCTCTCCCCTCTACAATTTGACTGAGTATATTTACAGTAAGTTCGTTTCTTTAGAAAACTAAATAAGCCACGTGTGTTCATTTTTGGTGGTGGGTAAACTTTGAGTTCCACGAAACCTGCATAAGATTGAGAGGCAGCCAGTTAGTGGGAAGCTCACAGGGCTGGGAACAAATGCAGTTCAGAGCATGAATCAGGTCTGTACTGTCATGCTGTCTTCATCAAGTCATGCAACCTTCCAGTGCCCTAGTTCCTCATTTGTAAAATGGAGATGAGCGCACCTAGCCTGCCCATCTCCCTATTTATCTCCTGAGATGTTCGAGGATCACGTGAAATAAAGATAAAAAGAGCTTTGTCAATCAAGTGCTACATCAGTCTACGTATTGAGATTTGTTCATTCACTCGGCTTTTCCACTGTACCAGGCACCATGCTGGATTCAGAGGTTTCAGTGTTCAATAAGATACAGCATCTGGACTTGATGAGCTTAAACAATGTGTATTAGCTCATTTAAATCAGTCAACAACCAAAGCAGTAGGTAATATTAGTAATCTCAGTTTATTGATAGGGAGACTTGGGGCACAGAGGGGTTAAACAACTTGCCCAAGGCCATACAACTAGTAAGGTGTAGAGCTGGGATACAGGGCCATGCACTCTAATTCCAGAGCCTAGACTTTTAACTTCACCACCTCTCAAAAGATATGGGCGAAAACTGGCTAGTTGCAAATTAGCAATTAGCAAACCTTTATTTGGAATATTTTTATTTTTAAGAGTGCAGGAAATAGGCCACTTGGCCTCCTCACTACCTTTTCCTCCTGATATTCCAACTGACAAACAGCACAAAACGGCTCCCATTTGCAAGGATGGAGTCGTAGAGATGCAGAGACCTGGATCCCAACCCGAAGGAGTTCACGATCTGAGGGACTGGGGTTCTGAAACTAGTAGAGAACCTCAGCCTGATGGGTCCCTTCTCACTGGCTCTCTGAAATCAGCTGGCACTCAGCCCCTCTTCTTACCCACCCTCTTCTGCAGAGGCGCCTCTGAGTTCACAGTGCCAGCTCACCCCCCCAGCATGTGATTGGAGTCCAACCGATGCTTGCTGAACTAAATGGAAGGCTTTTGTCAAATTTAGAATATTTAGAAAAACTATATGGAGGGTATGATAATTCTTTCCATCACCAACTTCTATTAAGAGAAAAAAAAAACAACCCATGTTTTTTCCTAAGGACAAACAGCTCACAATGATTGGAGGAGCCGTTACAATCTCTTTGAGCCTGGTTCTTTCTTTCTACATGAAACACAACAAATAAACAAGAAAAATGCTTGTTAGAAACTCCACCAACAAAAAACACAGAATAAAGACGTCAAATTGCTCCATTTTTCTATTCGTTAGTAATTTTGCTTGTGTGTGTGTGAAAGACTTGTTGAGAGAAGAATGGCTAAAATCAGCTTCCTGCCTGCAGGCATCACATTACCTCTGAGTAGCATTCGCTGAGAGTGGAGGTAAACTGGTGTTTGTCCTGGTTTACGGAGGGCGGGGGGGAAGACAATTACAGATGAGAAACACATAAAAGCCCATTAATTCCGGTTACGCACCCCAAGAAATCTTTCTTCTTCCTGCCTTTTCAAAATAAGGGAAGACCTCAGAGACAGCTGAGTCAAAGGATATGGGCCAGTGAAGCACACACCCTATGCCAGGCATTGCATTAACCAGTTTCCATACACAGCTCATTTAACCCTGACAACCACCCCTTGAAGGAGATATTACCTTGGTTTTACAGATATCAAAAGAACATCCACCAATAAAAAATGAGGCTCAGAGAGGTTAGATATGTTGTCCAAGGTCACAGACATGGAAAGTCTACTTTTATACAAACTCTGGACCTTATTTTTCCTCACTTCACATTTTGCCACTTCACTTCTTGGCCCTGCCTTATTATAATGTCTTTTCATTTCTGTGACTTTGAGTAATAATACAGCTGTTCAAGCTGTACTACAATCAATCAGTCTTTCCCAGGACCCACATTCGAGGGAAATAGGCATAAAGCTACTGGCAACTTTTCAGCAAACATTATCACACACGTGTGGGTTATTTTCTGTTTTATGAATGGATGATGTGGTTACCAAGATTACACTGCATTATAAAATAGGGCCCACCTAAATTCTCTAATTATCACTGACTTTAATAAAGGCCCCTCAGCCAGTGCTTATTGAATTGTGTGTGAGAGGACACCTGAGAAAAGGAGAAAAACTTCAATCAGACTGATGGCAAAGTTGAACCAAAACTCCTAGGCGTGAGTGAGGGTTATCTGTGCTGCTTTGTGACAATGGCAAATGGGTGAAGTTTCATGTTCATTTACCTTGAACTAAAGGCCTCCAAGAGATGAGAGAGACAAGCACTTCCCAGATACCTGATCCCTAGTCCTGCTTGGTGCCCAGCTTCCTTTTGTTTAACCAGAGATCACTTGGATGACAGACCAAAGGATGACAGAGCAGAATCCCACTCCCCACATGTAATCAGTAGCTGGGTTCTGTGGAGTCTACCTCACAAACATCTCGAGCATTTGTCTCCTTTTCTCCATGGCCACTATCATGGCCACCATCATTTATACCATCTTCACTGTCATTTGAATGGTTATATTCTCTCTAAGTGGTTTTTCTGCTGCAAACTTACTCCACTGTAGCCAGGAATTCCCATGCAGCTGGAATGACTGTGCTCTAAACAAAACACTCACTAAGTTACTCCTTCACTTAAAACCTTCCAGTGGTTTCCTTTGTCCTAGGATGAGTAATAAATAGCCGACAATAACTGGGTGCATATTCTGCATCAGGTAGTACATGGCTTATCTCAATTCTTGCAGCAACCCAATGAGGGAGGTACAACCTTCATTACCATTACATGTTGAGGCCAAATTACTTGACCAAGATTCCACTGCTAGAAAATGGACAAGCCATGACTCAAATCTGGGTCCATCACACCTTTGAGTACATAGTTTAACCACCAGGCTATCTATACGATGTCAAGCAGGTTCCGTGACCTGGCCTGCCCACCATTCCAGCCTTATCTCTCAATGAGTCCCTCTTTGTGCCTTATACTTGAGCTCTTTGAGCCACTTGAAGGTCCTGGACGTTCTGCCTCTGCTTTTTTGTTTGTTTTGTTTTGTTTTTCACACTAATCCTTCTTCTATAATGCCCTCTCCACTTTACCTATCTTGTGGAATGTCTTGCATTCCAAGATTCAACTTAAACGTTAACTCTTCTAGGACACTTTCCTCAGCTTCTCCTTTTCTTGGTAGAATTGACCACTCCCTTACCTGGGCATCACTGGATCCTAATCATAGCAACCACACTTTTCTACCTTGTATGGATAAGTATGACTCCCTTCTCTTAGACTTCTACAAATTCCTTAAATGTTGGGACTGTGTCTTACTAACCCATTTTATCCATAACATCTAACACAGTGCTGGGCATTAGAAGATTTACTGTAAATAGTGTTGAATAAATGAAAATATTTATTTAGTCATAGAATATGTTGCTTGCCAGAGCACCCCATTGTGAGCTTTAGGTTACTTTTACTTACAGCATCAATGCAATCAGGTTTTTTTTTTCCATAAGGACTGTATATGAAACTCTGAAGAGGTATGTAAAGCTTTAGAGGTGGAGAAAAGGTATCATAGTCTACCCACCACACCTGGTTTCACCTGGGAAAGTACTCAGTGACAACAATAAACTGTCACTGCACAAATTGAATTGGGTATGGCAATTACATACATATCTTCCTAAGCAATGAGAATATGAATGATTCATATTTGAACTACAATGCACATATTTTGTTGTGCACAATAACAAACTGATAAGAATCAAATTAATTTAAACATTTAATTTGAAAGCAAGAATAACAGTAATGGAAAACCATGACCAACTCAAGATGGGACAAATGGTGCTGTGATGACAAAGCATCCTTTTCCCAAATTCCAGAAATGCCAACTCTACGAGTGTACACATGCCGTATGGAAAATGCCGCGCAGAAAACAGACTTCTTGACTCTACGAAGCCAAATGCTAAGTGGTACATTCTGATCCTATCTGAAAACCAGATACATCCTCAACATTCCCACCTACCCTTGAATAGCAGCTCAAGGCAATCCTCTTTGAGAAAGCCTTCCTTGGTTGTGCAGTGTAGTCTGTGTACACCCTCAAAGAATTTTATTTCTTTCCTTTAGAAAGATTATTTTAGTTTGTAATTATTACATTTTCTTTTTAGTCCTTACCTGGGGATATGTTTATCGATTTTAGAGAGAGACAAAGGGGGAGAGAGAAAGAGAGAAACATCCATTGGTGCCTCCTCTTCACTCTCCAACTGGGGAACAAACCTGCAACCGTTTGATGTATGGGATGATGCATTTTCAATAGTTATTTTACTAACGGTTGCCTCCCCAGACATCTGTAAGCTTCAGGAGATTAGGGACATTGCCTGGTTCCATTCACCATTTCCCACCCAGCAACTGGCACATAGCCAGACACTCCATGAACATTTTGAATGAATGAATGGTGAGTGACTCTTTGTCTCTTACTCATTTCCCCATTCTCCTAATTACACCTGATTTCTTACCAGACCCAAGCTGATACTCAATCCATTCCTTTTTGTTGTTTCTCTACCCTATCGCAAGGATCAGTCTTTATTGTCTAATCTTCTCCCCTCCTAACCCCCCAGTTCAAAGGCTTCTTAGAAGTGGCAACTTCTAGCCTACCTGCATACTTGACATGTTTTGGATCCAGGTCAAGGTTATGCAATATGAAAAAATAAAAAATATATAAAAATAAAGGAAAATGTAGTGACTGGAGTAACCATTAGGTTATTTTAGACACTCTACACAACTCCTAAAAATCTTTTAATTCAGTAAAAATAATCTAAACAATTTGTATTTTACCATGTAGATAAAATGGATTTATTGGCTGATTTTTTTTCTACTTTTCAGTATGTTTTGGTGTTGCATTGGAAAAGAGTTGATTGCGCTGTTTGCAAGCAGTAAGCCACATACGTGGTCTCTGATCTCGAAGGTTGTTTCTGAATGACGGGCCCCAGCGCCCCAGGATTCTTCTCCACTCAGGGGTCTCGGCCTGCTCCTACTTCCTCCACAGCTCCTCCCCGCGCCCTCACAAATATAAAGCCTCCGGCCTCTGAGTCCTTACAAAGGAAAAGAGCCATGCAACTCTGCTTCGTCCCGGGGGAAGGGGGAGAGGATGGGGGAAAGGAGTAACTGGGGGAGTTCTGCTTTCAGGAATTGGAGCTAGCTAAGTGTTAACTTCTGGAAATTTAGAGCATTTTGGAAAATATCCTTTATTGATTCCCCTCACTACCAGCCTCTACTTAAATTGCACTTGCGGAGTCCAGTTTAAGGGAAAGAACAGCTGGACAGACTGCACAGGCAGGACGGACTCCTCTCCAGTGCCGCTTTCCTGGAGTCGCCGGGAGAGTGAAGGCAAACAAATGAAACGTCCTCTCCGTAGTGGGCTCCCTACCCGAAGGGCCCCCGCAGTGAAAGACTCCGAAGACGGCAGGGGTGATGCCGGCCGGGAGCACGGAGACGAGGGGGCGCCCTGGGTAGTGGGGTGACGTCATTTTCTCCCGGCGCTGCCACTGGGCGGGAGGTGGGATACAGAATTAAAAGGAGGGGACAGAACAAGGAGAGTAGAATACAGAAGATGGTGAAAAACCAAGGAAGGTATAAATAAACAAATGCTGGTATAGGCATTACTCTAGAAGATAAACTTCTGTATTGCTTGACTGTTTAAAACTATGCTGCGTGTGTTATTTATTGAAACTATAATTTTAAAATAGTGTAGAAAATAATAAAATACTCCATCAACCTGGTACTTTTTTTTTTGTTTTAATCCCCAAGGAATATGGTGCCGCCAGGCGCGGTCCCCAAGGTCCTTAGGTCCTCCAAGCTGGAGGCTTGGGCAAGGACGCCGCGCGTACACTCAGAAACCGCCCGTCCCCTCGTTTCCACACGCGGAGAGGGTGTTCTTCGTGACCGTGCTACCTGCAGGCCGAAGAAACGAGGCACCGACCCAAGACACTGCCCACAGCCCGACCCGGCGCGCACTCGCGTCCGTCCACGAGAGCGCCCGCTTCTCGGGGAAACCGAGCCGTCCGATCCTGAGCCCGAGCAGCCTCCGGTCTCGCAACGCGACTTGCCCCGTGGCCGGCGCCCCGCGTTCCCAGGCCGAGCCGCTCCGGCCCGCGGCCCGCAGCCCCGACACTGCCCCTCCCGCACGAGACGCGTCTGCCGCCCTCCCCGCGGCCCCCGGTCCTACCTGGAGCCCCGGCCCCGGCTCCCTCACCCGGGGCAGCGCCGGCTGGTCTGCCGCGGGTCTCCACGAGGACGGGCTCCCAGCTGAGCCAGGACGGCCCGCGGGCCTCCCTCGGGGCTCCAAGGTCAGGGTCCCGCAGAGGCCCGCGCCCTCGGGTTTGGCCAAAACAGCCCCCGCGTACCCTCCGGGCGGCGGCCGCCGCCCCGGCCTCCGAGCTCCGCCCCCGTCTCGCTCCCGGCCCGCCTGCCCCCTCGGGTCCGCGACCGCTGAGCCTCGCTCCCCTCGGAGCCCACCCGCGGGAGGCTCTCCAACCCTGCGCCCTGGGCAGCTCCGCTTCCCTCACCCTCTTCCCAGTCCTGCTAGAGCGGAGCTGGCGCCCGTGGAGCCAGGCGCCGAGAGCACGACTTCCCGCTCCCGAGGGCCACGCGTCGGGTCTGGCACCTGGGTCCTCCCCGGTCCTGTGCCGCGCGGCGCCAGGAGTTCCCGGACCCCGGACCCCGGACCCCGCACGGGCGGTCGAAGACACCCCTTCCTTCCTCCTTGGAGATGGAAAGAGGCTTACGACGTTGGGGACTTGAGACCCCGCCAACGGTCTCTATGCCAAGAGTGGGACAAATTTTTTAAATGATAGAAGGCCAGAGAGTCACAGTAAAATAAATATAAATCCCGTGCCAAGACTCTTACTCATTCCGCAAGACTCAGGTCGAAAGCTGTCTATGCTGGGAGACCTCCTCTGTATTCGCGAACAGCTCCCTCTTTCCTCCCTTCCGCGTGGAGGGGCGCGCTGTCCTCACCGGCCGAGGCGGGCACCTGGAGCGCGCGGTCGCCTTTACCAAACTCCACCTTGCTCTGCCTGAAGATGGGCACCCGGCTTCCTTGCTCGTCTCGATCCCCAGCCTGGCGTGGCGCCCGTCGCCTATCAGGCGCTCAAGTGTTTTATGAATGAGTGGAAAATTAGTTTCTTTTGTAGGAAACCAGATTTTTCTTTTTACCCTCAAATACTACACACTCCTCTGGGTAAACAATCTGCTAGTCTCTGTAAAAAGCCAAGTCTCTCCCCTTTAATGGAGTAATTCCATTCTTGGGGAAATTTCCATAACAAATAATTCTTGTGCCGATGTTCCTAACAGGATCATTTATTACAGAAAATAATAATTAAAAAAGCAAACAAAGAAAAGCAAACAACGCCAAACTCTCAACAATAGGTAACTGGTTAAATAAATTAAGGTAGGGTAACTTAGGGTTATTATACCACCATTAAAATGATAAACATCAAGGTAAGAGTGTCTCAGAATGTTTTTAGACTAAGGAGAGAGCATTTGTTTATAAAGGAAAAAAGAGAGAATATGAAGCAATATGATAAAGTGAATAAGGTATTTACAAAATAGCATTAATCCAAAAAAAAAGTAAAAAATTAATGGTTACCACACTTAACTTCAAACAAAAAAATGCAGATTTCTTCTCTGTAAAATTGGGATTACACCTATATTGTGGGGTTCTTGGATTATTAAGTGAGATGTTAAAGGAACGTCCCTGAAACATAGTGGATACTCGGCAAAAATTTCCATTTTCTTATTTCAAAGGAATGCAGACTTATAGATAGGGTCTCAAATACGTCCTCATCATAGCCCAGCTCTGCCCATTTGACTTCCTCCAGCTCAAATGCAGGGTGGGAGAAGGAGTTGAACAAATGTTCAAGCACCACATTAAAATGAAGGGGAAGATCTAGTTAATAAGAATACATTCCAAGTCCTCCCTCAGACCCAAATGCCCAGCAACACAAGTTCACAGTGAGGGACTTGGTTCAGTAGTAGTGCATGTAAAAAAGGTTAGAGATTTTAGGTGGCTACGAGCACAGCGTGGTCAGTGCCCAAAGGATGAATTAGATCATCCCCAAAGCTGAATGATACTGGAGTGTTAGACCGAATTTATACTCTTTAACATTCAGTTTACAACCTGGGCATAACATCCAAATATCTTTTAGAAAGCATGGCATTGAAGAGTAATATTACGCCCATCTTAAAGGTAAAGAAACTGAAGTTGACAGTGGGTAAGGTGTATAGGATGGGGCCGCTAGGAGACAGAACAACCATGACCTCAATCTGATCAGTTTGACCAGAGCAAGGTGCTGGACCACTGCATTAGTGGCTCTCAATGTTTACACCGCCCGCTGGAGGAACAGGAGATGCTTTAATTTAGAGTGGCACACAGGCTGTGAGGTTAAACACCATCACATGGTGGAAAAGGCATGCTCAGTCCTCCTGAGCCTATGATTATGTCAAGGAAGAAGTATCATTTTGTGGGACTTTTTCTCTACACTTCTCAACATCTGTTAAATCTTTTTTAACAAAGAGAGGCTGACCTTCTGGCCAAGATGAAGGCATAGGTAGAGGTACTTTGCCCCCTCCCACAGCCAAAAGAAGGACAACAACAAATTTAAAAACAAAAAATAACCAGAATTGGCAGAAAATTGAACTGTATGGACATCTGACAACCAAGGAGTTAAATAAGAAACATTCTTCTTTAATGATAGGAGGGGCAGAGATGGGCAGCCAGGGTTGAGAGGACTTGCAGGAAGGTGGCAGCTGGTGGACCAGGAGGTCTCACATTTGCGTATGAACCAGGAGGATCAATGGAAGAGTGAGACAGACCATGCAACCCAGGGTTCCAGTGTGGGGAAATAAAGCCTCAAATCCTCTGACGAAAAATACTTGTGGAAGATGAGGTGACAGGAGAAACTCCCAGCCTCACAGGAGACTTCCTCGGAGAGATACACAGGGTCATAGAATGTACACAAACCACCTGGGAATCTGCACCAGAAGGGCCCAATTTGCTTTTGGTAGTGGAGGAAGTGACTGAAAGTACACAGAGGGCTGAGCAAGCACATCGTTTCCTCTCAGACCCCTGCCCCACACACAGCACCACAACTGTAGTGATGTGGGTTGCCCTGCCCTGGTGAATACCTAAGGCTCTGCCCCTTACTAGTAACATGTGCACCAAGGCAAAAAACAAAACAAAAAAAACAAATAAACAAAAAATGGCCCAGATGAAAGAACAGATCAAAGCTCCAGAAAAAATACAACTAAGTGATGAAGAGATAGCCAATCTATCAGATGCAGAATTCAAAACACTGATAATCAGGATGATCACAGAAGTGGCTGAGTATGATTGTAAAATAGAAGAAAAAGTAAAGGCTATAAAAAATGAAATAAAGGAAAATGTATAGGGAACCAACAATGAAGGGAAAGAAACCAGGACTGAAATCAAATGTTTGCAGTGGAAGAAAGAAATAAACATTCAAACAGAACAGAATAAAGAAATAGGAATTTTAAAAAGGGAGGAAAGGTTTAGGAACCTCTGGGACAACTTTAAATGTTCCAATATTTGAATCATAGGGGTACCAGAAGGAGAAGAGATAGAGCAAGTAATTGAAAATTTATGTGAAAACATAATGAAGGGGAACTTCCCCAATCTGGCAAAGGAAATAGACTTTCAGGAAGTCCAGGAAGCTCAGAGTCCCAAAAAAGTTGGACCCAAGGAGGCACACACCAAGGCACATCATAATTACATTAGCCAAGATTAAAGATAAGGAGAGAATCTTAAAAGCAGCAAGAGAAAAGTAGACAATTAACTACAAAGGAGTTCCCATAAGGCTATCAGCTGATTTCTCACAAGAAAACTTGTAGGCAAGAAGGGGCTGGAAAGAAGTATTTAAAGTCATGAAAGGCAAGGACCTACATCTAAGATTACTCTCTCCAGCAAAGCTATCATTTAGAACGGGACAGCAGATAAAGTGCTTCCCACATAAGGTCAAGTTCAAGAAGTGCATCCTCACCAAGCCCTTATTATATGAAATGTTAAAGGGGCTTATCAAAGAAAAAGAAGATAATCAAAAATACAAAGAGTAAAATGACAACAAACTCACAACTATCAACAACTGAACCTAAAACAAAAACTAACTAAGCAAACAACTAGAACAGGAATAGATTCACAGAAATAGAGATTATGTGGAGGGTTATCAGTGGGGGAGGGTGGTGGGAAGTGGGGAGAATGGGGGAAAAGGTACAGGGAATAAGGAGCAAAATAGTAGGTACAAAATAGACAGGGGGAGGTTAAGTGTAGTATGGGAAATGTAGAAGCCAAAGCACTTTTATGTACAACCCATGGAAATGAACTAAGGTGGGTGAATAATGATGGGAGGCGGTACAGGGCTGAGTGGAGTAAAGGGGAGAAAAAATGGGACAACTGTAATTGCATAATCAATAAAATATATTTAAAAAAGAACAAAGAGAGGCTGCCTCAGGCGCAGCCCTTTGCTAGGCAACACTTCCTAAGTAGAATTTAATATCATCATTTTCTCTTCCTTTTGATATTATTCCTTATGCTGGTAGGTTCCAAATGATACGGGCTTTCCACTTACAAGGTGATGTAGATTCCATTTAAGGTAAAATTACTTATCTATGAAAATTGGGTAATTCGAAAAAATGATGTTAGAAACTAATAACACCAGTGATATTTGGATATGATAAAAATGGTGCCGTGAACCATGTGGCTTGGTTGGGCCTTGTCCCACCAAGTGAAATGTGGCTGGTTCAATTCCTGGTCAGGGCGCAGGCCTCGTTTGCAGATTCAGTGCTCATCCAGGTGGCTATGATACAGGGTGCAGCCAGGGGGGCCCCCAAAAAAAAGATTTAGAAAGATGTCCAGAATTCAAAGTGTATAGGAATATTGGAGGGACATATAAGATGTCCTCACTGCCCCCCCCCCAAGGGATGAATGGAGCCAGGCCATTGAGAGCTAATTTGCATAGCAACAGTTTTGGAGCTAACCTCTGGAGGAATGGTTATTTAACATATCTATAACCTTTAACTGGTTTCATAGATATGTTAAATAGCAGTGGCCAAGTTTGGAGCCAGGAAGAAGGGAGTAGCAGGGACTGAGGATGGAACTTGGGGGACTCAAGATGGAAACTAGGAGCTGCTCTCCGGAGTGAGAGGGGCTTGGACTCAGAATGTAACTAGGGGCTGCGCTCCGGAGTGAGAGCGCCTGGGTGAGAGCTTGGAAAAGACTGGCTCCAAGAAATGAAGGGCCCCTGTTTGGCCAGGTGAAGAAGACAGCCACATGCTTTTGGTGGAGTGCGGACTCCTGCAGCTTTGGTAGAAGAGGCCCACGCGGCTTTGGGATGCCCCATTTGGCCGTGTGGCCTGGAAAGCAAGAGAGACTTTGACTGGAACTGGGTACAAAGGACTCTTGCCAGTGGACTGTGAGAGGGGACCACAGTACTTTGGATTAACTCGAGATCCTGCACAGTGACACAGCTGACGGTGCCAGCGGCCTGAAACACAGACGTGTGCTCTTTTCGTGATTTACGGTACCCGGAGTTGGGACAGTGGGAGAAGGGAGCGCTGTGTGGGTGTAGGTGTATACCCTAAAGGACTTTGATATTTTAGTGGTGGCATTAGGCCTGAATAGCATTAAATAAACATTTTGTTTCCTTTTCACAAATCTCTGGCATTGAGAGATGTCTTTCCAATTGGCGGCGGACAGAAGGGCCCAGTAGATTTCAGTATTTTGTTTTTGGGAGGGGCCCCTGTTGTATAGCAGTTTTGGGCATCCCTAGGTGGACCAAATATTGTATTGCCCCTCCCTCGGACCTCTTGTTGTTCGGTAACAGCTACACACAGCAACCTATCAATGTTTCTCTCTCACATTGATATTTCTCTCCCTCTCTATCTCCCTCTCTTCCCCTCTTTCTAAAAAAAATAAGTGAAACTTTTTTAGATGGCTAAATGGTGAAGGTGGCACACAGATGCCTGACATTTGCCCCCCACTGCATTATGTCTAGGGGAGGGAAGGTACAGTGAGGTGGGTTAAAGTTCTAAATGAATGAGAACTTTCTGACAATCGGAGCTGTCTAGCAGATGTTTAAAGGCTGCTTTAAATGTTAACTACATTCCCTTCACTCCAGAATTTGACTCAAAGATTCAATGCCAGCTCGTCACTAATGATGCCGTGGGAGTTCATACACCAGATAGGCTAGAAGCTTTACAGTTCCTGCCAGCAGGAGAATCTGAGGTTCTTGACAGCTGAGCTTCCCAGGGACCTCTCCACTGGAGAGACTGGGCTTTGGAGTAAGTTACATTAACTCCCTTCAAGGAAAAAAAACCCACAGAAGAGTTCCAGGTGACCTTTGAGCAATGGCAACACCACTCTTGACAACTGTGTAGTTTATGGAGCACTAGTAGATTCCCCCCAAGGTAATTGCTTTGAAAGAGACAATGTTTGGGAGGATTTGCAAATGTTAGGGTGTTTGCTTACAATTCAATCACTTACTTTATAATTACATCTCCTTCTGGTGTAGCTTCTATTCATAACCATTCCCAAGGGGCCTAGAGGGAAATGGCTGCCCCCCTTTCTTTGCACACATCAGCATTTCCCACTCCCATGTTGCTTTGTGTGGTTACCGCTTATCCCAAAGCAGCTAACTGCCCGTGCTGTTCATTTTGACTCATTTTGACCAGTATAAAAATGCGTGTGTGTGGTGGAAAAGCTACCTAGCCATTAAAAAGTTACTTTGGTGGAAGAAATTTACTTTGCAGCCATTTAGCCTAAAAATGTATGAAGTGTAGAATCATGCCTTGTTTTGGTACATGAGACATCTTAGAGTTCACCTGGGTCCATTGCCTTTAAGGGTAGAAGTGCTCTTCAGAGCTTATTTGGCGGGTAAGCTAGAGAGAGAAGACCCTTCTGAAGGATAACTGCCTCCACTAGAATAACTGTTTTTAGGGAATGCTTATTTAATTGTAAGACAGTTCTTGGGTTAGGAAGTTCTTTCCTGAGGCGTCTTTGATACCTCAATTTCTCTCACACTCCACATCCAGTCCACCTGCAAGTCTTGCTGGCTCTAATTTCTACACACATGCACGATTAACCTCTTTTCCCCATCCCTACTATTACCAGCATCCTCATCTAAGCCAGCACCATCTTTTTGTTAGAAAACCTCCTGTTTCTGCCCTTCTACGGTATATTCTTTTCACAGCAACTGGAACAATACATTTCAAACAACTTGAACTGTGTCATTTCTCTCCTCAAAACCCTGACTGTAATGACATTCTATCTCACTTAGAGTAAAACCCATTAGCCCTAATGGCCTGCATTATCTGGCTCCTGATTATTACTTTTTAAAAAACTTTTAGTGTGTGTGTGTGTGTGTGTGTGTGTGTGTGTGTGTGTGTGTCAGAGAGAGAGAGAGAGATCTGTTGTTCCACTTATGCATGCATTCATTGGTTGATTCTGGCATGTGCCCTGTCCAGAAATCAAACCTGCAAACTCAGCATGTCAGGAAGACACTCTAATCAACTGAGCTGCCCCGCTAGGGTGCCTGGCTATTTGTCTGATGTCATCTCCTACCAGCTTTCTTGGTTCCACACACACTGGTTTCCTTGCTGGTCTTTAAATGTGCCCAGCATGTCCTGCCTGGGAGTCTTTGCATTTACTTTCTTCCGTGTGGAACACTCTTCTTGCTTACTTTTTTTTTTTTTTGCTCTCCATTCAAGTGTTACCTTCACTTGAATACCTCACAGAGGCATTCCTTTGGGATATCGATTCCCTAGTAGCATATTCCCCTTTCCGACCCACTGCATCACTATTTATTTAGTTTGATTTACCATATTTTAGGGTGTTGTAAATTTTACTAATGGTTTGGGAGTAATAATTTGGAAGGGGTTGCTAATGAGAGAGAGTTTAGAGCAAATCACAGCACAGAAAACAACATAAAATGAATATTAAATGCTGCATTCTTTAAAACACATAGAGAATTCAGCAACTGTCAATTTCTTATTGTCTGTCTTTCCTCCTGGGTCCCTAGTCTCCTTTTTTTATTACTGTAGGGTTTTCTCACACTCTGCCCCGTGGTCCATGTCATCTTCTTTATTCTAACTCCTCTCAGAATACTCTAAAAACTCAAATAGGGCCTATTACCTTTGGTTGTTTTTGTTTAACTAACTACTTTTATTAAAGTATAACATATGTTTAGAAATATGTACAGTTTGACCACCACTCATACTATTTCCATTCTATAAAAACCCCTCACAGTTACCACTATGCGGACTTCAACATCATAGATTACTTATGTTTACATCAGTGGAATCATTCAGTAAATACTTTTACATCTAACTTCGGTCATTCAATAATTTGTGAGGTTCAACCCTATTGTACAATAGCTTATTTCTTTTCACTGCTATATAGCATTCCATTTTGTAACAATAATCAGTTGATTTATCCATTTTACTGTTGATTGACATTCACATTACCTCCAGTCTCGAGCTATTATGAATAATGTGGCCATGAATGTTTCTTTTTTAAAATATATTTTATTGATTATGCCATTACAGTTGTCCCATTTACCCCCCTTCATTCCCCTCCACCCTACACACCCCTCCCCCCACATTCCCCACCTTTAGTTCATGTCCATGTGTCATAAGTTCTTTAGCTTCTACATTTCCCACACTACTCTTTCCCTTCCCCTGTCTATTTTCTCCCCACTGTCTATGCTACTTATTTTCTGTACCTTCTCCCCCCGCCCCTCCTCCTACTGTCCTGTTGCTAACCCTCCATGTGATCTTCATTTCTGTGGTTCTGCTCCTGATCTAGCTGTCCTCTTAGTTTGCTTTTTTTTTTAGGTGTGGTTGTTAATAACTGTGAGTTTGCTGTCCTCCTTCCACTGTTCATATTTTTAATCTTCTTTTGCTTAGATAAGTCCCTTTAACATTTCATATAATAAGGGCTTGGTGATGATGAACTCCTTGAACTTGATCTTATCTGAGAAGCACTTTATCTGCCCTTCCATTCTAAATGAAAGCTTTGCTGGATAGAGCAATCTTGGATGTAAGTCTTTGGATTTCATGAGTTGGAATACTTCTTTCCAGCCCCTTCTTGCCTGTAAGGTCTCTTTTGAGAACTCTGCTGACGGTCTGATGGGAACTCCTTTGTAGGCAACTGTCCCCTTATCTCTTGCTGCTTCTAGGATTGTCTCCTTCATTTTAATCTTGGCTAATATAATGATGATGTGCTTTGGTGTGTTCCTTCTTGGGTCCAACTTCTTTGGGACTCTCTTAGCTTCCTGATTTCCTGGAAGTCTATTGCCTTTGCCAGATTGGGGAAGTTCTCCTTTATTATTTGTTCAAATAAATTTTCCACTTGTTACTCTTCCTCTTTCTCTTCTGATAACCCTATAATTTGGATGTTGGAGTGTTTTAAGATGTCCTGGAGGTTCCTAAGCCTCTCCTCATTTTTTTGAATTCTTGTTTCTTCATTGTTTTCTGTTTGGTCATTTTTTTCTTCCTTCTGGTCCACTGCCTTGATTTGAGTCCCAGTTTCCTTTCCATCACTATTGGTTCCCTGTGCATTTTCCTTTGTTTCACTTAGTGTAGCCTTCATTTTTTCATCTGATTTATAACCAAAATCAACCAGTTCTGTGAGCATCCTGATCACTGGTGCTTTGAACTGTGCATCTGATAGGTTGAGTATCTCTTGGTTGCTTAAAAGTATTGGCTCTTGGACTTTGATTTGTTGTTCTCCATTTTTGGTCAGTTTGTGCCTATTATGTATGAGGGGCAAAACCTTAGGTGTTCATCAGGGCAGGGCAGCCCAGTCTTTGGGTTGTCACACTTATGTGAGGGCGGGGTCAGAGAGGGAATAATGGTGCTTGCTCCACTCTGTCGGATTTTGGTCCCCTCTGCCGCGTCCCACAGGCAAATTGGGCCCTTCCGGTGCTGGTTCCCAGGTGGGTGGGCTTGTGTACGTTCTAGAACCCTGTGGGTCTCTCCAATGAACTCTCTGTGAGCCTGGGAGCCTCTCCCAGCACCTCCACCCCACAAGTTTTTTCAATTGGTGCTTTGAGGCTTTATTTCCTGTCACTGGGGCCCTGGGTTGCACAGTCTGTCTCACTGCCCATTTTTTGCCTGTATATCTGTGCACGAGTGTGTATCCATGGTCAGCCAGCCGCCTCGCGCACCTCACTGGGTTTGCTTGTTTCCTCCCCTGGGTCTGCCAACCACCGCCTTTTCCTGCTGGGACTCTTCTCTGCTGGCCACCAACTCCACCCCTCTTCGCTGTTTGGATGAATGGTTCATTGTTGTCGGACTTCAGTACAGTTCAATTTTCTGTCTGTTCTGGTTGTATTTTTGTTTCTTAATATTTGTTGTCCTTAAATTTGGTTGTGAGAGGAGGTACAGTATTTCCACCTATGCCTCCATCTTGGCCAGAAGAACCATGAGTGTTTCTTTACGTATATGTGCTTGCATTTCTTGGTGTACATGTGCTTGCATTTCTATTGGGCAATACAGAGAGTAGAATTACTAGGTTAAAAGGTATGCATATGATTAGCAGTAGAAGGTACTGTCAAGAAATTTTTGTTTTAATTTTATTTTATTGATTATGCCATATTACAGTTTTCCTAACCCTAATCCTTTTCCCAGCTCCACCCAACACCACCCACTCCCTCAGGCAATACCCCACCATTTTTTATGTCCATGGGTCATGTGTATAAGTTCTTTGGCTACTCCTTTTCCTATACTGTACTTTACATCCCCACGGCTATTCTGCAACCACCTCTTTGTACTTCTTAATCCCCTCACCTCTTCACCCATTCCCCCACACCCTCCTCCCATTTGGCAACCATCAGAACACTCTTTGTATCCATGTCTGTGTTCTTGTTTACTTAGTTTGTTTTTTAGATTCAGTTGTTGATAGATATGTATTTATTGCCATTTTATCGTTCGTAGTTTTGATCTTCTTTTTCTTAAAGAAGTCCCTTTAATTTTCACTTAATAACGATTTGGTGATGATGAACTCTTTTATTTTTTTCATGTCTGGGAAGCTCTTTATCTTCCCTTCAATTCTAAATGACAATGTTCTTGGTAGAGCGATCTTGGTTGTAGGTCCCCACTTTTCATGATTTTGAATGTTTCTTGCCAATCCCTTCTAGCCTGCAAAGTTTCTTTTGAGAAATCAGCTGGCAGTCTTATGGGAACTCCCCTTCTAACTAACTTCTTTACTCTTGCTTTTTAAAAAGATCTCTTTTTATCTTTAATTTTTGGCATTTTAATTATTATGTGTCTTGGAGTGGGCCTCTTTGCATCCATTATGTTTAGGACTCTCTGGGCTTCCTGGACTTGCATGTCTATTTTCTTTGCCAAATTAGGAAAGTTTTCTTACATTATTTTTAAAAATAGATTTCCAATTTCTTGCTCTTTCTCTTCTCCTTCCAGTACCCCCACAATGTGAATGTTGAACCTCTTGAAGTTGTCCCAAAGGTTGCTAATACTTTCCTTTTTTTTGGGGGGGGGCTTCTTTTTTCTTCTTGGTGTTCTGATTGGTTGTTTTTTGCTTCCTTATATTTAAGATCATGATTTTATTGTTGGTTTCATCCACTCTACTGTTGTTTCTCTGTAAATTGTTCTTTATTTCACTTAGTGTATCCTTCATTACTGACTGGATTTTGTTTATGCCGTTGAGGTCCTCACTAAGTTCCTTGAGCATTCTTATAAACAAT
Source organism: Artibeus jamaicensis (assembly GCF_021234435.1). Classification (NCBI taxonomy): domain Eukaryota; kingdom Metazoa; phylum Chordata; class Mammalia; order Chiroptera; family Phyllostomidae; genus Artibeus; species Artibeus jamaicensis. The sequence continues at coordinate 19,105,814 of NW_026521723.1, read as the reverse complement.
GTTTTCAACTCTGTATCTGATAGATTGCTTATCTTCATTTCATTTAGTTCTTTTTCTGGAGTTTCAATCTATTCTTTCATTTGGGCCATGTTTCTCTGTCTCCTCGTTTTTGAAGCCTCCCTGTGTTTGTTCCTATGTATTAGGTAGAGTTTCTATGACTCCCTGTCTTGGTAGAGTAGCCTGAAGTAGTAGGGGTCCTGAAGGGTCCAGTGACTTAGCCTCCTCTTTCACCCAAGCTGGGTACTCCCAGTGTGCCCTTTGTGTGAGCTGAGTACACTTTCCTCTTTCACTTGTGCCTTGGTTGCTGTGGGCAGATCAATGGGAGGGATTTACCCAGGTCAGTCAGCTGCAAGGATTGGTTGCGATCACTTACTACCAACTTCCACCCTCCATGGAGGATCAACTGTGTAGGGGCAGGGTGGTGGTGCTCTGCTGTGGCCTGTAGCTGTCCACCAGGTGCACTGGCTTTGGGGTTTCGAGAGTGGTGCAGGCCAAGGTCAGCCCGCATCTACGTTTTGCCTAGGACTACCCTGCTTGAGCTATAAATCAGTCTGACATAGCAGCTATTTAGGACAGGCTTGGAGATTCCCAGGCAAAGCCAAGCTGTGAATCTAGGCTGGCTGCTGCTGGTGCCATGCACTGAAGACAGCTGTTGCTTGTTTGAGAGTATTTAAGAAGTGCAGTGAGAGCCAAGACCAGACATTTATATGGAAAAGCAGCTTGGGTGGGCCCTTAATTTGGGTGGGGCAGAGTCTCTGGGGATCTCCAAGGTGGGTCAAACAGTGTTAAATCAGGTTGATAGAGTCTCAGATATGGCACTAGTTTGCTGGCTCTCAGGGAGGAGGGTTTAGAAAAGGGATAATATCTTCTGCTTGCCTCAGTGTCAGACACTTCGGTTTGTCCCTTTATGCCACTGGTGCCTGTCAAGGTGCTACCCTGGTGCTGGAGCTCAGAGGGTGTGAGTCTGAGAAGGTGAGTTAATGTGTGGGTTCTTTAAGGGGAACCGCTTGGGGCTCTAGCAATTTCTTCCACCAACTCAATACCCACTGGTTTTTGCAGCCAAAAATTCTGGGGATTTATCTTCCTGGCACTGGAACCCTGGGATGGAGAGGACTAGTGTGGGGCTGGGACTCCTCAATCCTAAAATAACCCTCCCAAATTTTCATCCACCATATGAAGGTGAGAGACCAACCTGATCCATGTGTGCTCCCCTCCTATCTGTCTGAAAGGATGTGGTTTCTTAAATTCTGCAGTTTTCAGACTTCCAATTGACTCAGTTTCTGATGGTTCTGAGTGATGATTGTTCTATATTTTAATTGTAATTTTGATATGGTTGTGCGAAGAAATGAGCCATGTCTGCCTACACCATTATCTTAACAGGAAGACTCATGAATTTTCCAAAGTTGTCATACCAATTTATATTTCTACCAGTAGTCAATGAGAGTTTTTATTTGTTCATCTACTTACCAACCCATGTTATTATCTTTAAAAAATTATTTTATTACTTTTGTAGGTTAAAGTAGTATCTCATTACAGTTTTAATTTGCATTTCTCTTATGACCAGTGAAATTGAGTCCCCTTTAATATAATTACTATTTGGATATTCTCTTTTTTTAAGTATATTTTATTAGTTATACTATTACAGTTTTCCCAACATTCTTCTCCCCTTTATACTCTCTCCTCTCTGCACTCCCCCACTTTCCAGCATTCTCCAACCCCTTTGTACATATAAGTTCTTTGGTGTCTACATTTCCTATACTACTCTTGACCTCCCCCTGTCTATTTTGTACCTACCATGTATAGGCTTCTTATTCTCTGTATCTCCTCCCCCACCCCCCACATTATCTCTCTCCTCCTTCCCACTGATTACCCTCCATGTGGTCTCCATTTCTGAGATTCTGTTCTTGTTCTAGTTGTTTGCTTAGTTTTTGTTCTTTAGGTTCAGTGTTGGTAGAGGTGAGTTTCTTATCACTTTATAGTTCATACTTTTGATCAGCTTCTATTTCTTAGATAAGTCCCTTTAACATTTCATATAATAAGGGCTTAGTAACCCTCCTTTAACTTGACCTTATCTGGGAAGCTCTTTATTTGCCCTTCCATTCTAAATGATAGGTTTGCTGGAGAGAGTAATCTTGGATGTAGGTCCTTGCCTTTCATGACTTGGAATCCTTCTTTCTAGCCCCTTTTTGCTTACAAGTTTTCTTTTGAGAAATCAGCTGATAGTCTAATGAGAACTTCTTTGTAGGTAACTGTCTCGTTTCCTCTTGCTGCTTTTAAGATTCTCTCATTATCTTTAATCTTGGGTAATGTAATTATGATATGCCTTGGTGTGTGCCTCCTTGGGTCCAACTTCTTTGGGACTCTGAGCTTCTTGGGCTTCCTGGAAGTCTATTTCCTTTGCCAGATTAGGGAAGTTCTCCTTCATTATGTTTTCAAATAAATTTTCAATTTCTTGCTCTATCTCTTCTCCTTCTGGCACTCCTATGATTCAAATGTTGGAATATTTAAAGTTGTCCCACAGTTTCCTAAACCTCTCCTCATTTTTTTGAAGGCTTGTTTCTTCATTCTGTTCTGGTTGGATGTTTATTTCTTCCTTTTGTTCCAAATTGTTGATTTGGGTCCTGGTTTCCTTCCCTTCACTGTTGGTTCCCTGTATATTTTGCTTTATTTCCTTTTGTGCAGCCTTCATTTCTTCCTTCGTTTTGTGACCAAGCTCAGTTGATTCTGTGAGCATCCTGATTATCAGTGTTTTGAACTCTGCATCAGACAGGTTGGCCATCCCCTTGTTGCTTAGTTTTTTTTCCTGAGTTTTGATCTGTTCTTTTATTTGGGCCATACTTCTTTGTCTCAGCACACCTGTTATGTTGTAAGAGGATGGGGCCTTAGGTATTTGCCAGGGCAAGGCAACCTTTGCTACACTGTGGTATTGTCTATGGGGGAGGGGTCGGAGAAGGAATAATTTCTTTCATTTGCTCTGCTCTAGCTCCACTTTCCCTCACTTCCTATGCTTCCCACAAGCAGTTTGTGCCCTTTCGGGTGCTGATTCTCAGGTGGGTGAGTCCGTGGGAACTCTCTTGTGAGACTAGTAGTTTCTCTTGCCTTCTCAATCCCCACAGGATTTTACAGTTAGAGGTTTGGGGTCTTTAGTTTCAGCTCAGTCAGCTGGCCTCCTTGCCGTGGGTCCTCTCTTCACAGCTGCCCATCGGCACCCCTCCTACCAGTGTGGATGAATGTTTCTTTAACTCCTTGGTTGTTGGAGTTCCATGCAGTTTGATTTTCTGGAAGTTCTGGTTGTTTATTGTTTTTCAGTGGGTTGTTACTCTTTTTTCGGTTGTGCAGGAAGCAAAGTATTTCTACGTATGCTTCCTTCTTGGCCGGATCCCACCATATCCTGGATATTCTCTTTAATGGAGTGTCTCTTCATGTCTCCCTGCTCCATTCCTTTAAAAATATTGGGTTACGAGCCCTGGCTGGTGTAGCTCAGTGGATTGAGCGCGGGCCTGTGAACCACATGACCGCGGTTCGATTCCCAGTTAGGGCACATGCCTGGGTTGCAGGCCAGTTCCCAGCAGGGAACTCACAAGAGGCAACCATACACTGATGTTTCTCTCCTTCTGTCCTTCCCTTCCTCTCTAAAGATGAATAAATAAAAATCAAAAAATATATTTAAAAAATAAATAAGAATAAAAATATTGGGTTACCTCTCTTCCTCTCTATGTGTTTTTTTTATTCTAGTCTTATATTTTAGGTTCTTTGTCAGTTATTGATACTGAAAATAATCTTTTATAATTTTGTGGTTTGGTCTGATATTTCACTATCTTAAGAGTGCCTTTTCATGATGAAAGTTTTTATTTTAATGTAGTTCAATTTATCTATTTTTCATTTATGATTAGCTTGTTTTTGTCATACTTAAGAAATGTTTGCCTACACTAAGTCATCAATACATTGTCCAATCTTACCTTTTAGAAGCTTTAGGTTTGCCTTTTATATTAAGATCTACAATCCTTCTGGGTCAACTTTCTTTTTTTTCCCAATGAATATTCAGTTGACTTGGCACCATTTATTGAAAACTCAACCTTTCCCTAGTGTTTGGTGTTTCACTTTTGTCATAATGTTACCATCTATGTGTGGGTCTGTTTTTGAACTTTATTGTATATCACTTGTCTATTTTGTTATTTATTTGGCCAAAGTACCACACTGTCCCATTTATTGTGGCTTTATAGTAAAATTTGAAAATTGGTACAGTGGGTCTCTAAATTTATTCTTCTTTAAGGTCATCTTGGCTCTTCTTGGACCTTTGCATTTCCATATGTGTTTTAAAATCAGCTTGTCAACATACACACACACACACACACACACACACACCTGTACAGTTTTTATTGGGATTACATTGAATATTTTGATCAGAGATTTTCAGTGGGTGTGCTGTGGCACACTGGTGTGACACAAGAATTTTTAAAACACACTGTGCCTGACTAGTTAGTCTGGGGCACTGACCACTTTTCCCTTAGATTGTAAAATGACAACAGCCAACACAACAGTAGCCATCAGTGTGAAGAATTAAAATTATACCTATTTTTGTCAGATCAGCAAAATATATATATATATTTTTGGTGTACTGAAAAATTTTAGTAATTAGTTTGTGTGCATGAGATAAAAAATGTTGAAAATTGCTGCTCTAGATCAATTTGGGGAGAAATTGGTATCCTATAGTATCTAGAATTCCAGTCCATAAACACAGCATATCCTTCTACTTATTTAAATCAAATTTAATTTCTCTCACTAATAATTTATAGTTACCTGTTTATCATCCTTTCACATATTTTACTAGATTTACTCAGGTTTTGTATGTATTTTGATATTATTATATTTTTATCCTTTAAAATTTTATTCTTTTTAAAAATTAATTTATTTTTTCAATTACAGGTGACATACAATATTATATTAGTTTTGCTGTACATCTCTGTGATTAGACATTATATAACTTATGAAGTGATCATCCCAATAAATCTCATACCCATCTGACATCATACATAGTTATTAGAATATTATTGACTATGTTCTCCATGGTGTACTTTACATCCCCATGACTATTCTGCAACAACCAATTTGTACTTCTTAATCCCTTTACCTTTTTCACCCATCCTCCCAATTCCCCTCCCATCTGACAATGATCAAAATGTTCTCTGAATCTACATCTGTTTCTGTCCTGCTTGTTAGTTTATTTTGTTTTTCAGATTCAGTGGTTGATAGATATGTATTTATTGCCATTTTATTGTTCATGTTTTTAATCTCTTCTCCTTCTTCTTTCTTCTTCTTCTTCTTCTTCTTCTTCTTCTTCTTCTTCTTCTTCTTCTTCTTCTTCTTCTTCTTCTCCTCCTTCTTCTTCCTCCTCCTCCTCTTCCTCCTCCTCCTCTTCCTCCTCCTCTTCCTTCTTATTCTTTACCATTTAATATTTCATATAATACTGTTTTGGTAGTGATGAACTCCTTTATACTTTTTCTTGTCTGAGAAGCTCTTTATCTGTTTTTCAATTCTAAATGACAGTTTTTCTGGGTAGAGTAATCTTAATTGTAGGTCCTTGCTTTTCATCACTTTGACTATTTCTTGCCAATTCCTTCTGACCTGCAAAGTTTCTGTTCAGAAATCAGCCAACATTTTTATGTGAGCTCCTTTGCATGGCACTAACTGCTTTTCTCTTGCTGCTTTTAAGATTCTCTCTTTGTCTTTAACCTTTTGCATTTTAATCATAGTGTATCTTGGTGTGGGATCCTTTGTGTTCATTTGTTTGGGCCTCTGTGCACTTCCTGGTTTGTATGTCTACTTCCAATTCAGCAGATTAGGGAAGCTTTCTGTCATTGTTTAAAATAGATTTTCAATTTCTTGCTCTCTCTCTTCTCACTTCAGCACCCACGCGATGTAAATGATGGCACGCTTGAAGTCATCCCAGAGGCTCCTTAAAGTATCCTTAATTTTTATGGATTCTTTTTTCTTTTTACTGTTCTCATTGGATATTTTTTGCTTTCTTTATATTTCAAATAGTTGATATGTTTTTTGGTGTCATGTACTGTATTGTTGATTCCCTGTAAATTATCCTTATTTTAGTTAGTGTATCCTTCATTTCTGACTGGTTCTTTTTTTATGGTTTCTATGTCCTTTTTCATGGTGTTCCTTGAATGTCCTTATGACTGTTGTTTTAAACCCTGTATCTAGTAGTTTTCTTGTCTCCATTTCATTTCATTCTTTTTCTGGAGTTTCTCCTATTCTTTCTCTTGGGAACTGTTTCTGGGTTTCTGCATTTTGGTTGCTTCCATGTGTTTGTTTCTATGTACTAGGTCAAGCTACCATATCTCCTAGACCTGGTAGAGTGGCCTTGTGTAATATGTGTCCTGTAGGGCCCAGCGGAACAGTTTTCCGTCTCTGGAGCCAGGCATCCCAGGTGTGCCCTTGTGTGTGCTGTGTGCACTGTCCTATTGCAGTTGAGCCTTGACTGCTGTTGGTGGCACTGGGAAGGATTGACCCCCAGGCCCATTTGGTGCAAGGACTGTCTGCAATTACAGTGGAAGAGCTGCTGTCTGTGCAGGTGTAGACCTTATGGAGCAGGACTTGTTTCAGTGGGACTTTGGTGTTCACCAAGTGTTCCCCTTGAGTGTGTCACTCACAGAGGTGGTAGAGTTGTAATTTGGTATGGTCTGAAGTTGTCCACTGGATGTGCTGGTTCTAATCCTCCCAGGAGGTGCAAGGTCAGCCACTGCCAGTGCCCTGCTTGGGACCACCTGGCATAAACTACAGAGCCGTCTGCAGATGGCTGCTACCTGTGCTGGGCTTGGAGGTGCCCAGGTGAGGTTAAGCTGAGAACCAAGGCTAAGTTGAGGACCAAGGCCAGCTGCCACTAGTGCCAGGCCTAAGGCCAGTTAGCAAGAGGCATGGCATAGCAGAGGCCAGATGCTACTTGTTTGAGAGATTTTCAGAAGTCTGAAACATGAGGCAAGAGAGGCCATTTGTATGGAAAAGCTACTGGATAGCTTGAGTGGGTCTGCAAGTTGGGTGGGGCTGGGTCTCAGGGAATCACCAGGACAGGGTGAACAGTGTAAGCCAGGTTGATAGAGACTCACATATGGCACCTGCCTCTTGGATCTGGATCTCTGTGTGTGTGTGTGTGTGTGTGTGTGTGTGTGTGTGTGTGTGTGTGTTATAAGGGGTGGGAGAGTGTGGTTGGGGTGGGCTGGTCTCAGAAAAGAAACAGTGGCCTCTGCTATCACTTTTGTTTGGCAAAAAGCTGCTCCCTCAGCTCTCTCCCTGATGCCAGAATTCAGTTCCTCCCCATATGTCCCTGCTTCTTTTTAAGCTGCTGCCCCAGCACTGGAGCTCAGAGGGAGTAAGTCTGAGTAAGTCCATGTGCAGGCCTTTTAAGAGAAACTGCCTAGGAATCTATGGGCACTCTATCTCACTCGGCCACAATCTCCACTGGTTTTACAGCCAGGAGTTATGAGGACTTTGCTTCCTGGCTCTGGAACCCTGGACTGGGAGGCCTGGTTTGGGTCTGGGATGCCTTGCTGCTCAGGGGGGACCTACACAGTGGAGACATCCTCCTGATTTAAACTACCATATGTGGGTGCAGGACCTGGCCCTTCGTAATCTCCACCCCTCTTACCAATCTCAACAAGGCTTCTTTAAATCCCTGGTTGTAGAACTGCCATTCAGCTACATTTCAGGTGGTTCTGAATGGTGGTTTTTCTGTAGTTTTGTTTTAATTTTGATGTGGTTGTGGGAGGATTTGAGTACTGTATTTGCCTATGTTGCCATCTTGACTGAAGTTCTAAAATTTCATTCTTAATAATTTGTTGCTGATACCTTGCTGTATTTTTTCCTTAGGACAAATACCTGACATATATATTTATGTGTTATTGTCTACTCTTACAAAATGCAAAATTTGTGGAAATAGAAATTTTGTCATTTTGATTAGTGTTTTATCCCTATGGCCAAAAAACTGTTCCTAGCACATAATGGGCACCATATATATTGCTGAATTTAATTGAGTCAAATATATTATTTAATAAATTGAGCTGAAATCTTGCAACTCATACTTCCTTCCTCTATGACAATACAGAATAAGTCTCCCTATTCTTTTTTACGACGGCTTTTCAGCTATCCCCCAGCAGCATCCCCTTCCTAAAGCCAAGCATTCAGTTCTTCAGTAGTTCCTCACAGGCAAGTTTCAGACTCCCATCAAATTGTCTGCTTCCCTTCACATGTGCTCTGGTTTGCCAGCTTTCCCTTTCAATCTGGGCTCCCAGAACTGATTTGACCAATGCATACGGTAAATTTAGACTATTACTTACCTGAGCTGGCTCATTTTTATTTGCTATGTCACAGTGTTGATGCACAGTAAGATGGTTATTAAACAATATCTCCCAGCCTGTACGTACCTCTTGGAAAGCCCCTTTCCATATAACAGCTCCAAGGTCTCTATCTTCATCTGCCTATTTCCCCATTCCCTGCCCCCTCCTCTGCAGGGTTACTCTTCTGTCCATTTCTCTCTGAGTTTATCTACACTGTACTTGCCTCTTCACTGTTTCTTGGTTTCTACCCTGTCCTTCAGCATCTGCGGCTCTGATCCTCTCTACCCCAGTCACCACCTTTCTTCCTTCATTCCCAAAGGCTTAATGAATACAAGATGGTTGTCTAGACTAGATACTTACCGAAGGGGTAGAAATAAGCAGAGGGGAATTTGAACATAGTACTAAAGAGCATCAAAATGAATGTACATTACTGTTGCTGAAACAAATTCTCTTCCTTCTGTGGTATTCTGGTGACAATTGTTAAAATAGCAATGTATTTTCCTCTCCTTCTGAAAAAATAATATGCATCTTTGTGGGGCTGCCACGTAGGCTCTGTAAGCTGAGGCTGGGCCTAGGCCCAGTGAGAAGCAATAGTGCTGCTGTCTGGTGCAGCCCAGGGAGGGCTGCTGGTCAGCCACCTTTGTCAAATGAATGTGATGTTCTGTGATTAAATAGGTTTAAAGAGGTTTATATGCCATTTCCACAGGCAAGAGAGGAAAGTAAGTCCTCTAGCCTCAGAATAGAGACAACTTGTGCTGTTCAGAACCACACTAGACAAAATAAAACAAAACTGTCTTTTTTGCAATTTGGCACTGCTCTCATATCTGTGCTGGAAGAAGGATAACTGGTTGCTCAGTGCCCTGGTCAGCCATGTCCACAGGCTGCAGCAAGTAGTCAAGGAAGAGCAGGAAATGACCCTGAGATACTCACAGCAGTTACTGCTGGAGAGGAAAGCAACCAGTGTCTTCAGGATATTTAATGGGGGCTGCAATCTTATTAAGCTCCTGTTAATAAGCGCAGCTTCCTTATTTATTAGGATAATTCGGTCTGGGATTAGACAGAGAGAGAACCTAGTCTTTAGCTTTCAGGAAATAATTTTTTTTTTTTCGATTTTACCCCACAGCTGTCAACCCAAGAGTAACCATTTTACTGTCACAGTACTGACCTTAACTGTGATGTATCAAGTTCAGGTCTGAGTGTTTAATTGTGTCCAAATTCTTGATTTTTAAAATTGTTGCCAGGTGGTTAATAAGAAAACCATAATCATGAACATCAAACATCCTTTCCAAAGAGTGGCTCAGACTCCTTTGAGAAGAAAAATTCTGGCCCTATTTTTCTTTGTGACAGAGGCATATCTCTTTGAATTTTCAATATTTTAATTGATTGGATCCATAAAATTTTTCATCAGAGTGTCTAGAATGAACCCTATCCTCTCAGATAGAAAGATATACAGAATGGCTCTCTTCTTCCCTGAGAATCCCTTCTTATTCAGTGTGATAGGCTGGTTTGGGACACGGTGCAGCTCAGAGAGATCCCCCTTGTACCCAGGAGTCAGGCCCCCATGAACAGAGTCCCTGCAGAGCCGAAACTTCCATCAAACACTCAGGAAGCATCCTGAGGAGGTGGACTTGCAGGCAGGTCTCCACCTCATCCTCTCACAGTTCACAAATTGGCGTTTTGCTCCTGGGGCTGGTGAAGCAGATGACAAAATAGAGAAGATAGTTTCTGCTGCTCCATTGGGGAATTTATAATATGTGAGCTGACTGAAGACCACTAGGGCATGGGACAGAGCTCTGGTCAGGAAAGAGAACTCTGAATTCTGGTGTGGGGCCTGGGACTGGGTCAGTGGGCTGCTGGGGAAAGCTAATGCTATGCAATTTCATGTACTGATGTGGTTGGCAAAGCCTCTCAGGCCAGCTTGAGTTTTCCTTTTAGCTAAGCTTGACTATGAATGTTAATAAACATTACCCAGTTTTTAAAATATATTTATTTTTTAAAAGAATATTCAAATTGCTCTCTGCTTCTGTGACTGTGTTTGCCTAGGAAGGTGGAAGATAAATAGGTCCAGCAAGGTACCTGGACCAGGTAAATGGAGGAGGTCTTTTGCATGCTTGGGGGTTGGCTGGACTCAGCTGTCTTGGAATGCCTCTGGTCATTCCTTGCACACCTGATCACCAGACTTCTGAGTGCCTCCATGGGGCTGCAGAAACCACCTACCCATTTATCTCAGACATCCATCCTCTCTATTTGAGAGAGGCCCCAATGGTAAAAGCACACCTAATCAAACAATAAAATATTTATTGGGCAGCTAATATGTTCTCAGCACTAAACTGGGTGCTGGAAAAATTATATGTTATAAAATTATAATGCTTTTCTTATATTAAGCATTTTAAAAGCTGTGGGAGGCCCATCATTATTACACATTTTATACACTAGGAAACTGAGACAGAGTAAAGTTAAACAACTTACCTAAGCTCATGCAGCTGGTAGAGCAGAGAGGTTTGATTGTAAATATCAGGGCCTGAGCTTGAGGAAGACACTAGAATGTCCTTTCCTGTCATTTTAGGACTTCAATGATCCTGAAGTCATGAGAAAAATGGTTTATTTTCCAGACTATGGTGATAGAGAAAATGTAGATCAATTAGCAGAATATCTGTCTTTTACTTTTGTCACAATCCATATACTTAAGTTTGGTTTTGTGACAAGGTTTCTATTAGAACTGTGAGGGCCTTTCTCAGGTATAGGACACATTCACATGCCACTGTTTCAAACAGTACTCAAACTGTACTTTTATTTACTTCACTCTCTGTTTGTTCATCTAAGCACTGAGTATTTTATCTGGATCAGGTTCATCTGATAACTCCAGAGTGATTTTTCCACCCCTACATGCTCCAAATCCCTTACGTTAGGAGTTTTATTTTTCTGTCACCTGTTTGTTGGCTCATTTTTCTTCAGAACTTTGTTTCTCAGAGCAAGAATGACTCATGCCATGCTAAGTCAGCAGGCCAGGAGAGAGAGAGAGAAGTGAAATCAAACCTGGAGTTTATCCCTGTGGGGGTGGTGGTTCAGAGAGAAATGCTGTCAGACAAAATATGTATTTGTGGCCAAGGAATAACAGCCACAGGGATTGGACAATCAGCACAAGTCATGATGAAAGCTGTCATGGGGGTCACCAGGCACTGTGCATCTCCAGCACCCATTCTCTCTCATAATACCTGTTCTTTTTCATTGTAGTTACTACAATACAGGGTCCAGCACAAATAGCACCCTTTTTAAAATTACGAACTCTTTTATTACAATAAGCATAAGCATGTAATTCTGTAACATTACAATATCACACTGAAGCACATCATATGAGGTTTTAGGTGAAATGTTCAAATTAAAACTATGAATGATTACACCCACCACACCCACTCACCTGCCAACCACACTCACACAGGTGTTACTTCTGCCAGACCCTGTGTATCACCCAGTTTGTGGGGCTTTGTTAGAGCAACTCTAGGACATTAACACAGCGAGTAATCTGGCACATGTCATTTCTATATCCTACAGGAATAAATTTACTTTTCATATTTAAACAAAGACATTATCTTAACAGGGGCTGATTTGTCTTTTCCCTAAGAGTCCTACAGATTTTTCCTCATATGAATGACAGTGCAGAAGTGAGTTAAGACTTTTAGGGAGTCCCTCTAAAAGCCAATATTGGGCTTTGGTCCTCAGATGTTATATACCCTATCAAAAATCGTCACTGAAACCTTGCTCTTGAGAGATAAATAGGGCGATGGATAATAACACATGGCTTGTTCGAGTTACTTACATCCTCATAAAGACAGGTCAAAAATAACACCATCAAAGTAAGTAGATGAGGATTTTGACATAACTAGTATTTTAATAGCACTTCACAACTTGCAACATTCTAATATACTAGTCATTTCACTTGGTGTTTTGCACAAGAAATCTGTAGATTATTAACATTTTTAAAAAGATTTTTAAAATTTATTTTTAGAGAGAGAGGAAAGGAGGGAGAAAGAGAGAGAGAGAAACATCGATGTGTGAGAGAAACATTGCTTGGTTGCCTCTTGCACATGCCGTGATGAGGGACCGAACCTGCAACCTAGGCATGTACCCTGAATGGGAGTCAAACCGACAAACTTTCACTTTATGGGATGATGCCCAACCAACAGAGTCACACTGGTCATGGCAATTATTAGCATTATTTATCCCTTTTTATAGATGAGAAAACTAATCTAAGTTAAACAACCCTACAAGGTCTCACAGCTAGTGAGTTGTTTAGTTAGGAATCTTAAACCATGTGAACTTTTATTTTTGTTAAAGAAACTTTATTGTGGTTGACTGGTATTCTTTTAAAAATGTTTTGTTCTATATTTGTGTATGTGAAAACACGTCTGGTAATTAAGAAGCTAATGCTATGTGCTTTATTTGGGGGGATATGGTGGCCTAGATTATTTGTATCACTTTTCCCTCTAAAAATTAACTAAAAATAATGGGTGAAAAATGATTTCCAAAAATCAATAAAGAGATAACAAAATAGCAAAGAATTAACAGCCAGAAGGAGAAAGGAAGGCAGGCATGTAAGATGATTTCAAAGGCACTTCCACTTCTGGCAAAATTGAACTTTGTTTTTGATGGACTCTCAGACCTACCCTATGGGAGACTGTAATTGGAATTATTCACAAATTAAGCTAGCTTCTAAAGAGCTATACCTTCAGGGTTATGATGAAGCAGAAATACTTTATCTAAAGTAGGTTTGCAGCTTGAATTCATGCCCCTTGGGTCATCTAGGGAACCTCTTGTCATGAACTTATTTTAAACTTTTCTCAGTAAAATTCCTCTCTATTTATTTTCATTTTGGCTATAGTGTTTCTATAAATTCAAGGTCAATGAGGACCACAAAGTCAAAGATAATTATGCACAAAAGGAAACAATGTATACAAAAACAAATACACAAAATTTTGATATTGGCATCTGTCTGTAAAACAAATATGCTCACTATGTTTTGAAAAATAAAACAGTCCAGCCAAGATGGAGGCATAGGTGGAAACATTGTGCCTCCTTGCACAACCAAGTTTAAAGACAACAAAGTTTTAGTAACAAGAACGCAACCAAAACACAGAAAATTGAACTGACAACAACGGAAGTCTGACAACAATGAACCATTCAGCCAGACCAGTAACGGGGGCAGAGTCAGCGGCTGGCAGAGCGGGGTCATGCAGGGAAAAGTGGCCAGACTGACCCAGGCATGCAGGTGGCGGTTGGCAGATCCCAGGTGTGGAGTGGCAACAGGTAGACTCAGTGAGGGCACAAGGCGGGTGGCTGACTATGGTCACACATTCACACTCAAATAAACCAGGCAAAGGAGCGAGCAGTGAGACAGACAGTGCAAACCAGGGCTCCAGTGACAAGAATTAAAGCCTAAAAGCACTAATTGGAAAAACTTTTGGGATCGAGGTACCAGGAGAAGCTCCCAGGCTCACGGAGAGTTTATTGGAGAGACCCACAGGGTCCTGAAGGGTGCACAAGCCCACACACCCAGGAACCAGCACCAGAAGGGCCCAATTTGCTAGTGGGAAGCAGCAGAGGGGACTAAAATCTGAGAGAAAGCAAAACAAACCCCATTGCCCCTCTCTGACCCTGCCCCCACATACAGCATCACAAACCAGAAACTGGGTCCCCCTGCCCTGGTGAACACCTAAGGCTCCGCCCCTTATATCTATCAGGTGCAAACAGACCAAAACATTACGGCTCAAGAAAAACAGCCTAAAGCTCCAGAGCCAATACTTCTAAGCGACCAAGAGATAGCTAACCTATCAGATGCACAGTTCAAAACTGGTGATCAGGATGCTCACAGAACTGGTTGATTTTAGTCACAAATTAGAGGAACAAATGAAGGCTACACTAACTGAAATGAAGGGAAATGCACAGGAAACCAATAGTGATGGAAAGGAAACTGGGACTCAAATGAAGGAAGTGGACCAGAAGGAAGAAAAAAAAATGACCAAACAGAAAACAATGAAGAAACAAGAATTCAAAAAAATTAGGAGAGGCTTAGGAACCCTCGGGACATCTTGAAACATTCCAACATCCAAATTATAGGGTTACCAGAAGGGAAAGAGGAATAGCAACAAGTGGAAAACTTATTTGAACAAATAATAAAGAAGAACTTCCCCAATCTTGCAAAGGAAATAGACTTCTAGGAAGTCCAGGAAGCTTAGAGTCCCAAAGAAGTTGGACCCAAGGAGGAACAGACCAAGCCACATCATAATTACATTAGTCAAGATTAAAATGAAGGAGAGAATCCTAGAAGCAGCAAGAGATAAGGGGATAGTCACCTACAAAGGAGTTCCCATCAGAGTGTCAGCAGATTTCTCAAAAGAGACCTTACAGGCAAGAAGGGGCTGGAAAGAAGTATTCCAAGTCATGAAATGCAAGGACCTACATCCAAGATTGCTCTATCCAGCAAAGCTATCATTTAGAATGGAAGGACAGATAAAGTGCTTCTCAGATAAGGTCCAATTCAAGGAGTTCATCATCACCAAACCCTTATTTTATGAAATGTTAAAGGGATTTATCTAAGAAAAAGAAGATAAAAAATATGAACAGTGAAAGGCCAGCAAATGCACAGTTATTAACAACCATGCCTAAAACAAAAGAAAGCCAAGAGGACAGCTAGATCAGGAGTGGAACCATAGAAATGGAGATCACATGGAGGGTTAGCAACAGGGGAGTGGGAGGAGGAGAAGGGGAGAGAAGGTACAGAGAATATGTAGCATAGATGGTAGGTAGAAAATAGACCATGGGGAGGGCAAGAATAGTATGGGAAATATAGAATCTAAAGAACTTGTGACACATGGACATAAACTAGGGGGGGAATGGTGGGGGAGGAGGTGTGCAGGGTGGAGGGGAATGAAGGGAGGGAAATGGGACAACTGCAGTGGCATAATCAATAAAATATATTTTTAAAAATAAATAAAAATAAAACACATGTTTTAAAACATCTACAAAACAGAAAATTAAAACTATTTGGAGAGAACCAATGGAAGAAATAAAAATTAATAACTGTGATTGAAAACTCAGTAAAATATTAACATCAGATTAAACATAGGTAAAGCTATAAGTTACTGAATTACAAAAGAGGATAGAAAGAATTCTAAAAGAAAACAAGCTAATGAATGCAGATGAAAAATTAAAAGACAAGAAGGATAGCATGAGAATACCTAATCAATTAATTAGAGTTGCAGTAAGAGAGGAAAGGAAAATTTGCAGAAACAACATATGAAGAGATAATAGCAGATAATCTACTGGACATGAAAAAGAAACATCCATATACCAACTTGAGAAGCTTAACAAAACCCAAGCAACATAAATAAAAAATCTAGAAGTAGATGTGTTCTAATAAAACTTCATAACACAGAACACAACAGGAAGATTTTAAAAGAAACCAGAGTAAAAACTAACCAATTGCATTCAAAGGAGTAACAGCTTGTTTGACTCCTCAACCTAGTAAGAAAAGCTGTTGGACAGTGGAATAATATCTTCGATGCACTGAGAAAGTAATTGTCAACATAGAATTTGTATCTGTCAAGAAAAGGGTAAATAAATCAAAACTGAGAGAATGTTTCAAGAGCAGACCCTCACTAAAGGAAATTCTAATGCATGTACTTCAGATAGACAGAAAATGATCCTACAGGAACCGTGTACATTTAAGAAGACATTAAGAATAGTTAAAGTAGCAAGGACACAGATAAACTGACTATGTCAAAAAATAATGACAACTTTCTTCCCTCTTTTCAAATGGGTGAAGAGGTGAGAAACATCAACATCATGTGTGAGAGAAACATCGATTGGTTGCCTCTTGGAAACCCCCATCCAGGGACCTGGTCCTCAACCCAGTCATTTACTCTGACCAGAAATTGAACCAGCAACGTTTTGGTTTACCAGCCAGTGCTCAATCCATTGAGCCACACCAACCAGGTTTCTTTGTCCATTTTTTAATTGGATTGTTTTTATTCCTAGTATTGAGTCATATGAATTCTTTGCATATTTTAGAGATCAAACCCTTGTCCAAGGTATCATTGGCAGATATGTTTTCCCATAGAGTTGGTTCCCTCTTCATTTGATGATGTTTTCTTTAGCCGTGCAGAAGCTTTTTAATTTGATGTAGTCCCATTTGTTTATTTTTTTCCTTTATCTCCCTTGCCCTAGAGCACAGGTGGCAAACGCAAGGCCCACAGGCCGAATCCAGCCCTCCACCTTGTTTTATCCAGGCCAGCACCTTGTTTCCACCCAGCAGCACCACCGAGCTCTCATTTAACTGTTAAGGAGTAGTTACAGTTATACAGTCCTAATGTTACTTGCAGCCCTTTGAAGGCAACCAAGAGGCTGAAGTGGCCCCCAGTGAAAATGAGTTTGACACCCTAGCCATAGAGGATATATTGGCAAAAATATTGTTGTGTGGAATATCAGAAATTTTCTTGCCTATGTTTTCCTCTAGGACTTTTATGGTTTCATGGCTTACATTTAAGTCTTTTATTCATTTTGAATTTATTCTGGTGTATGGTGTAAGTTGGTGGTCTAGTTTCATTTTTTTCCATGTACCATTCCAGTTCTCCCAATGCCATTTGTTAAAGAAGCTATTTTTACTCCAAATTATGCTTCTGCTCTCTTTGTCAAATATTAATTGACCATAGAGACGTGGATTTATTTCTGGGCTCTCTGTTCTCTTCCATTGATCTATGTGCCTGTTCTCATGCTGGTACCAGACTGTTTTGATTATAGTGACCTTGTAATATGGCTTGATATCAAGTATTATGATTCCTCTTACTTCATTCTTCTTTTTCAAGAAGCAAAGCTATCATTTAGAATCAAAGGGCAGATAAAGAGTTTCCCAGACAAAAAAAAACTAAAAAGGTTCATCATCACCAAACCATTATTATATGAAATGTTAAAGGGACTTGTTTAAGAAAAAGGAGAAGATCAAAACTATGAACAATAAAATGGCAAAAATACATATCTATTAATAGTTGAATCTAAAAACCTAACTAAGCAAACAAGAAGAACAGAGACAGAATCATAGATACGGAGATCATCTTGATGGTTGCTAAATGGGAGGTGTGTGTCAAGGACTGGGTAAAGAGGTAAAGGGATTAAGAAGTACAAATAGGTAGTTACAGAATATCCATGGGGATGTAAAGTACAGTATAGGAAATGGAGTAGCCAAAGAACTTACATGTATGACCCATGGGCATGAACAATGGTGTGGGGGTTCCTGAGGAAATATGGGGGTGCCGCATGGAGGGATAAGGAGGAAAAATCCAGACAACTGTAATAGCATAATCAATAAAATAAAATTAAAGCATTTTTTTCTCTCAGTAATTGATAGAAAATAATACAAAAAATTTCAGGATTTAAATAATAACTAACATTGTAACAGATTTAGGACAATGAGCATACATAGAACACTGTACCCAACTATAGAAAGTACTTCCTTTTCGAAAGCATAATGAAGATATTGGAAATTTTATCATACACTAAGTCGTAAAGAAGTCACTAAATATCCAAAAGCTGGAAATCTTGACATGTTTTCTGACCACAGTGTAATTGAGCTAAAAAATGGTTAAAAAAGAAAAAACAAAAACTAGGAAATTTACAATGTTTAGATA
This sequence comes from Artibeus jamaicensis, assembly GCF_021234435.1. Taxonomy (NCBI): domain Eukaryota; kingdom Metazoa; phylum Chordata; class Mammalia; order Chiroptera; family Phyllostomidae; genus Artibeus; species Artibeus jamaicensis. The sequence goes on along the minus strand of NW_026521723.1, from coordinate 19,087,792 downwards.
ATAAGAAGCACATTTATAAATAACTCACAAATCATTTAAGTAATCATAATGGGTCCCGGTTAATGCGGCACAGTGGATTGAGCACCAGCCTGCAAACCAAGGGGTCACCAGTTTGATTCCCAGTCAGGGCACATGCCTGAGTTGCTGGTCAGGTCCCTAGTAGTGGGCGCTCTAGAGGCAACCACACATTGATGTTTCTCTCCCTCTCTCTCTCCCTCACTTCGCCTCTCCAAAAATAAATAAATATGTTTTTAAAGAAATCATAATGAAATATAGAAAACACAAACTGAATAATAATAAAAATGCTGCAGTTAAAGTGGTTTTTACAGGGAAATTTACTGCCTTAAGTAAGTAGATCAGAAAAGAAAACACCTGAAGATCAATGGATATGAATCTTAAATTTCAAAAAGTTACAAAAACAATAACAAAATAAACTTAAAGAAAGTAGCAGGAAAGAAGTAAATATAAGAACAGAAATTAATGAACTACAAAGAGACATGTAAAAGAGAGGCTCAACAAAGCCAAAAGATGGTTCTTCAAAAGACTAATACAATTCACAAACCTTGGTAAGACTTAGTGCATGCATGAGAGAGATGTGTTGGTGTGGGGCGGGCAAGAGAGGGAAAATAAAGGTACAGATAATGAAATGGAGTCATTACTACATATCTCCCACACGTTAACATGATACCAAGAATATTTTATAAGCAACTTTATGTCAGTGCATTTGAAAAGCTAGATGAAATGAATAATTTCCTAGAAAAAATATAATAACCAAAGCTGATCCAAAGAGAAAAAGGAATCTTGATTAGTAATATATTACTAAAGAAATAGTATCAGTAGTCAAAATCTCCTTACTAGAAAACCCCAGGTTCAGGTGGCTCTGCTAGCTAGAGCTATCAAACATTCCATATAGAAATATGTTTCAGTATGACGCAAACTCTCTTAGAAATTTGAAGAAAGAGTAGCATTTTCTCAATTTATTATCAGAAGCTAATATATATTCGATACCCAAACTAGACTAGGTCAGTACAAAAAGAAAAACTGCCAATCTCACTCATGAACATGGATTCAAAAATCTGAAACCAAACATTTAACTAGCCAAATTCAATCACATATAAACAGGATCAAGGGTAAGTTGCCTTTATACTGAAAATATAAAGTTGGAAAGCTTTAGAAATACAATTAATATAATTTACCACATTAATGCAATAACATCGAAAAATGTATTATTGTCCCAAAAGATATAGAAAGTCATTTGATAACTGTCACTATTAATTTATACTAATAATTAAAATCTCTTAAACCAGAATAAAAAGAAATGTACTTAATTTGATAATGGATATTTATAAAAACTCTCCACAAACAGTATTTGTGATGGTCAAACAGCAGAGAGCATCTTTTTTGAGATCAGGAATAAACAACACCTGCTATAACTTCTAATCAGTGTCGTACTGAAGTCCTAGCGAATATAATAAAGCAAATATAGTGATATAAAAATTGGAAATGAAGAAATAAAGCTATCACTTGTCTCAGATGACATGATTGTGTAGTTATATAGATATAGAAGAATGTATTGATAAGTTAGTAGAATTAACAAGAGAGTTTAGAAATTTTACTTGGGGATAAAATCAAAATACAAAATAAATTATAGTTCTAGATAACAGTAGCAGCTCATTAGACATGGAATTAAACTAAAAATATCACACTAAGTGCCAAGGAGTGTGTCTATCAAAAGATAAACAGGTGAGCATGGCTACCATGAAGAAAACTTCAGCACTTTATTGAAAGTCATTAAAGAAGACATAGATGATTGAAGAGTCCTCCCATATTTATAGGATGGAGGACATGATTTTGTGAACATTTTTCATTGTTTATGAATTGAATTCATAGGTTTAATTTAATAGCAATTAAAACTAAAAAAATCACCTTGACTGGTGTGGCTTAGTTCATTGGGCATTGTCCCACAGATCAAAAGGTCACTAGTTCAATTCCCAGTCAGGGCACATGCCTGGGTTGTGGGCTCCCTGAAAGGATGCATATGAGAGGCAACCAATCAATGTTTCTCTCTTATATCTATGTTTCTCTCCCTCTCTCCCTTCCCCCTCTCTAAAAATAACTATATAAAATCTTTATTTTTTATTTTATTTTATTTTATTTAAATTATTTTATTGTTGTTCAATTACACTTGTCTGCATTTACCACCCCCCACCCTGCCCCCTGCCCCTGCCCCAGCCATCCCAAACTTTCTCCCTTGCTTCCACCCATTGGTTTGTCTACGTGTTCTTTATCGTAGTTCCTGAAAAGCCTTCCCCCTTCCCCCCATATCCCCTCCCACTGATACAGGGTGCAGCCAAGGGGGGGGCAAAAAAAAAGGATTTGGAATGGTATCCAGAATTCAAAGTGTATAGGAATATGGGAGAGACATATAGGATGTCCTCACCCCCCTCCCCCAGGGGGAAGAGATGAATAGAGCCAGGGCCATTGAGAGCTGTTTTGCATAGCAACAGTTTTGCAGCTAACCTCTGGAATGATTATTTAACATATCTATAACCTTTAACTGGTTTCATAGATATGTTAAATAGCAGTGGCCAAGTTTGGAGCCAGGAAGAAGGGAGTAGCTGGGACTCAGGATGTAACTAGGGGCTGGGCTCCTGAGTGAGAAGGCCTGGGTGAGAGCTTGGAAAAGACTGGCTCCAGGACATGAAGGGCCTCCGCTTGGCCAGATGAAGAGAGAGCCACGCGGTTTCAGCAGAGTGAGGACCCCCTCTTGGTGAGGTGAAAGAGGGAGCCATGTGGTTTTGGCAGGGTGCGGACCCCCTCTTTCCCAGGTGAAAGGGAAGAACCACGCAGCTTTGCCAGAATGGAGATCCCTGCAGCCAGGTGAAGAAGAAAGCCACATGCTTTTGGTGGGAGTGCGGACTCCTGCAGCTTTGGTAGAAGAGGCCCACACGGCTTTGGGGTGCTCCCTTTGGCCGAGTGGCCTTGGAAAGCAAGAGAGACTTTGACTGGAACTGGGTACAAAGGACTCTTGCCAGTGGACCATGAGAGGGTACCACAGTACTTTGGATTAACTCGAGATCCTGCACGGTGACACAGCTGACGGTGCCAGCGGCCTGCAATACAGACGTGTGCTCTTTTCCTGATTTACGGTACCCGGAGTTGGGACAGTGGGAGAAGGGAAGTGCTGTGTGGGTGTAGGTGTATAGATAAAGGACTTTGATATTTTAGTGGAGGCATTAGGCCTGAATAGCATTAAATAAACATTTTGTTTCCTTTTCACAAATCTCTGGCATTGAGAGATGTCTTTCCAATTGGCGGCGGACAGAAGAGCCCAGTAGATTTTAGTATTTTGTTTTTGGGAGGGGCCCCTGTTGTATAGCAGTTTTGGGCATCCCTAGGTGGGCCGAATATTGTATTGCCCCTCCCTCGGACCTCTTGTTCTGTAACACCACCTCCCCTCAGACATTGAAATTAAATAAAATCTTTTAAAAAACTCAAAAAATCTATTTGTGAAATTTGACAAGCAAAGAATAATCAAGACACAAAAGTGAGAGAACTTGTTTAATCAGACTTTAAGAGTTCTTACTGAGCTCTAAATAGGCAGTGTAGTTCTAGTGCAGGCATAGTAAGCAGACTAATGGCAAAACAGAGAGCCTCAAAGCAAGTCCATGCGTCTATGGACAGGTGACTTATGACAGAGGTAGTATGTCAGAGCAAGGATAGATACTTTTTCAATGAACAGTGGTGGGAAAATTGGGTTTTCACACTAAAAGAAACTATTTGGAATATCTATTACACACAGAAAAATTTTAGATAGTACTTAAATATGAAAGGAAAAATATTTTAGAGGAGAATATCTTCATGATGTTGGCTGGAGGGACTATAAAAAGCACTAATCATAAAGGAAAAGATTGATGCTTATTTGTGTATTTATTTACTCATTCATTAATTTAATTTTTTCCATCACCATTTATTCCTCCCACGCCCTCTTCCACCTCCCCGTACCCCATCCCCTTTAATCACCACGCTGTTGTCCACACCCATGAGATTTTTCTCTTTTTCGCTCAATCCTTCTACCCGAAGCTCTCCCCCCAAAGCTGTCAGCCTGCTTTCTATCTATGAGTCTTTCTATTTTGCTTGTCAGTTCAGTGTGTTATTAGGTTCCACATATGAGTAAAATGATATGATAATTGTTTTTCTCTGACTGGCGTAGAATAATGTTCTCTAGGTCCATGCTGTTGCAAAAGGTAAGAGTTCCTTCTAGAAGAAATTTCTGTTAATCAGAGGATACAATAAAAAGAATGAAAAGAAAAGCTACAGAGAGGATATTTGTAATATATACAATTGACTAAAAACCTGTTAGTAATCAGAATACATAAAGAACTCCTAGATATCCAAAAAAGGACAATCCAATTTAAAAGTTGCAAAGACTTAATAGGCACTTTATAACACAGGCAATTAGCCAACAAGCCTGTAAAAACATCTAATCAGGGAAATGCAAATGAAAACCACAAATAGAATACCATTAGACACACACCAGAATGGCAAAAATTAAAAAGTCTGACAATACTAAAATTTGACAAAGATACAAGGCAGCAGAAATTGTCATATATGTTTGTTGGTATTTAATTTGGGACAACCCTTTGGAAACTAGTTTGACTTTCTCTGATAAAACAGAAGATAAGTATCTCCCATGACCCTGTGTACAAACCCTAGAGACATCTGTTCACATATGTACCAGGATATTTGCATAAGGGCATGTTAAAAAAAACAATTCAGCTGAGTAAATTTGAATGCCTAATTTCCTCTATTAGATAACTTATGAATTGGGCAGCATCCCCTGTACCAAGTAGAAAAGCACTCCAAGGAATTGAACAGAATGGATGGTTTCTATAGGCAGACAGAGGGTGGGGCAAGGGAATTTTTGTAAAAGAAAGAAAGGATTGTTTCAGGTCAGGTCCTCTTGTTTTTGAGGAGGAAGGTGATGGCGAAGGTCTTATGCAAATTATTTTACTAGTGCTAATCAGGAAATTTCAGATTAACTGTTACTTTCCCATTCATAGGGGGGGTTCGATATAGCAAGTAGGTCTTGGTTTGCTGTCATGGGGGCAAATGACTCCATTTGGGGTCTGTTATTTCTTTTTTAACTATTCCCCCATTTTGATCAAACTCTCAGCCTGAGAGATGTGACAAAAACTAAGTCATTAGTGCCACTCAGCTACCTGTCTCTAGTTCTTGCAGCTTTTGTTGATCCTTTGTGTGCTATTCCTAGGTCATGGCTTCGTGCTGAAGCTTGGAACTCTCACAGGCCATGTCCCCAGGTTTACAACTTTCAAGACTCACTTTCTCTTTCCTCCCAGGTACTCCCATCCTAAGGAGATTATTTGGTTAGTAGTTAGCAGCTGTGAACACGCATTTAAACTTCCCCAAAAGTGTTGAACCAGCCATGGAAGATGTCTCCTCGCTCAGGTAAAATATAATAGAAGGTTATGCTATCATCAAGAACAACTTTAGCCAGAGAATCTAAGGATTTGGGGACTGGGGCAGGAGGTAGCTTTAACAGCAGATTCTGCAATATTTTGAAGAGCTAGAGAGAGGTTCCTTATTCTAGCCTCATTTGCATTTTTTCCTAACCAGAGAAATAGAGACCTGCCAAAGGTCCTTTTTAAATTTAAGCCATAAGAGCCTCCTGATAAGTCCTTTCTAACTAAACAATGTAAATTCAGGGAAGTCATCCAATGAGGAATCTCCATTCATTTGAGAAGTTAGGGTAACAGTTACATAATCTAAGAGACACTGGGCTGTGTGCCAGCTATTTGGAGGATGATAACCACCAGAAGGATAAGCCCTACTAGGTACAAATTACTGCATGTAATTACTGTGTAAGATGCACTCCCCCACCCCAAATTTGGGAGGAATAATAGTCAATGCTGCTGTTGAGTTCTGTTTATATTTACATTAGTGAAATATTATGTAATTTATGTTATTAAATATCTTGCCACATTTTTTGCTTCAAAAATTTTTTTTCCCTATTTTCTTCCTGTAAAACCTAGGTGCATCTTATGATCCCAAAAATGTGATGTTGCCTGCAAACCAAAAGATCACGGTTTGATTCCCCATCAGGGCACATTCGTGGGTCGCAGGCCAATTCCCAGCAGGGGCCAGTTCCCAGCAGGGGATGCACCAGAAGCAACCATACATTGATAGTTCTCTCCTTCTCTCCTTCCCTTCCCTTCTAAAGATAAATAAATAAAATTAACAAACAAAACCAAAAAATGTGGTATTGCATTAAGGTGGCACTGTGAGTAGACTCATTATTGCATTTACCCGTTAAAGCCCGGGGTCAGTGAGGATTTTTATGCACATGGGAGGAAAGTCTCCTAGCCTGAAACAGAGTCATACTAAATGCCTTGTAAAAATGGGTGCTACTGTTGAGAACTCTTCATGAGTGGGGGAAATATGAGCTAGATAATTATATATAGATTGGAATCTTTGATGACAATTCCAGCAATCTGAAAGGTTACCCTTCTCCCCTTTGCCTCCCACACCCCACCAGCCCACTTAACACTGATCTGGGACATGCATGACGGCACTATCTTTACAGGCCAGTATTGGCATAAAAAAAAAAAAAAAGCAAAGGAAAAGAAAGAGAAAGTGTTTTATATATAGTGAAGGGTAAATGTTGATCCTTCATCTTGGGCAGAAACACTCCACATTGATGTCAGCTACTCCCCTGCCTTATCAATTTGATTTGGAGGTCTCCAGCATCTGTATAAGAACAGAAGTCAGGTAGAGCCAGAGAAGTGCATCCATTGCTCAATGTCTTCTAGTTTAGTGTCACTGGTCAAAAGTACTTGGTAAGACCCCTTCCAATGGGACTCATGGGCTGTCTTCCTGTGATGATGCTTCCAGATTATCATTACCAGGCTCTAGACTGTAATGAACAGGATCCTTTGAATTGGGATCTGGAAAGGTTCCTTTCACTTGTGGATGATAGGCTTGAGCACAAGACACGAAAGACTTACAGTAACTGGTCGTACTAGCACGGACAACAGGGATGAGCATAAGGTTGTATCCCATTGTCCTGACTATTCATTTAATTTACAGACACTGTTTACCCATCTTGCTCTATTTTCAGAGCACACTGTTATCATGTTACAAGAACACCAGGATGACAAAATTCTGGCAATGAGGGGTTATTTTTTTGCATGTGAACTTTGAACCAGTAGAGCCACATCTTTGGTCGTACAGAGATTTGCAAGAGAAGTCCATTGTGTTCAGTTCCCCCCAAACTGGATTGTGGTCTGAATAATATCAAAGGAATGATGCACCCATCTACCTATTGTTAAAATCCTTCTTTCCTTCTGGGTACATAGTTTTAGCATAGGGAAGAAGGTGTAAAAAAAATTCTATCAGGGTCTAAATATCAGCTTCCAGTTTGACCAAATTTCTGATTAAAAGGTATTAAATCCTTTCAAATATCTTACCAGGTTTTATCCAGGACAAAGAGTAAATATTTCTGACAGCACTACACAAACCTGTTAATTTTTAGTTTCCTCTTGGCTGTTTAAAGGAAAAATGTAGCTCTTTTCTGGAAGATCTCTCAAGACCCGTCAGTTTTGAGAGTGGATCCGATGGGCCCCTCTGGGGCCCTCCTTTACGAAGGCACTGGAGAATAAGCCTAGGCTATTGAGGATGATCTCTTCTCCAGGGTCCTAGTTGATTACTATTAAGACATTGATTTCTGGATCCATTAGTTTCGATAATGGATACTGAGGGGGGTGTAATGAAGAGGCCTAAGGTGTTGTTTTAGGTACGTTTAGTATCTTCAATTTTTTATTATTAGCTTTTTGCAATAAATCCTTCAATGAAGGTATTTTTGAGTCTTTTTTAAGCTTCTGCATACCAACAAAAGCAGGCATCCCATTTCTTTTTATTCAACAGGGATCCTTTGTTCCCAAGTGTATTTTTTATATGAACAATTTTGTTTAATTGGAATGTTCCCTATAATGAGTGTTAATACTTTTTTCATTTTGCTAAATATCTGCAGTTTCTGGGGCTACAGTTATTAAACAGGTGTGCCAGAAGGTGGCACACTCAAATTTTTGGATATAAAGGATCCCATTTCTCTTAGTCTTCATCTGCACAAAACTAGACAAAAAAACCTGTGCACTTAAATATATCAGCAGTAAGCACAGACATTACTGTGTCCTGACCAAGGAAAGGCCCTGTGGGTACCACCAACAGTTCCCATGGAATCGTGGACAGGGGAAAGAATTGAACCAGCAAATCCCAGCAGTGGGACTGTGGGCATGGAGAACTGCAGCTGCCACCACGTCAAGAGTGCCCAACATAAAATCTGGGAACAGAATCAAGGACCAGAGTTTTCTGTTAGAATGTACTGGGACATGGACCTAACCCACTGCCTATGCTGGAATGAAAAAGGTGTATTTCACCTGCTGAATACCTGACCACGAGATGCCCTGTATCAGAAGCAACGAAAGCGCAGTGGCTGGCATCCTGCTGGAAATAGGTCGAATCTTCACTGCCCCTTCTCTTCTCCTTTGAGCTTTCTACAGAATTGGTCCTCCCTGATCAGATACCCAGGACACCTGGAGCAGATCAGCAGGGTGACACCCTCTCCCAGGGGTCTGCTACACACCTTAAAAACCCTTCTGTTACAGAACAAAGCCCCCCCACCACAATATACTATTACCAAAAGGACCCCCTACTGGGCTCAATTGTCTGTCACCAATAGGAAAGACATCTCTCAATGCCAGAGATTTGTGAAAAGGAAAGAAAATGTTTATTTAATGATATACAGATTTAAAGTAATGACCTACTATCTTTATTTAAAATATCAATGTCCTTTAGAATACCCACAGACGCCCACAGTGCTTCCTTCTCTCCGGGCCCTAATTCAGGGTACTGTAACTCAGGAAAAGAAGCGAATGTCCAGGATCCAGGCTCCTGCCACTGTCCGCTGTGTTGCCATCCAGGCAGGATCTCTAATTAATCCAAAGCCACGTGGTACCTTCTCATGGTCTACTGGCAAGAGTTCTTTGTACCCATTTTCCAGGCAAAGTCTCTTCTACCTCCCAGACCACGTGGCCAAAGAGAACACCCTGAAGCCATGTGGTCCTCTTCTACCAAAGATGCAGGGGTCTGCACTCTGGCCAAATCATGTGGATCTCTTTTCCTGGCAAAGCTAAGAGGGGGTCTCCGCTCTGGCAGAGCCAAGTGGCACTCTCTCCAATGGCTGCTGGGGTCCCCACTCTGCCAAAAACACGTGGCTTTCTTTCCAATGGCTGCCATGTCTGGGTTTAAATCCCAGCACCAATCTTCCTCTGTACCCCCATTTCTGACTCCTCCTACAATCAATTATACCTGTCAGCACTCCTGTATTATTCCAAGTTTACTGGGCTGCCACTGTGAGTCTGGGCAGATATGGCCCCATGTCATGGAGCCAATCTTCTCCAAGCTCCCATTGCAGGTGTTATAACTTGGGGGACCTGCCCCCCCCCCCCAGTTACATCTTGCAGGGAGTGACTTCCATCCCCTGGCTCCAAGCATAGCCACAGCTATTTAACACATCTAAGTGACCAACCAAAGGCTATAGATATGTTAAATGACCATGCCATGGATTAGCTGCAAAGCTGTTGCTGTACAACACAGCTCTGCATGTTCCTGCTCCATGTGTCCCTTCCCCCAACTCACACCTGAGGGGGAAGGGGTGAGGACATCTTATATGTCTCTCCAATATTTCCTAGATACCTTGAGTTCTGGACCCCATTCCAAATCCCTTTTTTGCCCGCCCCCGACTCTTGGCTGCACCCTGTATCATTTCTACCCTTTCCCTTGGGGCTACCTTCTGCTGAGACCCAGCTGCCTGATCACAGTGTCCTCCTCAAATAAAAGTTCTTAGTTGGACTTTTCTGGCTCTGGGTTCTTTCTTAGCCACCTCAGCTACCTAATATTTTCCACTGTATCAACAATTACCAAGAGATCTTACTGCATCCTGGGAATTGTGGTCTGGAAGGCTAGGGGCTTGGCTCCGGGGAGAAAGTGACCCACTAGCTCACGCTGACCTGCCCTGTAAAGGAAAGCCAATTAGATACAAAGCTTAAATGCAAAGAGAGTGGAGCTCAAAACAAAGGAAGTTACATACATACAGCCCCAGCAATGGTGAGAAAGACAGAAGTCAAAAGGATTTATGGGTACCACACTTATGCTGGAGGTTTTCATTGATTTCATCACTGCCCACAAATCTGTTATAAAGCAAAATTCAAGCAAGTAAATTTGAAGATTTAATTGTCTTTATTCAGTGATTCATGAATCAGGCAGCACCCCATTTTAGTAACTAGAAGGGCGCTCCCAGGAATTGTACAAAATGAAAGTTTTATACACAGAAAGAGGGTTGAGCAAGGGAGTTATTTGCAAAACAAAAGGATTGTTTCTGACCAGGTCATCTATTTGGGGGGTTGGGGGGGAAGGAGGATAAGAGAATGGCAGGAGTCTTATTATACAAATTAACATGTTAGTGCTAATCAGGAAATTTCAGATTAACTGTTTAAAGTTCATATTTCTGGGAAAAGTTGAATACTGCAATTAAGTTTTGGTTTGCTATCCTCGGGACACATGACTCCATTTTTATAGCCCCTATTTATTGGCCTATTATTTCTTTTTAAATAAATGTGAACAAGCATATTTTTCATGACAGCCTTAACTTGGGAAAAACTCAACTGCCCATCAAGAATAAGTGGATTCTCAAAATCAAGCTGAGTAAAAGAAGCCAGTCATGAAAATATACATACTGTATTATTTCATTTATATAAAATTCTTGAAAATCAATTTATTATCTATAAATTAACCTATAGTGACAAAAAGCAGATCAGTAGTTGTCTGAGGTCCAAGGATGTAGAGAGGGATGTACTGCAGGGGTCATGAGAAATGTTTTGGGGGTGAAAAAATGTTCTGAATCTGTGATTTGGATATACAAACACAGGATTGGGGGAAAAAGTACATTTACAGTTGTGAGTATGCAAAGCACAGAGTTTATTTTTGTATTATTTATTAATTACTATATTATTTATTTGTATGATGACTGTAAACCTACTTTTGCCTACCTCCTGTATAAATTCAAAACTTGAATGTAAGATCTAAAACTGTTAGGCAGTATAGAAAGTCAGCCAAGGCAGGGAGGAGGGGGGAGACACGTCTCACCCACTAACTCGGCCGTCCCGAGCCTGGTCTGATAATATCGCCAGGTGTTCCAACATCATGAGAAACACCATGATAGCACAGAAGGAGGACAGTCCTTGAAATTCTTGTATGTGTATTCATCCCGAGGTGTAGAAGGGGGAGAGGAGGGGGTCCACAGTGCCCAGAGAAAAAGCATGTAAAACAACTCTGGTGAATTGTCTATCTCTCGTCACTATCTATTTTATGAGGGGGTCCCTAAGGCTTACAGAAAGAGCCCATAAATAAATCTGGGTAACTGCCTCAACTTTAATTAATTGCCTCCTGTTGCATGTTTATTTTACAGCAAGGTGAACAAATGTGGTCTGGAGCATGATAAGAATTTGTACTAACAGACCCACCACACATACCTATGTATGGGCAGTCACATCCTCCCTTCACCCAACCCTGGGGATAGAGGACATCACCTTTACCCACAAATCAATATATAACTCCCTCAGTTCATCCCATCAACTATATAAATTTTTTAAGACAAAGAACCTGAGGCTTTTTGTCACCCTTGCTTTTTGCCACCCAAGCGTACTATACCTTTCACTTCCACCTCAGCAAGGCCTGTTCTCTTCCACGAGAACACATCACTAATAAACTTCCCTTGCACGCTAATAGAGTTGTTGATCTGTAATTCTGTACTGTGTCAGCAAGAAGAACTGAGTTTTTCCCATATTAAAATCATAGAACTCTGAGAAGAAATCAGAGGTGGTAAACTTCTTGATGTAGGTTTTGGAAATAATACTTTGGATTTAACACCAAAAGCAAAAGCAACAAAAACAAAAAATAAATAAAATAAGTAGGACAACATAAAACAACCTATAAAGCAAAGGGATGATTAATAAAATGAAAAGGTAACCTACTGAATGCTAGAAGGTATTTGCAAATCATATATCCAATAAGGTGTTAATGTTCAAAATATATAAAGAACTCATACAACTCAATAGCAAAAAGAAAAAACAAAACAAAACAAAAAATCTGCTAAAAAATAGGCAGAAGATTTAAATAGATTTTTTTTAAAAGGCAACCAACAAGTACATAAAAAGATGTTCAACATAATTGATCATTAGAGAAATGCAAATGAAAACCTCACACCAGTTAGAAAGGCTATTTTCGAAAAGACAAGAAATAACAAGTTTTGGTGAGGATGTAGAGAAAAGGGAATCCTAGTACACTGTTAATGGAAATGTAATTTGGTGCAGCCACTATAGAAAATGGTATGGAGGGTCATCAAAAAATTACAAATAAAATAAATGAAAAGTAGAACTATCATATGACCCAGCAATTCCACTTCTGGGTAACTAACCAAAGAAAACTAAAACACTAATTTGAAAATGTACAGGGTCCAGCAGAAGAAAGGCCCGCTTGAGTGTGGTTTGTAGGGTAATAATATGGCTGTAATAATTTATAGTTTTAATTTGAACATTTTACCTAAAACGTCATATGGTGTGCTTCAGTGTGATGTTGTTATATTATGGAATTGTATGCTTATGATTTTTAATAAAAGATTTTGTAATAAAAAAGGGGTGTTCTTTGTGCTGGACACTGTATTTGGATCCTCATATTCACTGCAGCATTACTTACAACAGCCAAGATATGGAAACAATTTAAGTGCCCTTTGATGAATCATTGAATAAAGAAAATGTGATATATATGCAAGGCAATATTATTCAGCCATAAAAAATGAAGCCTTAGAACTTGTGACAACATGAATGGACTTTGAGAACATGATGCTAAGTGAAATAAGTCAGACAGAGAAGGACAAATCCTAATAGATGACACTGATGACCCTTATATGTAGAATATAAAACAAACAAACAAACCAAGATCTTAGGAACAGAGAACAGATTGCTGGACACCAGAAGATGAGATGGGGAGAGGCTGTTAGGTTTGGGGGAGGCAAATGGGTGAAGGGAGTCAAAAGATATAAACTTCCAGTTTATAAATAAGTCATGGGGATATAATGCACCGAATGGTGACTATAGTTAATAATGTATTGCATATTTGAAAATTGCTAAGAGAGTAGGTATTCAAAGTTCTCATCACATGAAAAAAAATCTGTAACTCTGTGTGGTGATGGGTGTTAAGTAGACTTATTGTTGTGATTATTTTGCAACATATAAAAATATCAAATCATTGTGTTGTACACCTGAAACTAATATAATGTTGTATGCCAGTTATACCTTAATAAAATATTTAAAAATTAAACTGAAGATTCTATAAGTATCCATATAATATGTAAATATCTCACAAATACTGAGCAAGAGAAGAGTTATAAACACAAAAACCACATAGTATGAATGTATTTATATAAAATTCAAAAACTGAGGCAAATAAAACCATATTGTTTAGGGTGCATACATAGCACATAAAACAATAAATCAAACACAAAAGGTTTATCACAACGGCAGGATAAAGATTAACCCTGAGATAATGAGGAATGGTGGGCTCATGACCTCTTTTCATGCATTCTTGATCCCTTTTGATTATATTTATGTATATATATGCATAATACTAAACATGAAAATATACATGAATTTAAGTCAAATATGGTCCCCTACGTTTCTTTTTTTTTTACCTATTTATTTTACCTATTTACTTTTTTTTATTTTATGTATTTTTTTTACCTATTTATTTTAGCAGGACCCTTGATGGTGGCCCATCTCCTTGCCCCTAGGAAGACCATATTCTACCTCTAGAGATCTCTGTAGGTTTGCTGCCCCTCATCCCTCCCTTCCCGCTGCTGTTCCAAATTTATTGCTCATACAGTAATTATGCATTACCTCTGGTGTGTAAGCACTGCCCCTAGCCTTTGGTTATTCCAGAATCTTGTCATTTCCATTGCTACTTTAAAGCCCACTTCTGTAAATAGCTTCTTCTACTGTCAGTACTCGCCTACAGAGAATGGGTTTTCCTGGACTTGCAACAATGCATGGGAGTCCCCCTATCAGGAGCATATTTCTTACCATCTTGGCTAATTTAAGTATCTTTCAGACCCTTCTGAGAAACCTAGAGAGTCTGAGAAAACCTAGGCAGGTTTTCCAGGTTTATAATGTAGACTCATCCCAGCATTTCAACTTCTCTAAACCTTTTGAGCATTTCCTCAGTTTGCCATAGCAGATCTGCTACCACTACCACCTTTACTGTGGGCCATATTTTTTTTCCAGTCCTCAAGTGCTATCCCAATAAGGTATTAAAACTGTCATCCAGGACCCTTATACAGACAGGTGTACTAAATTCCTTATTTAGATTTTTTCCCTGCCTCCCTTGTTCCAGCACTGCCAGGATTCACTCCCAGGCATGCTTTCCCAGGTCCTGCCAGAACATGCTAGTCAAGTCCTGCAGCTCTTTTGCTGTATTTTCTGTCTCTTCCCTTAGCAAACCTGGGACTTCCCCAGTCAGGTTTTGCCTAGACTTGACCTTAACTACACATCTGGTGGCCAGAGAAAGGTCGGGGCAGATCCTGAAGAGGGCAAAGTTTATCTTAAAAACAGAGTTGCCATAATGGTTGTACCAGTCTGCATTCCCACCAACAGTGTATTAGGATTCCCTTTTCTCCACAAGCCCACTTGATATAGCAACAAGAAAAATAAAATACCTAGGAATAAACCTAACCAAGGAGGTAAAAGACTTGTACTCAGAAAACTACACAACACTGAAGAAAGAAATCAAGGAAGGCGCAAACAAATGGAAGCATATACCATGCTCATGGATTGGAAGAATTAACATAATCAAAATGTCCATACTACCCAAAGCAATTTATAGATTTAATGCAATACCTATTAAAGTACTGATGGCATATTTCACAGATATAGAATAAACACTTCAAAATTTATATGGAATCATACACAACCCTGAATAGCTGCAGCAATGTTGAGGAAGAAGAACAAAGAAGGAGGGCTCATACAACTTGATATCAAATTGTATTACAAGGCTGCTGTAATCAAAACAGCCTGGTACTGGTGTAAAAACAGATACATAGATCAATGGAACAGAATAGAGAACCCAGAAATAAACCAAAGTCTCTACAGTCAATTAATATTTGACAAAGGGGGCATCAGACAGTATGAAATTTCCTCAGAAAACTAAAAATTGATCTGCCTTTTGATCCAGCAATTCCATTGCTGAGATTATACCCTGTTGGGAATCATTCTGCCTGGTTTCAGCAGCTGTAACCACACTGACAGGTGAAAAGGCCACGTGGCTAGGAGACCTTGGGACCATCAGCCACTAAGGAGATGAAACTTATCCTCCCAGAAGGGGCACAGCTGCTGCCCCTTTTACTTCACCCTGCTTGGCCCCTGGAGGATGGCTGGATAGTCAATGACAGGTAAGATTCCTCAAGAAAGGAACAACCTAAGACAGGCATAGTCACAAAGGGGCCATCAGGGAAGAATTTAGGGAATTGTGGAGAAGGGACAAAAGCCCCTCACTCCTTGGCCTTATTATAGCCTGAATCCTCTATCTTTAAAAAGTCTCCTAATCTCTTGGC
This sequence comes from Artibeus jamaicensis, assembly GCF_021234435.1. Taxonomy (NCBI): domain Eukaryota; kingdom Metazoa; phylum Chordata; class Mammalia; order Chiroptera; family Phyllostomidae; genus Artibeus; species Artibeus jamaicensis. The sequence continues at coordinate 19,072,053 of NW_026521723.1, read as the reverse complement.
TGCCTTGCTTCCCCTACTTGATTCTGGCACAGGGGTGTGGCCCTATGCTTGAACCAGTGGTTCCTGGCAGGGGACAATCAGGCCTAAGAAATAATACATACAGTCCTGTGAAACCTGCTTTGCTAAGAATGCCCTCAATTTAAATGTTGAGGGTCCAAGCACAAAATAAGTTTGTTTCCCAAAGTTTTACATCCAATTGGTGTCACCCTGTCTACCAGACCCTGACTCTAAAGGACCCCCGTGATCCCAGAAATGTTATTTGTAAACCACACCTCCTTTCTTTGATATGCATCCCTATGCAAGCTAAACTCAATAAAAGACCATTGGGAGGGGGGCTAAACACTTTTCTCCTCTGAGAGACTGGTCAGCTTTCCTCCCCAAACAGATCATGTCTTAGTAGAATTATTCTCATCCAAGGCAGCCTGGGGGAGCTCTGCAGGTGGAGCCCCCCCCACAATACTCTGAGGACCCTGAAACAACAATTCAAAAAAACTATACAGCCCATTGTTTATAGCAACACATTTTACAATAGCCAAGTGCCAGAAGCAACCTAAGTACCCATCGGTAAATGAATGGATCAAAAAACTGTGGTACTTGCCCTGGCTGGTGTAGCTCAGTGGATTGAGCATGGGCCTGTGAAGCAAAGGGTCGCTGGTTTGATTCCCAGTCAGGGCACATGCTTGGGTTGCAGGCCAGGTCCCAAAAAGGGGACACATGAGAGGCAACCACACATTGATGTTTCTCTTTCACTTTCTCCTTCCCTTCCCCTCTCTCTAAAAATAAATGAATAAAATATTTTTAAAAAACTGTGGTACATTTACACAATGGAATACTTTGCAGCAGAAAAAAAGAAGCTCCTACCCTTTGCAACAGCATGGATAGAACTGAAGAGCATTATACTAAATGAAATAAGCCAGGCAGTAAAAGACAAATACCATATGATCTCACCTTTAACTGGAATCTAATCAACAAAACAAACAAGCAAAATACAACCAGAGACATTGAAATTAAGAACAAACTGACAGTAACCAGAGGGAAGGTGGGAGGGGATAATGGGAAAAAAAGGATGAATGGTTTACAGGAACAACTATAAAGGACACATGGACAAAACCAAGGGGGGGGGGTGGAATCAGGGGAGGGAGATGGGGATAGCTGGGGTAGGGGGAGTGGTGGGGGGAAAAGGCACACAACTGTATTTGAACAACAATAAGAAAAGGGAAAAAACCCCAAAAACATGTACTCAAATCCTACTGTGTTCTTTCACTGAGCAAAAAACAGTACAATAAAAATTAGAGGTTTTTTTGACTTTTGGCCAAAATGGAGGCATAGGTGGAAACACTGTACCTCCTGGCACAACCAAATTTAAGGACAACAAAGATTTAGAAACAAAACACCAGCAGAACAGACAGAAAACTGAACTGTACTGAAGTCTGACAACAACAAACCATTCATCCAGACTGGTAAGAGGGGCGGAGTCAATAGCCAGCAGAGAGCGGTGCTGGCAGGAAGATGCAGTGGTTAGCAGACCTGGGCACAGGAAGAAAATGAGCAGACCCAGTGTGACGCACAAGGCAGTTGGCTGACTGTGGACACACATTCACGTGCAAATAAACCAGGCAAAAAAAAAGGGCGGTGAAACAGACCACACAACCCAGGGCCCCAGCAATGGGAAACAAAGCCTAAAAGCACTGACTGAAAACAGTTTTGGGGGTTGAGGTGCTGGGAGAGGCTTCCAGTCTCACAGGAGAGTTTGTGGGAGAGACCCACAGGATCCCAGGACATACACAAGCTCACACACCCTGGAACCAGAACCAGAAGGGCCCAATTTGCTTGTGGGAAGCAGCAGAGGGGACCAAAATCTGAGAAAGAGCCCAACAAATGCCATTGCTCCCTCTCTGACCCCACCCCCACATATAGCATCACAACCCAGAAACTGGGTTGACCCACCCTGGTGAACACCTAAGGCTCCACCCTCAATGTGCAACAGGCACAAACAGACCAAAACATTATGGCTCAAACAGAAGAACAGCTCAAAGCCCCAGAACCAATACTTTTAAGTGACAAAGAGATAGCCAACCTATCTGATGCACAGTTCAAAACACTGGTGATCAGGATGCTCACAGAACTGGTTGATTTGGTTTCAAATTAGATGAAAAAATAAAGGTTACATTAAGTGAAATGAAGGAAAATGCACAGGGAACCAATAATGATGGAAAGAAAACTGGGACTCAAATCAGTGGAGTGGACCAGAAGGAAGAAAGAAACAACCAAACACAAATGAATGAAGAAACAAGAATTCAAAAAAAATGAGGAGAGGCATAGGAACCTCCAAGACATCTTTAAATGTTCCAACATCTAATTTATAGGGTACCAGAAGAGGAACAGCAACAAGTGGAAAACTTATTTGAACAAATAATAAAGGAGAACTTCCCCAATCTGGCAAAGGAAATAGACTTCCAGGAAGTCCAGGGAGCTCAGAGAGTCCCAAAGAAGTTGGACCCAAGAAGAAACACACCAAGGCACATAATTACATTACCCAAGGTTAAAATGAAGGAGAGAATTCTAAAAGCAGCAAGAGATAAGGGGACAGTCACCTACAAAGGAGTTCTCATAAGACTGTAGGCTGATTTCTCAAAAGAGACCTTACAGGCAAGAAGGGGCTGGAAAGAAATATTCCAAGCCATGAAATCCAAAGACCTACATCCAAGATTGCTCTATCCAGCAAAGCTTTCATTTAGAATGGAAGGGTAGATAAAGTGCTTCTCAGATAAGATCAAATTCAAGGAGTTCATCATCACCAAGCCCTTATTATATGAAATGTTAAAGGGACTTATCTAAGAAAAAGAAGATAAAAAATATGAACAGTGAGAGGACAGTAAACTCACAATTATTATCAACCACACCTAAAACAAAAGCAAACTAAGTAGACAGCTAAATCAGGAGTGGAGCCACAGAAATGAAGATCACATGGAGGGTTAGCAACAGGGGAGTGGGAGGAGGAGAAGGAGGGAGAAGGTACAGAGAATAAATAGCATAGACAGTGGGGAGAAAGTAGACAGGTGGAGGGCAAAAGTAGTGTGGGAAATGTAGAAGCTAAAGAACTTATGACACATGGACATGAACTAAAGTTGGGAAATGTGGGGAAAGTGAGTGTGTAGGGTGGAGGGGAATGAAGGGGGGAAATGGGACAACTGTAATGGCATAATCAAGAAAATATATTATAAATAAATAAATAAGTCAGGGTTTTCAAAGAAATACAAGTTCATAAATCATAATAAGCATTTCTACTAGTTAATTTTAAACAAAGGCATAATTTAAGAGTGAAAAAACAGGGTTCCTGGATTTAGTGAATAAAAATACAGGATACAGGAAATTATTACTCTAAAAGTTATTCATTGTTGATCTGAAATTCAAATTGAGCTGGGCCTTTTGCACTTTATCTGGCAGGCCTATTTGTAAAGCAGTCTCATTTGACATCTCTTTATAGCCTTTGCACAACAGACAGCCTGTATCTTCCAACAAGGGAGAGGTGGTCACTTCTGTAGGCCCAGTGGGTTCAGGCAATTCAAAGTTCTCTTTAAATCCTCATCTTCAGCTGTGTCTCCCCTCTGGCTGCAGGAAATGAGTGTCTCTTTAAATATTGTCAGGGAGATACTCTGACTCTTCTGCTGCTTAAAGTTGTTGATTAACAGAGCTAAGCCTGTGATTTTTTTTTTCTCTGCAAAGAATCCACACTGATTACCAAGAGCTACTGGATTCCACAGTCCTTCTTTATGGTTCCTATTGCTCCTGTACTTTTCCACTGCCTCAGATAGTGGTTCCTTTATTGTCAAGCACAGTGGCATCAACCGAGGGTTTTAAAAACATGTGTAGCCCTGTTGTGTCTTAGAGCCAGCAATTGTCATGTAATTAGTCTTAGGTGTGGTTTGGGTTTAGAAATTTTTTTAAAATTCTAAGTATTTTTTTCAAGTATGGTTTACCATCAATATTATTATTAGTAGTTTCACATTTATGCCATAGTGTTCGGATAATCATATGCTTTACAAAGTGTTTCCCCGACATTTCCATTACCTACCAGACACTGTACACAGTTATTACAATATAATTGACTTTATTTCCTATGTTGTACTTAACATCCCCAAGACTATTCTGTAACTACCAATTTGTACTTCTCAATCTCTTCACCTTTTCAGCCTACCCCTCAACACTTCTCCCTTCTGGCAGTCATCTGTATGATTTCTGTTTTGGTTTGTTTATTTATATTGTTCTTTAGATTCCACATATAAATGAAATGATGAGGTATTTATCTTTCTCTGACTTATTTCACTTAGCATAATACCCTCTAGGACATTTTAAAGAAGTTTCCAGGTGACTTTCATGCTAGGACGTTATACCACTTAGTGCAGGGGTGTCAAACTCATTTTTACCAGGGGCCACATCAGCCTCACGGTTGCCTTCAAAGGGCTGAAATAACTTTAGGAGTGTATATATGTAACTACTCCTTAACTGTTTGGGAGTTGAAATTATATTCGACCCTTTGAAGGCAACCACGAAGCTGATGTGGCCCCCAGTGAAAATGAGTTTGACACCCCTGACTTAGTGCCTCCCCTTGTACCTCTACCCCACTATAACCGAGTAATGGCCCCCGTTACCTAAGACAGGTAAGTCTTAGTAATTCACTTGCACAACATCCAGCCATTATCCAAACCCAGTCCTCACTGTCACCCAGCCAGTAACTAAAAAATCTCCACCTACAAAATTTCACCTTTGGCTTTTACTTTCTAGGATACTTCCTTGTTACCCGTTGTCTCGGGCAGGGTTCTCTAGGTGGCAAGCTGAAGACAGGTAATCTTATCCAAGTGACTTGCTGGGAATACTCTTAGGAAAAGAGAATGACAAAGTCAGAAACAGGGCAGAAATAAAAATGAGCAAGAATGTGGTTCTAGCTGGAGACCAGCTGGAAACTCTGATCCCATGGGGAGTTTTAGAACACAAATTCTATGGCAGAGTTAGCCCTGCGTTGAGGTAAGGGGGTTGAGTTTTGTACACCTACATTAGTTAATTATTAGCTCGGGCCTGTCCCCAGAGTGGGTAACAGAGGGCTGGAATGCAGCTTCTTGAGGAAGGCAGGGTAAAATTTGAGGTCTGCCAAGAATCTCAGTAATCAACATAAATACTATTTTAATACAATATTTTAAATAAGTTAAAATTAGGTTAAAAATCATGATAAGCAGAATCAAATTTTAAATAAAGATAGAATGAGGGGATGATGTTCCTGTTGGACTAAGGGCGAATCTCAGTAAGAGGGCGGCTGTGGGTTATGAGTCAACATTCGCACATTGGGGAAGAGGTGCGCTGGCTAGGTAAAGAGGGTGTGGGTGGGATACCAACAACCACTACACCACCACCTTCCTCCATTCCATGAATTTAAGTTTGGATTGACTCCATTCCCTGAGGATTTGGGGGAGGGAGCAGAGGAGAATAACACTTGGGCCTGCTTAATAGGGTCAAAAATCTCTGGCTATGGTCATAGGTTTAGGGATAAATTTGTGACTTAAACAAGCCCAATTAGCATCCACTTAAGGATATTTGTGCTGGATCTAACAGAGAAGATGCTCTGGTCAAAATAAGTTGGAGCTGCTTGTGGCCATATTTCACAGCTGCATTGAAAGAATGTGCCTGTGTTATGAAAGGAGGTCAACATTCAGGAAAAAAAAAAATCTGAGCCAAAAATAAAGTCAGAGAAAGAGAGTGGCCTGACAATACTGATTATGCATCTTGGCCTCAGCTGGGCGAAGGCTTTTCTGTCCTATAATGTATCAACTAGGACTATTTGGTGTCCAGAGCGGAAAGTCTGTCTTAAGGAATAACATCAACTTGAGGAATAAAAAAGGGGTGAGAGGAGAGAAGGAGAGAGAGATAGAGATGATAGAGATAGAGATGATAGAGATAGAGATGATAGAGATAGAGATGATAGAGATAGATGATAGAGATAGAGAGAGATAGAGATAGAGAGAGAGAGAGATAGAGAGAGAGAGAGAGAGAGATGATAGAGATAGAGAAACAACGTATTGGCTCACATCACTGAAAAGCCCAGGAGTAGAGTTGTTTCAGGGGCAGCTGGAGGGGCCTGCCTGACATCACCATGAGTCATCTCTTGGATCTGCTTTCTTAGGACTGGCTCTATCTTTGGGCTAAACATGAATTAGACAAGAAGCTGAGTGACAGATATTTTTGTTTCCTCAAAATCTACTTATTCCTTTTGACAATATTTCCATGGTTCCTGAATGAAACATTTGTGCCTGGATTCTCTCTTTCTTTAAGATAAAGTGCATCCAGTACCACCATTTCTTCCCCATCAGCTCTTTCCTCATGATCATCTGTACCAGAGTCTTAGTGCAGGATGATTTGGGTTCACGTTGCACCACCTGCACCAATGCAACAAAATACTTGGTCACTGTTCTGCTGCTCTCATAATGTTTTCATCTTCTCTTTACTCTCATGTTATCTTCAGTGTGCTTTCTTTTTGGTTCTCCTTTCTCTTCTTGAAATGAATTCTTAAATTTCTACAAGATGATGCAGCCATTTTCCTTCTTCCCAAGATAATACATGTAAACTGTTTAACATAGTTCCTAGCACGTGGTGTGCTCAACAAATAACGATAATGATGATGACAATGACAATAATACAACATCACTTTCTTACATGTTTTGGGAAGATCTGGCAGTTGTTTCTAGTGATTAAACCCTGATGCAAGATTTTCTTCATATCTCACTTATATTTCCTGCTACAAATAAACCATTGCCAGTAAGTTCTGTATATAAGCAATTACTCAGGGAGAATGAAAATTTGTAAGATTTTCATTGAACTGCCATCTTGTTTCTTTAAATCTTGCTATAGTATTTTTTTTCCTATCAAAGATTATTTAAACTTGGAGAACATTCACATATGTTAATATGCATGGCTGGTTTGGACACAGAAACAGACTTATTTTTAACATATAAAAAGCGTTCCTTTTCTCTCTTTTAAAATTAATAATGAGAGCCTCAAACTCTGAGATTCTGAGTTCAATAAATAAATTGAAAACTAGGAAAAAATTAGTAAATTAGTAAACTCATTTGATTGTTTGGACTTTGTGTGTGTGTGTGTGTGTGTGTGTGTGTGTGTGTGTGGCGTGGACTTGATGTTTTCTGATCAAGTGGACACAGCTCAACTGTTCTCACAGAGACGGTGAAGTCTGAAGCCTGGGGGCAAATACGTGATGTGTGCAGTTAAAAAGTGGCAAGTGCACCGGTGGAAACAGCATGTAACTAGTTTGTGCTGCCAGTCGGCAAGGCAACAGTACCCTGTCATGTTTTAAACTTCACATATATGCCTTGGTTTCAAATACGAATTTAAGAAAGAGTCTTAATTATTTAATAGTCAGTGATCTGGAAGCAAAGAGCTTCACACTCTGTGTCTCTCATGTCTGAAATTAACCTTTGTCCTAACTTCATGCTTGGGACTCTGATATAGAAAAGGATATTTTTGCCTTCGTGACTAAATCAAAGACTATGATGTATAATACTCTTTCTAGTCTGCTAGTTATGCCCGAATCACCTAGCTCTTCTAACACCACATTTTAGGATTTCTTCCCTCTCATTCTGATTGAGTGCAGAGAATTCCTGTGGTCTGTCTCTCCTAAAGTAACTCCCTTAAGTTTCCATTCCCCAGACATTTGGGTCTGCTTCTGTAGTGCAGTCTACTTGGCCCTGCCTTTGGTCTGATGAGCCCAGGAACTAGGATCCAGCTGGGAATGTAGGGAGGTTTCTCCTAGTTCAGCTCCTTAGCAATGTCATACTTGTGCCAGTTTCCTCATTTTCCTTTCTCTGATTTATGCACCTCTCTCCCCATCAAACTATCTTCTGCATGAATGCCCCTTAAAACAGAAGCCTTTCAAAATCTTGGCTAGGGGCCCCTTGCTTTCTTTTTATTTCAACCTGAGTGCTTAGAATTTCATGTTGTATTTAGTAAGAACAGAGCTCTCTGCTATCTTGACAGAGAAGTAGATATTTTGAATGGGTGGAAATAATCTTGACAAAGGGGACATAAAGAAGGTCTTAGAAAGATGGATTTGGCCCCAGACAGTAAAGATGAAAAAGTCTATGGGCATAAGGTGATTGCATAAATCATCTTGGTCCCTGGGTTGAAATGCCGGGAGAGAGACTTCTTCAAGGGACGAGCTGTAGGAGCATTTCTGGTTTTCAGCATATGTAAGAGGACTTCTATACTGAGTAGCATGGAAATCCACACTCACCCCTATTATGTCATGATGGCTTCCTTTTCCCATTCTCCCACTGCTAATGTTCCCTCATCACCCCCAGCCCCACTCTACCACAAGCTTTGCAACTGCATGTTTGCTGGGGTCCCTCTCCCATCCTCTCCTGTCCTCTCCTCTCCTGAGTTGTATAATCTTCAAATCTTCTAAACTGTCCTTGATCTCATGAGGTATGCATGTATTATTAATCCTGTTTATACATTAGGGAACTAAGAATCAGAGAGATTAAGTAATTTGTCTAAAGTCACATGCTAACTATAGCAGTGGCAGGTCTATCTGACCCAAAGTCCATGCTCTTCCTGAATTACACTCTCCTGACACCACTTCCCAGCTCTTCCAGCCAATAGGAGGAACAGAGGAGCACAATAAGGTAGAAAGCACCTTGGTCTGAAGATTGGCAATGTAAGCTCTGGTCATGGCTCTCTGATGTTTGGTGAATCCCTCTTCTCTTTGCTCTTGTTTGTTGCATAAAAGGGATGCTTTCTACATTCTTTCCATTTCTAACAAACTAGTAGGACAATTTAGAGACTTTTTATTCTGTACTTTATATATTTAGCAAACCCATGAGTCCATCATTTTAATTTCACCAACAATGACATACAATTGGATTTTGGGAAGAGCAGCCCCTTTGCCATGTGCTGTGAGTAGCATTGAAATGGCACCACTGTCAGGATAGAGAGATACTTTTTGAAATAAGCTCATGTATATTTTTAAAAGGTATCTCATCCTAATAAACATACTTAAAAAGTACTGAGCACTCTAATGTTTATGTTACACTTGTTTATTAAGGCACTTTATTGTTCTTGCATGTATATGAATAGGGACCAGCATAACTGGTACTGGGATGAGGAAGGCTAGGGTCTGTCATCAGTAGGCAGCCTTGACGCCAAAACACAGCATCTATGGTTCCCTCAACTCTGTGATTCTGATTTAGACTCCTCAGGTCGGGTCCTGTGAATACTGAGATATGTTTCTCTTTCCTTTGCCACTAAAAATGTTATTAATTACTGCATTCAAAAGTATACATTAAAGGCAAATAATTTGAGAAGTGGAAAGTCTCATGTGAAAACTACTGATTCTGATCCCTTTTCTGCTTCCTTCATTATCATGCCTTTTGTCCTAGTGCTTATTCACAGGAAAACATTAAGAAATGTATAAGAAACAGACAGAGATAACTGCCTATAAGATCAAAAGCATTTTGTTACAGTCAGGCAAACAAAGTGCAGCAAGGTGCATTCAGCTGCCATAAATGGACATTTTTCCTTTTCTATTCTACTTAAATTTTGCCACCACCCCACCACCTTTGAGTGAGTCTTCACTTTCTGTTTCCCATATCTTCGAACCCTACTTCCCAATTCCTGTGGTACCCAGACTCCATCCAGTCCCCCACGAGGGACAAGGACTGCTTGGCTTCTTTTAAATTCTAAAAATATGTGATTTCACAAAATGAGAGGTTTTACTTTAGTTAAATAAGGATGCCTACTATTACTGAGGGGCAGAAACAAGCATATCTCTACCTCCTGTGTAGAATCATGCATTCTGTTGTAATCCTGCTTCCTGTGTGGCTGGGAAGAGCTGGGCTGGTGTGAAAGCTCTAATATAATGGTTCTAGAGGCTGAGCTGGATTGGAGGATAATTATTCTGGGTGACCAGAGGCAGCTATTTAAGAGAGTGAATCAAAGTTGTATTTAGAATGGAGATCTAATGTTAAAACCTAGAAGGAGGAATTGATTTTCAGGTCTAAGTAGTATAACAAGGACAATGGACAATTCTGTAGTTGAAAGCCAGGATGGTTGGGAGGAAGTTGGCATGTAGAGCATGAAACTGTGCAGACCAAAGGGTTTAGAACTAGGACTGTGCACAACAGGAGAACACTTGCTTATTCAGTAGCTTGAAGTTCCTCTGGGAAAACCTGGAGCTGCTCTATGAATTGGCCAATGGCCAGAGTCATAGTGTTTGGTGGGGAAGGACAGTGTTGGAACAAGAATGAATCCTTGCTGGAAAATGTATTCTTGACTCACAAGGATATGGTGTCAATTGTGTGCAACCTGGATAATAATGAAGTAGGTGGAGCCATAGAGATAGTGATATTTGAGCCCAGCTTTAATCATGAAAAAGAGCCAAATAAGCAAAGGGAAATTGAGAGAATATTCCAGAATAGCAAAAGTAAAAAAAAAAAGATAATATAAGCTATATATCAAAAAATATTAGTAGCTAAATGTTGCAGGATCATGGTTTTCCAATATGAGAAAAGGCAAAAAATAAGGTTGCTAAAGAGTTGAGTTAATTTTGAGTCACATTGTTGATGACTTTGAATTTTAGGCTGAAGGCAGTCAATGGTAAAGTTCTTGAAAATCTTCAGTAGTGGAGTTCCAGGTAAGATGCTAGATTAAATATACAAATCTAATTCCATTACCTCCTGAAACTCCATTAAAACTAATTTATTTTTAAAATTAAATCGAAAAATTTAACAAGTACAAGAATAGGGAAGGAGACAACAGTTTTGAACCTGAGTAGTAAATGGATGAGTAGTAGATAACTAGCAAGGCAGGGCAGTCAAATCTTATTTGTTAGTTGAGAAACCCAAGATACAACCCAATTTATACTCCACAATCATAAAAAAATCTCAGGAACTGGTAGGACTGGTCACCAAGTGAGGGTGAAGATTGGGAGAAAAGAAGATTGGGTAAAAGTTGTTTGAGAAGCAGTTAGAGCAGAGCTCTCCTTTTTTAATTCCGCACCACTGGGCAACTTCCCTTTCCCACCCTGGCAGAAGTCTGGAGTCTTGTTCTTTGGAGAGGGTAAGGAAAATGTGCTTGAATTGAGAGATATTTCACACATTTGAGGATGGAGTTACCATATTGAAAAAACATGGATTAGGTAAATTTATAGAGACTGAGTGAAGACGGCTGAGACTCCACTACTAACACACACACACACACACACACACACACACACACACACACACACACAGACACACTTCTTCTCTCACTTGGCTTCTAAAATGCAAGGCAGCCAGTCTCCTACCTTCAAAAAAAAATGCTGCAAAACTACCAGTCAAGAGAAAAGACCTAAAGACAGTTTCCCAACAAAGGCACCCAGATTCCTTTGCAGTAAAGCTAAAGTTAGTAAGCTAGTCTGTAGACTCAGATCCTCCAAACGTATTTTTAGCTCCTGACTCTTAATCATGACTAGACAATCAAGGATGATCAGACATCTGAGGAAGCCTCCAACATACATGCTACAGAGCAAAGCAAACACACAGGAAGAAAAAACGTGGAGGATACAGAGACCATATAGGAAAAATAAAACTTAACATATCAATATCTTCAGCGAGTTAAGAGATAATGTTGCAAACATCAGGAACAGACTCCTTGAAGAAAGACACATTCAGAGAGCAAAAAAGAGCTCTTGGAAATTAAAATATGATAGCAGAAATTAAAAAATACAGCCCTGGCTGGTGTAGCTCAGTGGATTGAGTGTGGGCCTAGGAACCAAATAACCACAGTTTGATTCCCAGCCAGGGCACATGCCTGGGTTGCAGGCCAGTTCCCAGCAGGGAGCTCACAAGAGGCAACCATAAATTGATATTTCTCTCCCTCTCTCCTTTCCTTCCCCTTAATGATAAATAAATAAAATATTAAAAAAAAATATATATATACCATTAAAAATACAATAGAAAGTTTGGGAGATAGAATTAGGGAAATCTTTAAGAAAGAGAACAAAAGTCAAAAAGATAGAAGAGACAGAAAGATAAGAAAACAGGAAGGTTAGTGTAGAGGATCCAAAATTGAAATCCAACATCCTAGAATGACAGATTGGAGAAATAAAGGGAAAATATAATCCATGAAACAATTCAAGAAAACTTCCCTAGCGTAAAAGATAAAAGTTTCCAGATAGAAAAGGCCATTTTAGTGCTAATCACAGTGGTCAAACAGGCATTTCATTACCAAATTGAAAATCAATAAAAATAACAAGAAGATCCTAAAAGTGTCCATATAAAAAGTCATATGTTCTTTGAAGCATTATTTATAATAGCCAAATGCCGGAAACAGCCTAAGTGCCCATCAGTAAATGAGTGAATCAAAACACTGTAGTACATTTACACAATGGACTATAATGCAGCAGAAAGAAAGAAGGAACTCCTGCCTTTCACAATAGCATGAATAGAACTGGAGAGTATTATACTAAGTGAAACAAGCCAGGTAGTGAAAGACAAATACCATATGACCTCACCTATAAGTGGAACCTAATCAACAAAACAAACGAGCCAGCAAAATAGAATCAGAGGCATGGAAACAAGGAGCAGACTAACAGTGAAAAGAGGGGGGGAGGAAGAGAAGGGGGGAAGGAAGAGAAAGGTCAGGAAAATGTATAAATAACACATAAACAACAGGGGGGGATTGACTGTGGGAGTGGGGGTGGGTAGGCAGGGGAGAGCAATGGAGAAAAATTGGGACAACCATAATAAAACAAACAAACAAAAAACAGGACTTCCAGCTAAGATGGAGGCATAGGTAGGCATACTGTTCCCCCTCACACAACCGAAACAAATACAACAAATTTAAAAACAAAAAGCAACCAGGAATGACAGAAAATTGAACTGTATGGAAGTCTGACAACCAAGGAGTTAAAGAGGAAACATTCACCCAGACCAGTAGGAAGGGCAGAGACTGGCAGGTGGGTGGAAAGGACTGGTGGCAAGGCAGGGGCTAGCAGACCAGGCAAGGTGGTGGCTTGCAGACTGGGCGGTCCCACATTCACGTGCAGGTAAACGGAAAGGAACAACTGGGGAATGAGATAGACCACGTAACCCAGGGTTCCAGAGCAGGGAAATTGAGCCTCAAAGCCTAGGACTGGAAACACCTGTGGGAGTTGAGGCAGCAGCAGGAGAAACTCCCAGCCTCACAGGAGAGCTCATTGGAGAGACCCACAGGGTTCTAGAATGTACAAAAACCCACCCACCGAGAATTAGCACCAGAAAGGCCCAATTTGATTTTGGGTAGCTGAGGAAGTGACTAAAAACCAGCAGAGAGTGGAGCAAGTGGCACTGTTCCCTCTTGGACTGCTTGTCCACATACATTGTCACAATACAGCTTCATGGGTTTCCCTGCCCTGGTGAACACCTAAGGCTCTGCCCCTTACTATGTAATAGGTGCACCAAGACAAAAAAAAATTGGCCCAAATAAAAACAGTTCAAAGCTCCAGAAAAATACAACTAAGTGACAAATAGATAGCCAATCTATCAGATACACAGTTCAAAACACTGGTTATCAGGATGCTCCAGGAACTCACTGGGTACTTCTAGCATAAAAAAGACCCAGGCAGCAATGAAGGTTGCATTATGTTTAAAAAAAAAAAAAAAGAAAGAAAAAAGAAAAATCTACAGGGAACCAACACTGACAGGAAAAAAATCAGGACTCGAATCAATGGTTTGGAGCAAAAGGAAAAAAGAAACACCCAACCAGAACAGAATCAAGAAACAAGAATTTAAAAAAATGAGGAGAGACTTAGGAACCTCTGGGACAACTTTAAAAGTTCCAACATCTGAATCAAAGGGGTGCCAGAAAGAAAAAAGGAAGACCAAGAAATTGATAACTTATTTGAAAATATAATGAAGAACTTCCCTAATCTGGCAAAGGAAATAGACTTCCAGGAAGTCCAGGAAACTCGGAGAGTCCCAAAGAAGTTGGACCCAAGGAGGAACACACCAAGGCACATCATACTTACATTAGCCAAGATTAAAGATAAGAAGAGAATCTTAAAAGCAGCAAAAGAAAAAGAGACAGTTACCTACAAAGGAGTTCCCATTAGACAGACTATCAGCTGATTTCTCTAAAGAGACCTTACACACAAGAAAGTGCTGGAAAGAAATATTTGAAGTCATGAAAGGCAAAGACTTACATCCAAGATTAGTCTATCCAGCAAAGCTATCATTTAAAATGGAAGGGCAGATAAAGTGCTTCCCAGGTAAGGTTAAATTAAAGGAGTTCATCATCACCCAGCCCTTCTTATATGAAATGTTAAAGTGACTTATCTAAGAAAAAGAAGAAGATAAAAAATATGAACAGTAAAATGACCATAAACTCACAACTATCAACAACTGAACCTAAAAACAAAAACTGAACAAACAACTAGAACAGGAACAGAATCCCAGAAATGGAGATCACAAGGAGGGTTGTCAGTGGGTATGGGGAGGGGAAGAATAGGGGAGGAAGGTACAGGGAATAAGAAACATGATTCGTAGGCATAAATTTGTAGGGAGGTAAGAATACTATAGGAAATGACGAAGCCAAAGAACTTAACTGTACAACCCATTGGCATGAACTGTGGGGTGGGGAGGGGTGATGCTGGAGGGTGAGTGAGGAAGTGCAGGGGGGAGGGTGATAAAGGGGAGAAAACAAATTGGGACAATTTTAATAGCACAATCAATAAAATATACTATACTTTTTCTTTTCTTTTTTTATTAAATTATTTTGATTTTTATTGTTGTTCAAGTACAGTTTTCTGCCTTTCCCTGCTCCCTTCCCCACCACCCAGCCTTCCCCACCTCCCTCCCCAATTCCACCCCCCACCCTTGGTTTTGTCCATGTGTCCTTTATAGTTGTTCCTGTAAACCCTTCACCCTTCTCCCTCATTATCCCCTCACCTCTCCCTTCTGGTTACTGTCAGGTTGTTCTTAATTTCAGTGTGTTTGGTTATATTTTGCTTGCTTGTTTGTTTTGTTGATTAGGTTCCAGTTAAAGGTGAGATCATATGGTATTTGTCTTTCACTGCCTGGCTTATTTCACTTAGCGTAATGCTCTCCAGTTCCATCCATGCTGTTGCAAAGGGTAGGAGCTCCTTTTTTCTTTCTCCTGTGCAGAATTCCATTGTGTAAATGGACCATAGTTTTTTGATCCATTCATTTACTGATGGGCACTTAGGTTGAAATATCTCATTAAATTTACTTCTCACATATCCTTTCTCAGAAAGCTACTGGTGAATATATAAAACCAAAGTGAGGGAATAAGTCAAGAAAGACTAATATATGAAACGCAGGAAACAGGAGATCCAGTTCAGAGTGACTGTTATCCACCAGACCTAGGCTATAACTTGCTCAGATTGGAACAAGTTCAAACATTTGTGTCTAAGGACAGTGCAAGGCTTTGTATCTGTTTGTATTTTTTCTCCTTCAATGCACAGGTAGCCATGGTGAAGTCCAGTGGAATCTCACTTTTATTATAAGATCAACAAGAATGCTGGCATGTGGGTGAGATTGAAAACTGATACAATAAAAAAGTATGTTTATAATATGAAGGATTTCAATGAAAGACTGATCACCTTAGCAAAAACCTTATGTGTATGCTGTTTAGGTTGCTTCGGTGTAGAAGAATACCAAATCTGACCAAGTAAGGGGAATATACAAGGTCTGTCCAGACAGTATCCAGTCACGTAATATGAAAAATAGAGACATTTATTGAAGCAGATAAAAGATACAAGAAACATTGTACATAGGACAATGATGCCTGTTTACCCTTCAAAGTAGACACCTTGGGACCTTACACAGTTCTCTCAATTTCCATGAGCTGCCCGGTTGCATTTTCTTGAATGTCATCGATGATCTGAAATCTCTTCCCTTTCGAAGGTAATTTCAATTTGGGGAAAAACCAGAAGTCTCAGGGCACCAAATCTGGGCTGTAGAGGGGGCCAAGTCATCTGGGTGATTTGATGTTTCATCAAAAAACTCTGCACAGGAGTCGA
The DNA here is from genome assembly GCF_021234435.1 of Artibeus jamaicensis. Classification (NCBI taxonomy): domain Eukaryota; kingdom Metazoa; phylum Chordata; class Mammalia; order Chiroptera; family Phyllostomidae; genus Artibeus; species Artibeus jamaicensis. The sequence continues at coordinate 19,055,993 of NW_026521723.1, read as the reverse complement.
TGCTTGAGTGGGCTTGTCATGACGAAGCTGGCAATCATCAGTTGCCCATGGCTACGGCTTTCTGAATCACCTGAATAATTTCTGTGGAGGAATTTTCAAGCTTAATGCAAAATTTGATGCAGACTCACTTCACTCACTCAGGCATTTTGAATGCAATGGCGACACAGTACACAAGCTCACTCAAAGGCTCTATGACCCCCACTGACTAGTACAGTGAAGCCACCATTGTTCACACATGCACATTCCAGTCCACTCTCCCTGGCTGCCAGGTTACACTGATGTCACACAAACAGTTTTTGTTATATTAATGATGGTTTTATTTTTTCTGGATAGACCTTGTACATATATAGAATATATATATAACATATACATTAAAATATACATACATATATATTTGCATGTATATGTGTGTATACATGTATATATATCCTATATATGCACACTATATATAGGCATAGTGTGTCTATGGAAAGATACATAAGAAGCTGGAGATTGGAATTGCCTCTGTATGGCTAGGACAGTGCAGAACTTTGGACAAAGAAATGTAAGAGAGGTCTTGTTTTCACTATTTACCTCTTTGCTCCTTTTGATACTTTGGACAGAATTCAGGGTAAGAGAGATAGGGAACTGGGGTCAGGTGGGTGGTGTTGTCATGCTCTTGAACATAAGGGTATGACTGAGAAAAGAAGGGGTGGATGCTAAAGCTAGAGGGATCCTTGCCTGGCCTGATGATGACCTTTCATGGCAGTGGGTGTAGAGGGAAAGTTCAGAGGGCAGTAGTCATAAATGACTCTGTGCTTTCCAGCTTGAGCTAATGTATGTGAGGGCACTGAAGGGGTGAAACTGGCTTCAGAACTGCAGAGGGAAGATGGTGAATTGCAAAAGAATAATAAGTAGCAGAGGTGGAGGGAGAGGATTTGGAGGCAGCAATTGTAGTTCACTTTCCCTCTGACCAAAAACTTATTTTCACTGGTCAAATCGTGTGCCTCATCATCCATAGCTTCTGGCCTTATGAGATGATGGAATGGCTTCCAGAAGAGTCAGTTCTGAGTCCTCTGGAGGCACCACCACCTGGGAGGGCTGAGCTACTGTAATGTAAGGTGTGGTGTAGGCACTCAACCAGCAACCAACCAAAATGCTGTCTCTTCCATGGCCAGAAAACATGGGGCTGGGACATAAAGGGGTGGGGGGGGGGTGCTTTTTAAAATTTTCCCCATCTCTGCCATTTACTAAATTGGAGACCTTGGATAAATTACTTTGACATCCCTGTGCCTCATCAGCAAAACGGGTGTGATATTCCAATACTGACATCCCAGGGTCATTATGAGGATTAAGTCGGGTAATAAATGTGAAGGTTTAGAAGGGTCCCTGGTACAAGGCAAACAACAGTGATGTTAGCACTGTTATTAAACCTAGTGGCCCCTTTTAACCTTTCTTGGCTTTCCTCTCCCCAGACTTGTAACTCAGAAGGTCTAGAGAATTTAATATACCAAGCAGGGATGTTTTTATAAGAGGACATATTAATGTTTCATTCAACTTTTAAACAAGTAGTTTTGAGGTACTATCTTAGGTGACTGATATCCACTGGTGAAGAAGTCAATTTCCCCCCAGAATTCCCCTGCATTTATGTATTTTTAATTGAGATATAACTGACATATAACACATTAGTTTTAGGTTTACAACATAATGATTTTATATATATATTTCACATATTGATGATCTGCATCCTGGTCTTCCAAACTTTAGTCCAGCCCTTTGTCTCTCAGCCATTAGTTGGAAGAGTTCTAAGCTTCCTTCAATTTATCTCGTGATCACTCTCTCCCCCAAGCTCTGCTTTCAACAGGTGAAACATCAGGACAACCTGGGTATCATCAAAACACCTCACCAACCACCCAGGAAATTACTGTCCATCTTAAGTCCATTTGGACAGACTGTCCATCTGTTGCTTGTCCCAAAGCTTGTTGAAGGACTCGACAGACTGAAGATCTTTCATTTAAGATCTTTCATTTTTTTTCTCTTTTGAGTATTGTAGGCTCTCTATTGGCTCTTGCACAGATGTCCCAGGCCATCACCTCGGCCACTTTTTCCAAGAAGAGAAGTGGGTTCATGATGTGCAGCACTCTTCTGCTTTATCTAGTGCTCTCTGCCAAGCCAGGCATGCAGATCCTCCTCAATATTAGCAACAGCCCATATAGAAATGGTTCCTCCTTTGCCTCTTCTAGTTTCCCAGGTTTTGAGTTTGTCTAGTTCTTGTGGTCAGCACATTAGGCCACCACTTTCCTTAATGATCCTCACTGAAGAACAAGAATTCTTAGCAGAGGGTGGACATTTCTCCAGGTATCATAACTGCATTACTATAATACATATTTCTTTATATTTCAAAATGTTAATATTAACACTATTAAGCCATAAAATACATAGCTCCCACTCAGACTGAAGAGGTAGGTGTTCAATCAGGTATGCAAGATAGATTGAGGCACTCCTTCAGAATCCAGAGTAAACAGAAGCCAGTATTCCAGGAAATGGGAATTCTATAGAAAACACAATTCGTAAAATTAAGAAAAGAGACTGAATTGGTACTGGAGGCATTAGTCCTCCCAGACATTAGCCTGGAGTCAATCAGTGTGCTCTAAAAACAAAGGAAGCAGATAAAACCTGCTCCTGGCACAGGGAGCCGCCCTGGCATTACAGAGAGGCCATTTCCTTTAGAGGGAGTCCTAGTGCCCCCGCTGTTATTCCCGTAATATTTTCTCGCCCCTGGGAAGGCTCAGAGAGACAATAAAAAGGTCAGTCAAAAACTTGAAAAGGGAAGCATATGATCTTGTTGCCCAATGTCACGTCAATAAGTTTAATTTAAAAAAGGAAAAAAAATAGAGGAACCAATCCACATGTGACTTGGACAATGGACAGTCAAATGGACTTTACTCTTTAATCAAAAGTGTGCAGCACTTCTGTCACTCGAGGCCATCTTCAAACTGTTAACAACACACTGGGCTTCATCAGATCTTTCGGGTACACGGTTTTCTACTCTGGAAAAATAGAAGAGAATTGGGTCAGAATTCCCAGTAGAGCCACTTCCTGTTCTAGATTTCAATGAAGGGCCAATGAAGGGCCAATGAAGGCAGCCTTGCCACAGCGGTGAGGAGAAACACACTGCTCAGGAGAGAGGTGGAAGAGTGTCATCCACACTCTTCTTCAGTAACTACCCTTTAGTTGTGCCCAGGCCTGTCCCTCCTCTATGCTGAGTCCCTGCTGTCTTTCCTATGTAGGCTTTTCCGGACCATTTCTGAACCAAGCCTGACAGGGCAGGCAGGGTCTCAGCACCCTGGCTCACCACCAGGATCCCTACGCTCATAGTGGCTGGTGTACCCAGTTAAGTGCAGGGCACTCTGGTCCTGGGCACCCTGGGGTCATAAATGTGTCTTCACCTGAGGGCTGCTTTGACCCCACAACCATGCAGCCAGAGCCTTGATATTCTTGACAAACTCAGTTCCTCAAGAGAGGATGGAGGTATGGACAACCTGATTGCATCACGTTGTGAAAGGTCTGATCACCAGGCATCTTCACGCATTCCTTCATTCTTCCAACAAATATTTATTGAGCACCTACTCCGTGCTGGGCACTGTACTGGGTGCTGGAAGCACAGTGATAAACTTAACTGATACGATCCCTGACCTCTATAGAGTTGCGTTTAGTTCAGTTTATAGAGTTTAATAAGGCAATTACATATATTTATTGGTATACTTGGCGCTATAAAGAAAAAGAACTGCAATCCACATGACATTATTATAGGCTGACTAAATCTAATCTGGGAAGGGTTTTTAGGAAAGTGCTGCTTGAACCAAGATCTAAAGAAGGAGGTGAAGAAGTGGCAGAAGAATATTCCAAGCAAGGGCACAGAAGTTTCAAAGGTGCAGAAGCTACATGGAACGTGTTATCATTCCTCACTCACTCGTGTATTCACACATGTGGGTTACCCACTTGTCCTGGCTCTTTTCTAGCTGCTGGGGTTACCACTGTGAGTAAGATGCAGCCCATGCTCACCGCATCAAACCCCTTTGGTACTAAGAGTTTACTTGGCCATGACCGAGCATTGTACATTGGCTACCTGCCATCCATTTACAACTACAACATTTTCCTCCAGGTCCTACCAGTCTCAATCTCTTTTTCCTCTCCATTAGTTCATGTTTGCTGGGAGTCTCAGCATGCCTCAGTTTTTTTTTAAGCCTATTCTAATTATAGACCCTCTGGAAGTGAGACCTCTTTCAACAATGTTGTAGGGTCAGGACTCACCTTTCCTCAGTCTGTTTACTTTCTTCTCCTTCTGCTTTGATGGCTTCTGAAAAAGAGCAAACAACCTCAGAGTGTATTGCCCATTGATGCTACCACAGGGAAAGTTTGGAGAGGTTCCAAAGTCCTAGGACTCAGAGAAATATCATTGTAGCCTATAAGGCTACACTGTAGCCTTAATGACATGGTAGCCTTAATGTCACATATAATGTGAAATCGATGGTTACCTGATGCAGTTTCAGGGGGGCTGAGAGGGAGCGCCTTGCATCCAAAAAGTAAAAGCCTTCATTTGCTCACTGGGCCTTAAGTTCTAAAGTAGGAAGTAGGATTTTTACTTACAACTCTACTCTTTGCTAAAATAAAAATATTAGTGGAAGGGGTAACACATTTAGTTTTAGCAATCATTTAGTGATCAAAAAAGAAGCCCTTGCTGGTGCAGGTCAGTGGATTGAGTGCTGGCCTGTGAACCAGTAGGTCACTGGGTTGATTCTCAGTCAGGGCACATGCCTGGGTTGCAAACCAGGTCCCCAGTAGGGGGTGCACGAGAGGCAACCACACATTGATGTTTCTCTCCCTCTTTTTCCCCCTCTCTAAAAATAAAGAAATAAAATCTTAAAAAAAGAAAAAGAAAGAAAAGAGTTTCCAATCCTTTTCTGAAAACAAGATTTAGGAGGAAAGGAAATCTTGAAGATGTTGATGCTGAAATGGGTTAGCCAGTTCACGGTGCCAACAGCACAGTGTTCATGGATGGGCCCAGGGTGGAAATCTCTAGCTCCTGGACCTCCCAAAGCCTGAGTTGCTACTGGTATAGACATACTACTGATGTGCCTTGGGGCGTAAATTCCTCTAGGTTGACTCTCCTGACAGTGCTATTGTTCCACTCAGAGCCTTACCATGGGGGTCGTTAACCTGGGTGTCTATGGAGGAACTTCGGGGCCTCAGGAATCCTTTCAACAGCTGCCCTAATGGTTTTGAACCCTTCCGATCATTGGCAGTTCTTGTGTGTGCACACAGGGTTGAACAATAATCAGCATTATTGAGGTACAATTAATATATAACAAAATCCAATCATTTTCCATATAGATTTTGGTGAGTTAAACATTATGTATGCAGTCATGTAATTACTACCATACCCAATGTATAGAGCATTTGTATAAGCCCCCAAAGTTCCCTCTTGCCCCTTTCTCCCACCCCATTCCCTGGTAACCACTGATCTGCTTAGTGTCACAAGAGTTTTGCTTTTTCTAGAGTTTCATATAAGTAGGATCATACAATGTATAGTCTTTTTCTACCTGGAGTCTTTTATTTAGCACACATAATGCTTTTGAAATTCATCCATGGTGTGGTATGTTACCAGTGGTCCATTCCTTTCCCTAGCTTGGCAATATTTCATTGTATGACTATACACCTGTTGGAGCCACAATTAAATATGCTCTTTGCCCCTGGTGGGAGCACTGGGGGCCTGAGCAGGGCCACTATCTGTGGCTACACAGGCCTGACCTGCTCTCCACACTCCACCAGCACTGGTCACAAACCCCTCTGTGAACAGGGCCCCTGGAGTTGTGCCAGCTCATCAGCCATGGAGCTAAAGCTATAAAAATGTTTTTGCATTTTTATGTTTAATTTATCAAAAAAAAGATCTTTGCACCCTATGGCAGCTCCTCAGATATCTGTAGGTAGTACTTGTATCATCGTCAAGGCCTTTTTTTTTTTCTGGCTAAGCACCTTTGGTTACTTGAGCTATTTCTTATTTGATTGAGTTTCCAGACACAATAAATCTGGTTAGATCCTAATTTTATTGAAGTTCCTTTGAAAAATACTGGGCCTCACAGCTGAATACAGTATTTTAGATGTCTTAGACTGATGCATAATAAATTATTCTTTTTCACCCATGACAATTTCATCACCATTAAAAAAACCCTTCTATTTTAAAGTGAAAGCAGACAATAAAAACACATTTTTAACCTTTTGGTTTTGATGACGCATTTAGCATTTTTAGGGCAGATGTGATGATATCACCAACTTTCAGTCCTTAAGCCCTGTGAAGGTTTCTATATAAATGGTGATTAAAATGGATTATTTTGGGAAACACACTTGCCCTTTAAGAAATTATTTCTGAAAAAGCTGAGATTCTAAGGTTTGGTGGATGAAGGCAAGTTGAAATGAAAACTGTTGGTTGCTAGGTCACTATTGTACACAAAATCCAAATGAGGAAGCAAAACTTCAGAAGGAGCTATTTTAGTCTTTCTCCCTCGTGGGTAAGGTGACAGGGCGGCTTTTGATTGGGAAAAGACAGTAATTCAAAAATGACAATTTCTTGTGCATTATGTGTCTTATTTGACAAAATGAGAGAGAGGAAGAGGGAGGAGGAGGGCGGGAAGGAAGAAGAGGAGGAGAGGAAAGAGAAAGGAAAGGGAAGAGAGATTAGAACCAGCTGGAATAACCACGGCATTTTCCTTTTATTAACTTAGGCTAAATAGGGTAAATATGTGTGGTTGAGGAAAAAAACACTATAATTAGAAACAAACAGTGGAAAGGATTCATATGGAATTAGAAGAAGCTCCACTTTTGGAGAAATTCCTACAGGTTATCAGTAAACTTGTTGATGCCTGTCTGTTGGAAAATTCAGTTCCTTGTGGGTGTAGGACTGAGATCTCCATTTCTTTGCTGGCTCTCAGCTGAGGATCATTCCCAGCTTCTAGAAGTTGCCTACATTCCTTGGCTCGTGGCTCCTTCCTCCATCTTCAGAGCCAGCAACGATGGGTTGGGCCTGCTTTAAGCTTTGGGTTTCTCCTTCCCTCTCATTTTTCTAACCATGCTGGGAAAGGTTCTCTGACTCAGGTGATTAGACTGGGTCTATCTGGATAATCCAGGATAATTTAATCATTTTAAGGTCAGTATCTTAATCCCATATGAAAGTCCCCTCTGCTATGTGAGAAAATATTCTAGGTTCTGGGATATAGGAGATAGACATCCTCTTATTCTGCTTATCATATAGCCAATGCCAGGGGTATCCACAAAGCAAGTGCAGATATTGCTGAAGCCAAATTTACAAACATCTCGTATTACATGTCGTAGTTGTTTGGTATATCTCCCTTCCTCCAGTGATATCAAGCTCTTCTCTTTGACCGAACTTACTGGCACAGGTGACTGACCAAACAACTTTTTCTTGCCAGTACTTTTTATCACATTCTTGGGGGGGTCATGTATATGCTGTGCTCTTTTGTTGCCTTCTGCCTTTTATCACCATATCACCATAGCCCAATTGGACCTTCTCATACGTACTCATTTGTACACATACATCCTCCTCTCCAACTATCTTATCTATTCTCCTGAATTTTTCTGATTGTCTCTTGAGGGAAGAAATGTTCTTAATTCCCTTTTTCTCCATTCCTTCTGCTTTGTTTCATTTATAAGCTAATTATTCCAATGTGAAAGCAAATTTAGGAGACAGCTTATTCCCAAACTGAAGGTTGCTTCTGCACATTTAGCCAATGCTAAAGGCAATGAGATTAAAAGAAAGAGAAACTCAAGCATCTCCCCTTGAAAAGTCAAAGTCTGGGCAAGCATGGTATATCCTTGCACCTGATCCTGTGCACTGAATTTTACACTTCTATATCACAGAAATATTTCAGTGCATCCCCTGTGTTAGCCATTTGAATTGCTCTGCCATATGCTTAATATTAATTTATTAAAATTGGATAATCACTCCCTAATTTTCTATTTTAAAAATACAGTAAGATGCCCTGACTGGTGTAGCTCAGTTGGCTGAACATCATCCCACAAAGCAAAAGGCTGCTGGTTCAATTCCTGGTCAGGACACATACTTGGGTTGCAAGCCAGGTCCAGCTGGGGCACATGCAAGAGGTAATCAATCAATGTTTCTCTCTCTCTCTTCCTCCCTCCTTTCCCCTCTCTCTAAAATAAATAATTAAGTAAATAAATAAATACATACATAAAGTCTTTAAAATACAGTAAGATGAAATGGGTGACTGCTAATGTCATTAATCTATTTTCTAGATAGATCTTAAAATCAGTACACTGATATTGTAAACAAGGTGCTGACCCAAAGCATTATTCTTTTTACCATAAGTGAGTAAGAAGGGTATCTTAGTTATTAAGACCAACCAAACTTCTACAAAAGGCAATTACTGAGATTAAAGTCTGACTTTACCTTACAACTTTGCCCAAACCAGCCCAAACCACACACAGGGCTCATTCTAATGTCAGGAATCGCCTTTCCCCAATTAAACACAGGCACTTCTACAACAGATATGGGGAGGCTGCTGAATGCAGTGCTGTTTATGACAGTGAAAAGTGTGGGAACAGCCCAAGTGTCCAACAACACGGGGCTGGTTAAATGAATGACCGTATATCCACATAACGGACTATCCTGTAGCCATCTCATGACATCAAAGATTTTCTTTCTACATTTGGTACAAAAAAGTTCAAAAACATGAGGGGAGTTGATTCTAATTGTAAAAAAAAACCCAGTCCTTAAAATATTATGCCACACCTGGAAAATAACGCAAATTTATACAAAAATGTTATAGATATAATTTTTTTCTTATTCATGGAACTATAGGTGATTTTTCCGGTATATTTAGTAATGTATATATAGTACTTGGTAATGAATAAAAATTAATATTTAAAAAATTCAGTGGGGAACTACTCATCAGACCTCCTAGGAACCTTGGTTTATAGATTAGAAAACATATCTGATGGTTATCTAACGGCCCCCTTCTCCCACCAAACATTTCTGCTCAAACCCACCACCAGGCCCATAACCACTGACGTTCAGAAGTGTTTTCACTATTTTACTTCATTGAATTCTGCAGTAACCTTATGAAGGGACATGGGTAAAGTAAGAAATAATCTGTTTTGTTTTTTTTTCTGGAAACCAGAAGCATATAGTAAACCCGAGGCTAGAAATACTGCCTACCCTAGAAAATCCAGAGCAACATTGTCGTTGTTGAGTCCCGTCTACGTGGATTACAAATCCTGAGGGGAAACCTTTTCCTCCGACCGCTTGCTGACTTTTTGCCAGTCTGGGCTCAGCCAAGGAGCTCCAGGAGGAGGCAGGTGGAGAAGCAGGTATTCAGTGCCACTCTGCAGGGAGGACACACACTGACTCACCACGTCCATGAGCCGGGCCAGGCTGCTGCTTCTTCCTTTTCTTTAGTCTTACACAGAAAACTATCCCACACAGAAAGATGATCAATGGTATTAACACAGAGGCAGTCACGACAGGTTCTAGGGCAGGTAGGGGTGGCTCCGTTGGCTTTGCACCTAAAAATGACCACAAGTTTTCGTTCAGCCAGGAAGTTTGATTAGAAGAGTTTTCATCATGGGCAACAGTGCGGTGATCGTGGGGTGGGGGGAGGAGGGGTGGTGGTGGAGGGTATAAGGGGGAGAAATGGCTATGGAAAAATACAACAAAAATAAGCTATTAAAATATATAATAAAAATTTTTAAACAAAAAAAGAAAAGGTTTATAAATACTGCTCTTTTTTTTTCTCTTAATTACATGCCAGCTTCTCCCTAGGGCTCTACTGCCAGAAGAGCTAGAAATATGCAATGTGAGGTTATTGAAAGTCCCAGTCTCTAAGAACCAAGCCAGTGCCTCAGGCCAAATGCCTGGACTAATCTCCCTTACTTCCTAGAGGCTGGGAAGACAATGACTAAAACTACTAAGACTAGAAGAGGTCAACCTGGCCCTTGGTTCTGGAATCTGGGTAAGTTACCTGTGCCAGGGTTCTGAGTATTCAGCCATCATGTGATGCCCTGCTTCCTCAGCCCATGTGCAGTCAGGACCCAGGCCTTGAAGTTTCCTTTGTGGTAATACCTCATCCACTATCATCTGTAGATTAGGCTCCAGGCACCTCTCACCTGGACCAGTATTACAACCTCCTCACAGGCCTCCCACCTCCTGTTCTGTTTTTGTTTGTTTTTCACACTGAGGTCACAGATTCCCTCAGGCATGCTGTCAGCATGTTGCACCCACTAGAAAAACTTTGCTATCTCTTCATGGTGTGGGGAATCAGGGTCAGAATCAGCTCCTGGGAGGTCAAGACTTACTTCCTTGCATGGAGACTCACAAGTTCCTAGGAGGTTGAAAAACAAGCTTTGGGGGGAAAACTTAGAACTCAGCAGTTCACTTGGTAAACATTTATGGAAATAGTTCTGGTATTTAATTCTAAATTACAGGAAAATAGGACTAGCTGACCTCCCATTACCTCAGCAAAGACGAGTTATTGCCAGTCTTACTCAACACTTTTTGAATCTGTCCAAGTTCATCCCACCTGATGCCTGTTTGGCATTCCCAGTAAAGGAGGGCTGTACTTGTTAACATGGAGACTGCTACATTTTGACACCCAAAAGTTTCCTTGACTCAGGGTCTAACCTATCTGTGATTAACCACAGAATAGGGACAGAGAGAGGCAGGCCCCATCTTCCTGATGCAGCTAGAGCTGAAACGTTTCCTAAGCAGGAGTTGAGACGCAGCAGAGAGTCACGATGAGGCTATCGTGGTGGCAAGGTCCGATTCATGTGTTGACTGTGGGAGCTGTGGCAGAGGGCCCCTGGACATGCCATGTGTGGTGACTGGTGGCTCCAAGAAGGTGCTGAACCTGGGATAGCTTGGGACAGGCCTCTATCAGGCTATGGTAGAGGCAACCCAGGTGGGCTGGGTAGCCTCACCATTTACTGGATCCCCAGAGGTGCAGGTGTTTGAATGGAGGACATCAGTACGAGGAGAGAGAATAGGCCCACTGGTAAAGTTGGCTGGTAGGAACTGGCCCCAGGGACTGTATGTAACAATGTGCCCACAGGAAAAATTATGTTTCAACATTGAGACATCAGGAGAGTTGGAAGGATCACTTAGAAGGGGACAAAGCAAGGGCCCTGAGCTAGAGAAGAGGCCAAGGCAAGCAGAAGGCAGATAGGTGGAGGAGGGCAGTGTGGAAAAAATCAGAATGAGCAGTGATGAGAGAGTCCGGAAGAAAGGTGCCTTTACCCCAGGAAAGAATCTTGCAGTTACTACTCCTCAAAAGTGGGTTTTCAAATACAGATGCATTTCCTCAAGGGCAAAGACGTGACTTTAAAATGGCAGGTTCCTATTAGTGGGCCCTTTTCTACAACTGGGCTGGTCTCCACACAACACTGTCCACGAGCCACAGGAACTTCTGCCTCAGGGTCTTTTCTGGACACACATGTACTGAGTTCCACCACTAGCATTTGTGCCCACATGGGATACTGCTAATTGATTGCAGTCCCCTCACTTTCTAAGCCTGAATGCTGTCTCAAAACTTTTCTTTCTGTTCAGAAAGCCACCAGAAGTCTGAGTACCTGTCATCACCTCAACATACTCCTTAAGTCCAATTATTTATCTTATTGTATTATGAGATTCCACTTCCTTTAGAAAGATTTCCTTCACCCTCAACAACTTGCCTATATCTGATTGCCTAGAAACCTAATTAGAGTCACTTTTATATTTAAATTTATGACTTCTTTCCATGGAGTATAATTTAGATTCCAACCCAATCTTTTCAAAATCCAGATTTTCATGAGTAGACATCACATGAAAATTTAATTCTATTGGAAGGTCCTTGAGGGCAGAGAGCCTTTCTTATGCCTTTTAGTTTTCATCCCTGCAACTAACAATGTCTAGAATGGTTCTATACTCAAAACAAGTGCTATATGGATGTAGCATGATGTGTGTGCATGTGTGTGTATGAATGGTAGAATTCTAGCCTGGAGGAATCCTGCATTTTCTGACCTAAACTTCAGAACTGTCCACCCAAAAGTAGCCCAAAAGAGTGGGTCAGTTTCAAGGCTTACGTGCATGCTTCCTCCAGTGTAGCACAGGGTTATAGGCGCCTGGACCCTGCCACACTCAGACGAAGCAGGAGCCTGCTGAGTATAAAATAGCTCAGTTGGAGGTTTCCTGGCAAGTAAGGGACAGTGGATGATTTGCCATAACCATCTGTGTATAACACCTGATAAAAGAAATAGCCTTGTGAAGCCACTTTACCTATAATGTAAGGTGGGGAGAGAAGCTGTGTCTGTGGTGGCTCAGGTTGCAGGCCACAGAGGATGCTCGCGTTCTTTTCAGGAGATATTGATAAAGACAAGCTGATAGAAACATTGTATAATCCTGTGACATTATTTTGAAATATATTCATGACAGAATCATGCTCCCTAGTTGAATTCATGGTTGTTTGCCAAAAAAACATCTTCTTAGGTTCTGGGTAACCTTGTGCAGATGAGCAGGTCAAATTCACGACGTCAGAATTTCCTGTTCTGTTAGAAGTTAGCATTATTTCAGGCTGACTGAAGTTAGCTGAAAGCAAGTAGAGATACAAGAAAGAAAGAGAGAGAAAATCAGTCTAAATTATATTTAGAAGAAAACAGCAAATGACCAGGTACCTGATCTGGGAACTCTGGGGGCATAGCTGGGAGCCTTGGGGTGTCTAAATTGGGGACCTCAGCTCATGGTGAGAACCACATAATGGTCCCACATTTTTTTTAAAGAACGGAATTTGGGGCCATGCTTACTTCCTGCTTACCCAAATCAAGGGGATGTTGTCTGAGCGATAGGAGGGCTGAATTTTAGTCATCAAAGATTTATAATGAGGCCACTTCTCTAAGAAATAAAGTCTGGAAGGAGAAGTGGTATGACTTTAGGACCCAAGTGTCCCGTGTGGTACATTCCGGTTGCAGACCAAGAGAACAGAGAAGGACTGATGCTACAGTTTCGCCCGGTTTCTTTGAGAAACCCTCACAGGACGGTGGTATGTGAGTGGACGAGGATTGGGGTTTTATATATTCAGAATACTGTTTTGCACATGACAGAGCTTCTCTAGCCTTGTTTGCCATTCAGATTTTTGTGGCTGTTGAGGATCACTGGCTCCTAGTCCCTTTGCCAGCCAAACACCTTGCTACCTTCCCAGAGGTACTAGGTCATTTTCAGGTTCTGCATTATAACGTATAATTTAGTATATTGATTCAGAGACTTGAGTGACCTGCATGCCACATGTATAAGTTTTGCTATATCAATGCACTACTTAAGCACTCTGCCTGTAACTTTATGTGGACTGTAGAAGGTGGAATGCCACAGTCCTATCTACTGTAGGCTTATTACCAATATCCGTGAAATTGCAGGTTACATAAGTTATTTACAGTTTTTCTAATATATATTAAAGTAAATATAAAACCACTGAAAGTTTTTTTAAAATGACTGTCCGTGTCCCACCTAAGACACACCACATTTCTCTATAGTACCTGACAACACTTTGAAAACACTTATTTAGCACTTGGTTAAATGTCCTGAAAGCCCTGCAGCCTAGTTTGAATCACACAGGGCTTAAAGGGAGCAACTTCCTGTTCTATTTCTATTTTTACCTCTGTTTTACTCCGTGGTTTCAGAGTTGGTGTTAATCTGCCTTTTCTAGTTTCATCAGAAATTAATCTACATCTAGTAATCGCATACCTGCGTAGCTATCCTAAAGCAGTGAAAACTTAGGTTCACACAGAGACTTGTACACAGATGTTTACAGCAGCTCTATTCATGATAGCCCCAAACTGAAAACAATCCAATGTCTCTTCTTGGTTTGAGTGGGGATAAATAGTAGCATGCTACTCAGCGATCAGAAGAAATGGATTTTTGGTACATGTAACAACATGGAAATCTCAAAGACATTATGTTGAATAAAAGAAGTTAGTCTTCGAATGTTATGTGCTCAGGGGCTCCATTCGCAGGATGTTCTCAAAAACATATGCCTGTAGGATGCAACCCCGGGGTTATGGATGTGGTGAGGGTGCAATCAGAAGGGAATCGCATGAAGAAGTGTTTTTATGGTGATGGAAATGTTTTATATCCTTTTTAGAGTGTCGGTTTCGAAATCTGTACATAAAGTTGATAGAACTATATACCAAAATAAAACAATTAATGTTACTGTATTGTAATCTTGGAAATCCATAGTAACACTTAGGCTTTCCAAGGCTGGGAGGAACAAAGGGGTTGGCTGGCCAGTGTTTGGACTGTGTGCATTGGGTGATTTCCCTTCTGTCCACCAGGCTCAGGGTGGGGCAGCAAACAATTCATAAGCAACCTCTGGGAGGTTGAAGGGAAAACCCAAATTAGGTAGCTGTCACCCTCATTAGGGGATCCAGGCAAAGATTCCGTGGGTGAGAAATCTTGGACCAAAGGAGACAATGAACATAAAAGACATTTGAGGCCTATATGGCTATATAAACTTAGTAATGGCCAAATCACCCATGGTTTTTACTTAGCCATATTACCTTTGTTCAGTTAGCTCTATTTTGTCCTCAAAGCAGATTTTTACTGATCTTTCAGAACCAAATGATAAAAAGTACAAAGGACTTTTAGTTTCCTACTCCCAAAGCCTGCATTACCTTTAAATGGACTTCCAAGAAAGGGCTTTCCTGTGCCTTCTCTCTACGGGTCACCCTCCCCCAGGCCCCCACCACTGTTTCTCTGCTCACTGCAGTCTCATCTAGAAGGTCAGGGATCAGAACACATTTTGACAACATACCAAGCACTGACAGGTCAATATTCATTTGGTGGAGGGAAACCAATCCACTGGCCCCTTTGTGATGGACGAAACACTGATACAAGCCCTTGTCCTTGATCTGAACGTTGTGGAGTCTCAGGGTCCAATTATCCTTGTCCAGGCTTGTGCGGCCCTTGTAATCTGGATCAACATTCTCAGGATTTTCTTTGCCTCTGTAGAACTCATACAGAACCAACTTATCCTGGTTCTGCCAAAATACTACCAGCTCACCCAGGCTTATGTTTTGAGAGTTGGTAAAGTGGCAGGGAAGATATCCAGTCTCATTGAAATATGCCAGATTCTTCATGGAAGCAACACCTAAAAAAGGAAAGGTGGAAATTGGGGAAGAAGAAACAAGAGGGGAGAACAACTCCATTTCTCTTGATATAATACTCAGAATCGATCTTGCAGTAATGGGACCGGAGAACTGGACACTGAACTCAGGAACTGTGCACACACACTGGCGTCTGGTGATGAAACTTTCGTTCTCACTCTACAGCTCACTCAATGGGTGTGGCCTCGTGTAAACTGCAACTGCTCTGAGGCTCAGTTTCCTTCTCTGTCTAATGAAGGGGCAAACCAAATGTTCTAAGGATTTTTCCAGTACTAGGGGTCCGTGAATTTAAATCTCAAAACAGGGAAAACCAGTAGTTAGACAACTCACCCATCTGTTACCTTCCTATAACCTGAACATGGATCCTCTGCAGCTGTTACAGGCCCTATTACTTCTAGACCACAGGTGGCAAACACAAGGCCTGTGGGCCGAATCCGGCCCTCCACTTTGTTTTGTCCATCCCGGCACCTTGTTTCTGCCTGGCAGCAGTGCTGAGCTCTCACTTCACTATTAAGGAGTAATTACATTTATACAGTCCGAAAATGACATTCAGCCCTTTGAAGGCCCAGTGAAAATGAGTCTGACACCCCGTTCTAGCCCTTCACCACAACCTATCCCTTTCCCACCCTATTTCCTTATTCTTTAGCCTGCTATAGTGACAAGATTTCTCATAATGGTAACAATTTGATCCCCCCCCCTTTCATTATGCCTCAAGAGCTGGAGATCACACTGAGTAGCTGCTTTGAGATGCAAATAATTCCCTGTATAGAGCTTCCCTCATGACTGCAGTTTTCATGGCCAACTTTCTCAAGGATATGGCTCAGTTCCAAGGTTCAGTGACCTCGCTAAGCTCTTTCAGGGATCAGAAAGAGAACTGGGCTAATATAATGGTTGTTTGGGGATTGTGGTGGTCAGAGGCCATTTAAGGTACATGAATGAAATGCTGGAAATGAATCAGAGATTGAAAGGTGAGGATGTGCTCTTGGAGTATTGGGGAAACCCCAATTACTATAAATTTGCTGTTGCCTGTATGCACTGCCCTGGAAATTTTTACAGCCCCCGGAGGACAGACTGGGCAAGTTCAAAGAAAGGCTTCCATTCCCAAGAACGTATTGGAGTTTGTGGAAGGGATTTTGGCTATCTAACTCCTCAAATATGATTAATTATACAAAGGGGGACCCCTCAAAACCCTGGGATTTATTTATAAAAAATTGTGCACATATTCTCATGTTTAAACTTCAGTCACCTTCAAAATACTCTCCATTTGATGCAATACACCTATTGAGATGTTTTTCCCACTTCTCAACAGTTTTTTTGAACTCTTTGATTTTGATGCCTTTTAGTGCTTCAGCCATTTTTTTGTTTCACCTTTTCTATGTTGGCAAAACATTCCCCTTGAGGACTTTTCATCCAGGGGAACAAAAAAAGTTGCCTGTGGCAAGATGGGGAGAATAGGGAGGGTGGGGCACAGTGGGACATGCCATTTTGGGTAAAAAACTGCTGAACACTCAGGGCGGTGGGCAGGTGCACTCATAAATCACCCATCATGAAAAGAGCAAACACATTTGAAGGGTCTTCAAAAACAATTCATTGAAGGTGAATGCAGCCTCTCACAACAATGCCAGCTAGGTCACTGATACAGATGGGTTCCTAGAACACTCACCTAGTGGGGGGAATCTATACTACAAGGGCCTACCCTCCAGAAGATAATTCCAGTTTTTTGGGGTCTCCCCTCATATGTTGTAATAACTATGCATGGTGCCAGGTGGGTACTTCAAATATCAGGGGGAACACTTTGTATAGTATATGACTGTCTAACCACAATGCTACAGACTTGAAACTGATGCAAAATAATATTGAATGTAAATGGTAATTAAAAAAATAAAAATTAGGAAATGTCATCAATTACAGACTTTTTGTAGGACTTATTCTGGGACACAGAATTACTGAGACCTGGCCAAGATATTAGTGGTAGGTGGGAAGTGTAGGGATGGGGGGAAATGCTGTTTCTTAGTTACTGTGAAGTTAGATACCACCTTGGGGAGAAAGTTAAGATGGGTTCTAAATAAAGCTTCGTCGTTCGGAACTTTATTAAGGAGAAAAGGGGGTGGGTTGATGAGAGATGAAAGGGGTTTCCTTTGAGGTGTTCATTGAGGGGTAGTAGAAGTTAAATTGATCTGATCAATGGGTTTTTCTTCTAAGAAAAAGTAGAAGGACAAATAACAATGACATGCACTTGGAAAGATTGAACTGTGTGTAGAATGGCCTAGTGAGAACAAATAATCAGGGGGTTGGAGGTGGTCTTGAATGTGAGGGGAAGAGGACTCCAAGCACCAGCCAGAGCCGGCACAAATTGGATTCACTCTGCCCATTACATTCTGCTCGATGGAACCTTGTGAACCACTTGAAAGTATAAAAATGCAGCATCCATACAGGATACAGTCCCACATTAGTGGGAAGTGGAAAAAATCTACCTGGGTACCTGAAACAGTGAAAGGGGAACCTCAGGACGGTGTGCTGAGGTTCCTGCTCCTTTTTTGCTAAACTCTGAATGATAAGATAAGAGTGCCACCTACTGTAAAAGCTCCTAGCAGCTATCTCTGGGGTAACTGGTTCTGGTTGTATCAGCAACTTGCCATATGATGTAGGGCAAATGACCTTATGGAGAAACCAAACACAGTTGGAAATTCTGCCAGTTAGCAGTCAATGTTATGTTATTACTCAGAGGTCAACTGTGCCCTCTGGGCCTAGAAATGACTTAGCCTTAGGTTTCGGCTTTCTTGATTTATGGTTGTTTTTCTGCTGAGCCTCACTGTACCTTCTCTTCGCTCCCACTCACTCTCTTCACTCAGACTACTCCAACCTCTCTGACCCAAAAGGGCTTTTTCTCCCACCCATTTAACAGCTCCCCTCCTCACCTACTAACCAAACGTGTGGTCTGTGTTCTAAAAACTTCAGCATCATTAAAGCCTGCTTCAGCATCATTAAAGCCTGCAGAAGCTCTGGCTGCACCCAGGCCTACTGAGTCAGTATCTGCATTTTAACAAGAGTTCCAGTTTGAGAAGCTGTAATAGAGGATTTCGACCTCTGTCTCAAGAGTGAAACAGAGGAGATAATGATAGGAACAATTGGTTTCCATCCAAACCTTCTCTTCTGCTCTGGGGTGGAAATCACTCTGAAGCCCATTCTGGGTGGAACTGAAAGTCTTTCACAATTTGTACTCCATAGTTCCTCACCACCACTGGCTTCCATGACATCATCAGAGCTGTGCGTGCTAATCCCCTGACAATATGGGAAAGACTTACTCAAAGATCCTTTTCCCTAAGCGGCTTCAGCGTCAACCCCCCTTCCCCCTGCGTCACCACCCTTATGACACCAGACCCTAGGCCACCCAGCTACTAGACTCACTGGGACTCCATCGGTGGGTAAGCACTGAGATTCGCTCCTTCCCAGCACCTGGGTAATATGTCTGGGCTTAGTTATAAGTGGTGCTATGATGATATCAGGAGCCAGGCACTCAAGAATCCATCTAGATACCTCCCTAAACAGCTAAAGGAGTTTGTTTCAAAGGATGCTTGACAGCTTCCTGAGCAATATACAGTTTGACTGTTACACAAAAACTATGACCTTCTAACCTTGTAAGGTCTCTGACTCCACCTAGAACTTCATTCTTCCCTGGCCACTACACCAAATACGTGTCTTTTACAGTCAAGGATTATCTCTCATTCATGTTACTATACTTATCTGTACTCATGAATTTTTCTTTTTCTTTCTTTCTTTTTTTTTTTTACTAAACTTCCTTCAGTGCTATACAGGGAGTGGCAAAAATAGGTTTACAGCTGTTCATATAGAAAATAATATAAAAATCAGTCAATAATAATACAAGAATGAACTCTGTGTTTTGCAGACTCATAACGGTAAACCCACTTCTTTCCCAACCTTACCCTCAGGAAGATTCATTATAGGGAACTGTTTTGTGTGGCATGGAAAATGTAGCCTAGCTCCCACTCAGAAAAGCCAGTGGGAGCGAGATCTGGAACACAGGACCCATGCCCATGGATAGGTTTTCCCACGGGGAATCAGGCCTGCATTGTATCTAGGCTGCCATGAGACTTGCTTTTGCTAAAACTCCCTCACCCTGAATTGAAGCAGAAAATGTTTACTATAACTTCCTAAAGTCTGTGCCAAATCCCCCAAATATAGGAGTGTAACTGGTTCAACCACCTTTCCCCTTGGTCTGCAACATCCTTCTCTTTGAAGTAATTAGCAACATTCTTTTCTTTGTTATCTGTGAAAGGTAATCACCTGCAGCAAATCTGTACCTAGTAAATGAGGACCATTCTTGATGTAATGTACCCAGAAAAGCAATAAAAGCCTGTCCAGGCAGGGGTTGGGGCCCTCTCTCTCACTTAGAGAGTGGACACGCTGTCCCTTTTTCTCCACAGAACTTCTGTAGTCCATGTGAATTTGTTAGTGGCAGCCACAACACACACGGATCCTGCCGGCCAGGACCTGCATCACTTCATTCCATTGTAATAAACTACATCTTCCACCTCTTCATCAAATGTTTCCTCCAAGGTTATGCTTCATTAAAATCTGGTCCTACCCAGCCACTTAAAAGCTGCCACTTGCCTCAGCCACTGTTTGTTTGTCTTTCTTCACAGCGACCTTGAGCGATGCCCTTCCCCTTCAAAGGGCTTCTGTCACTGCTGTCAGCCACTACAGCAATGACGTCATTTCCTTGCTCATTGAGCATTTTGGCATTAGAGGCAAAGTTTTTTCAAACAATTATTACTATGAATTTGGGTGACGTCAGCAAGGACGAGTTCACCCACAAACTTGCCCGAAAGTTTTCTGATGTTTTCTACTTCAAAGATCTTCATTCTCAGACAGACTATGTTGCAGCCCCTCCTGAACCTCATCTCCAAGAGCAGCTCTGTTCCAAGAACCTTAAAACTCAATGTACCTTTGTCCACAACATATCTTCCTCCAAGATTTATTCAGTTACTTCACCTGTCTCTGTTTTTAACCTCATCTATCCATTTTGGGCTGCATGGTTCAGTGCTTTCCAGAAGAGCCCTGCAACAATGGAAATGCTCTGCATCTGTGCTGACCAGTATGGAAGTCGATAGCTGCTACCATGGAGCGATTGAGCACTTGATGTGAGGCTAGTGACTGAAAACTGAATACTCAATATTATTTAATTTTAACTAATTTAAATAGCCACATGCAGCTAGTGGCTATCCTTTTGGACAGCACAGTGATAGTATATCTTTTTAATCATTCTCTTGACAGCAACTTCAGTAAACTTGCCTCTTTGCGCAGAATTCATTCCAAGAGCACTCTGCTTTTGATCTACATATCTGAAGGAAATTATTCAATTATTCAAACTGGTGACATTACAAATCTATAGTCTCTTGAATGCCCAACTTGGCCTCCAGGCTGCTCACAGTGCTTACCACCCTCTCCCTTCCTCACAGCAGTTACCTCTGCTACTGCTTCTTTCTCTTACAGTCAAACTCCCTGAAAGAGTAAGATGTCGTTTATTACAATTGCTGCTTTCATTCCCAGCCTCTGTCCCCCACCTCACTGCTGAAACTTTCCTGGCAAAGATGGTCAGTGACTACCCACCATTGCCAAATTCAGAGCTCTTTCCAGACCTCATTTTATTTGACCACTCTGTTGAATACTGACTACTCTGTCAGCCATCTCTTCCTGAAATTCGATTCTTTCCCAAAGTCTGATCCCCACGGACAATTTTCTCTGATCATTCCTTAAATACTGATTATCTTGAGTGCCTGTTCTTGATCTCCCTAATCTCTCTCGGGATTTTTCTCCTTTAGTAAAAGAAGGAAAAATCATGAGGACAGATAAGCATGGATCCAACTGCCAAATATATAAATTAATAATTCACAGATGCCTATCTCTAGTCAATAATGTTCACTAGAATTCCAGATATCCAACTGCCTGCTGGGCACTGCTGTTTAGATAGCAATAGATATTCTGTCCCTTTCCTTTAAACTTTCCTGTCCTCTATCTTAGTGAGCGGGTTTCCCCACTTGCTACTATCAGTAACCACTTAAATCATCTATAGAAAGCACTCAAAGAGGGTCTGCACAAGGGAAGAGATCTAGAACTACTACAGCCCAAGCTGAACTCGTGGCCGGGCTGGCTAGTCAGGAGCACCCTCCCTGGCTTTCCCACCCCAGGATTTGTGTGTAAGATGGCTTCCCTCTCTGTGCTGAGGGTGGGGTAAATGAGCAGCAGGCAGAAGCAGGACAGGAGATACGAAAGGCACCCAGTCACAGGATGTGTGGCAGGAACTTCCACCAATCCATTAACAGATGAAGAAAATGAAACTCAGAGACGAGCTGCAAATAGGGAAGATCCGAGTTCTGTGAGGCCTGACACTTTAAAAATTTCTCTTTTTGTGTGGAGGGGGTGCTCCTTAAGAAAAAAATGCAGAATTCAAGTACACAATGCCTATGGCCATTATAATACCACCCACCCAGAGGAGAATGTGATGGAGAGAAAAGTCACAATAAAAAGAAGCAGTGGGCTCAACTTGCTCTGGTTAAAATATCTTACTTTTGAAAATTTTACCAAAGCATAAGACATGTGACTATACTGACATGAGGGGACTATACTGTCCTATCATGGAACCTTGGAGGGGCTTGTCAGGTGAGAAATCCAGCAGCTAAGCTTCATTAACTACAGTAAATCAGCTGATGCAATCAGCCAAAGGTCACTGCAGTAGATGGTAGCAGGGCTGGGGTTTTTCGATCCTCCCCCTAAGCAAGGGCAACTTCACTCTATGGGTGTGGACTGGTGTGGGAGGGAGAGAGGGAAGGTAGAGAATGGGAAAACCAATGCTCCCTAATGAAAGGAGACTTTTAGAAGCCCACTAGCTGTTTCCTAAAAGCCTGATAATGCCAGAAATGGGAACAAAGAAGACCAGAAATGCATATATGGAACAAAAGAGTTAAGCCTCAGGGCTGTCAGAGAAGGGACCTTCCCCTTGCTCCCTGGGTGCCACTGGACAGGCCAGTCTACCCTACTTCACTAGACGGCAGAGGAGAAGGGTGCACAGAGGGGATAGGGCTCCATCCCAGGCCAGGACTGCCAGCAGCTGAGATACCTGTTCTCAATCATGATGTTTCCTTCTTCTCTACAGAAGTATTTTTTTTAAATGTGGTAGTGTGCAACACTGGATAGAAAGTGAATAAAACCCACCAAGTTTCAGGCCTGGGTTTGCAGTGGTCAGACTCATCAGGAGACAGTGGAAGGATTCTAGGACTTTACAAAGCCAAAGGTGCTTACCGAAGAACAGGAAGACCATCACAAAGAGAGTGGTACTCAGTCCCATAGTGCTAGAGTTAAAAAAGAAAAGATAAAACATGATTAGAAAATTAAACTGAAAACAAACGTGACAAGTGCAGTTTGGGATTGTCTTAGGTCCCTGGGTGCAGTAGAGACCATGCTGTGTGTTCAGCAAAGACATCTCCTCTTCCTCCTAGCTCCACAGAGAAGCCCTAGTTCCCAGCCTCCCCTTTAGTTAGGAGAGTCATGTCATTGGGTTCTTGCCAGTAAAGTTGTAGGCAGAAAAGATGGATGTTACTTTCAGACCTGCTGCTAAAACTCCTTTCTCTTTCCTTCCTTCCTGCCTTCTTGAATGCAGGAGGCCCAGAGGAGTCCAAGGGTGTAGAGGATGGCAAAGCCTCATTGTGAAAGGAAGCTGGTTTGCTGAACAAAATAATAAGATAGCTCTCTCCGCCCTATGGTGATTCATACTGGACTGTGACGTTAGCAAAAAATAAACTTTTCTTGTGTTAAGCTATGAAATTTTAGCACTGTTTATTGCAGTAGCTAGCACTACTTATTTTGGCCAACACAATAGGTATGATGGAAAAAACAGAAAGTACATGTTTAGAAATCAGCATTCCTTTGATTTCCCTGTGAAAATCAAAGGAATTAGGGAGTTTTCATTAGGGAGTTGGTTTACAAACTTTAATGTGCATAAAAATCATCTGGGAGAGTATGTTAAAGCAGTGTCCTGGGCCTTGTGCACAGAGACTGTGATTTAGTAGGTTGGATGAAACCCACATCTAACAAACTCACAGGTGATGCCAATGCTGCTTGGTCTGAGGACCTCATTTTGGGCAGAGTGGCACTATTCACTTAATCTACATGATGGAGCCAAGGAAGGTGACAGGAATTGCTCTAAAAATCTCTATCTTCTCTATCTTCTTCTTTCTGCACTTACCCACTTATCTCAGCTGAGACCAAAAAGGCTACCAAGTGGCTTACAGGGAGGCACAGGGTAAGGAAAGATAAACGACTATAGAAAGAGGTGAAAAACAAACCAAATGCAGGAATATAAAATGGAGCCAAGTACAAGGATCAACGCTAAATGCTTGCCATAGAAATATGCCTGCCCTGCATGGCACAGGTCACAGGTTTGGCTTGTAGGTTTTAACATCCAAAGTGAAAGGAAAACCTAATTGGTGAACCCATCAATAGATCTGTCTAGAAAACAAAAACAAACCAAGGCTTAGGAAAAGATATGCAACTATTCCTGACCCAAGAGCAGGATTCTTCCTTGGGGGTGGTTGTCTAGAAGCCATCCCCAATCCCTTTGGGCTGTGCAAGATGCCCTTCCTCTGTCCCCACAGCACCCAGCCCAGTGCTTTGGGCTAGAAGTGTCTGTTATGCTTTTCCCCTTCTAGACTATAACTTCTCTTTTTTAAATTAACTTTTAATACATCATACCTGCGTATGGTACTAAATTGCTTACCACCGTCTCGCCCTTCCTCGCAGCAGTTTTCCTCTGCTACTGCTTTTAGTTTCTCTTTTTCTTATAGCCAAAATCCCTGAAAGAGTGAGCAAGTCTCTCTTCCAACCCTGTCCCCTGGCTGCCTAGTTTTCCTCCACAGACATAACTGGAGTGACCACCGTTACCTGTTTACAATTTCTTGCCTCTACTTGCAGTTATTTGAGGCAAAACAAAATAAAAACATGGACTCATATTTTTTTTCATTTTACTTTTAAATACCTGGTGGCACAGTATACACACTTTTGCACACTTACCACACTACCTTGGAGATTGGTCTGTATCACTACATACTGAGTATCCTAATTCTAACAGTTGCTTATTATTTGGTTATATTCTATTGGATGGTCATCATTTATTTTGCTAGGCCCTATCAATGGACATTTAGGTTGTTTCCAATCTTTTGTTGCAATGAAAAACCTTGATCATGTGTCAAATCACATATGTGGAAGTAAACTACCTTCCTAAAGTCAGAGGGTAACTGCAACTTTAATCTTCACGGATACTGAAAAATTATTCTCCCCTAAGATTATATGTTTATGCCCCAAGTGACAAAACATGATGGTGCTTGTTTTCACATCACTTTTGCCAACACAGTATGTTTTCTAATTTGTGACCTTTACCAATAGAGAAAGTTAAAATGACATCTCATTGTAGTTTTAAAAAATATTTGTCATTGTGGCATAATACACATAACATGAAATCTTACTGATTTCTTAAGTGTGCAGTGGTATTAAATGCATCCACATTGTTGCACAAATGTTATCATCACCGTCCATCTCCAGAACTCTTTTCGTCTTGCAAAACTGAAACTCTGTACCCATTAGTCACTAACTCCCTTCTCTCCCCCTGCCACTGGAAACCACTATTCTACCTTCTGTCTCCATAAATTTGACTGCTCTAGGTACCTCATATAAAGTAGAATCATACAGTAGTTGTCTTTTTGTGATTGGCTTATTTCACTTAGCATAATGTATTCACTGTTCATGTTGTAGCATGTGTCAGAATTTCCTCTGTTTTAAAGGCTGAATAATATTTCATATACATATATACAACTTTCATATACATGAAAGTATATACATAATATACACACATACCATATATTTATATCATGACACACACATGATATATATGTGTGTATACATATACATGATATACATATATATCACTTTGTTTATCTGTTCATCGGTTGATGGACATTTGAGTTGCTGCTACCTTCCAGCTATTGTGAATAATGCTGTTATGAACATGGGTGTGCAAATACTTCATTTCTTTTGGGCATATACTCAGAAGTGGAATTACTGGATCACACAGTAATTCTATTGTAATGTTTTTTGAGTACCTGCCGTCCTGTTTACCACAGTAGCTGTACTATTCCCATTAGCAGCACACAAGAGGTCCAATTTCATCATATCCTTGCCAACACCTACCTTGTGTGTGTGTGTGTGTGTGTGTGTGATCCCAATTGGTGTGAGGTAGTTCTCACTATGATTTGTAAATGAATATTTTTTATTTTAAGTATCAGCATCTTTTTAAATGTATAAAAGTTTATCTTTTGTATTCCATGACTATACATTTCTTTGACTTCTAATTTGGGTCTTTGGCCTCTTTCTCATTGATTTGTAGGAGCTCTTTTATATTTAAAAATTAGTGCTATTTAGTGGCTAATTAGAAAAATAATTAGTGCATTGTGACAATGAATTGTAAATATATTCAGTTGTTAAAGCACACAGTAGGTGTTCAACATATGAACCTCACACTGCTCCTGATTACTCTCTTTACCCACTTCTAGTGATTTCAGTAGGTTTCAGGGCTTGGCTTCATCTATTGGGCCAAAGCAGACACCACACAATGGTAGAGCCTGAAAACAGTTTTCTGTTTGATTCTTGTGCACTTCCTCATGTTAAATCACTCTCAGCATCACATTTATCATAGAATCTGAGGACCTGAGAACCCTTTGAATCTGAACTCCTACTTGATATAAGAATCTCCCATGGTTTTCAAACCAATAACCAGTATGCTTGACCTCATCAAAGATTCCACCCCACCCCCACATGATGTGTTGAAGAGGGGCACAAAATCAAGTTATACTTTGCTATAAATTTAATAAATCACTTTGAATTCAAATAATTACCAGAAGTTACTGGCCCTGGGAAATCTTGGGTAAGGGGTCCATCCCTGTAAGTTCACGGGGTGGGAAGGAACGCTGGGTCTGACGAGGAAGTTGGCACCATTTTTGACTTCTCTATTTGGAAACTCTACTCTCCTAAGTGAGAAGCTGCCTCCTGTTAACTTCCTCTCACCAATACTTGTGTTGTTCTCTGGAACTACCCAGAATAAGCCTAACATACTTTACCAAAGCTCTTCAAGGGTTTGGGGACCATGATCACAACCCTCCTCAAAATCCTGGTCCAGCTGGGCAAGTCCTAGTAAACTTCACTAAGATTAATTTGGGGAGTGCTCTTTGGACATCAGTTTGTCAGAGACCCTAACAAAAGATGATGCTAAAATACTTGAGGCAGACACAATTCTCTTTTATAAAATATAAAGTATAAATGCCCGTGTGAAGAATTTCAACTCTAGCCAGTGCGTGTGTGTGTGTGTGTGTGAGAGACAGGTGAGAGTGGAGTGGAGTTGGTTTAGTAAGCCAGTTTCTTCAATGTTGCTGGCTCTGAAAAAGAACAGAAATGTCATTGTTTCCTCAGGAATAAGGTCTCAACCACAACCTCAAGTCATTGATTTCTTCAGAGGGCCTGCCAAGTAGAAACTATTGCTTTTGGAGGGAGAGAGCAAAAAGAGTAATGGAAGAGGAAAGAGCTTAAGAATTTATGGAGGAGAGTCTCTGAGAGATTTCTGTAAGCTGGGAGCAGAATAAGGTCTGTAGGTGCATGAAGTGGTCACAAATCTGAAATGAGTAGTTGGAGGTTCACTTCAGAAACTAAAGAAGAGCACTCCCACTACAAGACTTTCCCTCACTTTACATGCCTGGCCCATCATGGAACGTGAGTGAGCATCAGATGAATGACTGACTATACTATTGGTTCTCACAGTAAGGTGGGATTATTTGCCCCCATGTTACAGATGAAGAAGTGGAGCCAAGACAGGTTAAAGAACTTGCCCTAGCCACCAGGCCACCAGGCTAGTAAATGACAAAGTTATGATTTTAAACACCAGTATAGTCCCTTTAACAGTTCCAGCCAGTTTCAGCTGCTGTGGGAGCAAGTGGAAAGGATCCTGACTCTCAGAGTAACACAGGAACAGAAAGCACATCCCCACAGCCAGGTACGATTGTGGTTCCTGGAATCAGAGTGTGATACTCAGGAAAACATGCTTGGTGGGGTGGTGTTGGGAGGGGAATAGAAGTGTCCCTCTGTACCAGGGGATTTTCTATCCCGAGTTCCCATTCATTCCACAAATACTGCTTCAGCGCCCACTATGTGCCGGGCAGAGAATCCTCTTCTTCCCTCCAGCCCTGGACAGGTAATCAGTTTCCTGTGATGGGTTTAGCTCTAGGCACATATTACTGTGTTCCAGTTAAGCCTCACCTAGGAGAGCTCTGGGCAAATGTGAGTATTGGGGCAGAAAAAGGAGGAAATACAGAAGGGATCTTTTATGCCTCAGGTCTGAAGCCCATGACGGATGTAATTCAGGCAAAAGGCAGTATGAAGGAGTGTGCACTGGTGGTGGCCAGCAGTCGGTGGAACAGGGAAATACAGAAATGATGACATGGGAAGTGAGAGAAGGATTCCAAGGCAGAAGTTGGGGAGCAGCAGACAAAACTGTTCCCTATTTCACAATGTTGTCTAGAATATTAGTGGTGATCAGGGTACTAGGAAAAAATGCTGGTAAGTTTGCTGGTGTCTGAGGAAGGTTGTTCACTGAGACCAGCTCTCACGCAAACATTTACTGAATTTACTCCGCATCAGGCTTGTTTTAGAGGTTTCAGGGGGAACATAAAGATGTTTAAGCCTTCATTCCTTACCCAGTTCTGGAAAAACAGACAGGGTCCACGAATACCTATAATTCAAGCTCCAGGACGTGTGGGAGGTGGCAATGCTTATCTCCTCCCAGCAAATATAAGAGTCCTGGGTCCAAGCAAAGGAGGACACCACAGCCTTTGTGGAGGGAAAACTAAGTTGGCCTCAGCCCAGCAGCGCTGAGGGCCTGACCCTTTGCCTTTGTCAATTCATACTGTCACTGGACAAGGCAGGCTTGCGAACTGGCACTGTCAGCAAGGTGAGAGGAAAGTGACACATGGGGCCTTGGCTTGCCTATGGGGGGACATGCTGCATGGATTACTTCTCAGAGCACCAGAATCTGAAGCTATCTATACCTAGATAGCTAGTAGAGCAGCTAGTACTACCTTTGAGGTGCTGGGAGGAATATGGCAGGCTCACTTCTCTTAAAAATAGTTTCTTAACTGCAAATTAGGAAGAGTTCTTGGAATTGAATGTCCCTGAATTTTCACGAGGCCCTGACGGAGTGTCTTATGATATACTTCAGAGCAGTATGGGGAAATGTGGGGTTGATATTAGTGCACTTACTAGGCTGAAAAGTGGTGCCCTAATATTGGTGACTAGTTCAATAAACATCTGTTGAGCCAGGCATTGACCTGGGAATGTAATGATGAGCAAACTCGGAAACAGCTCCCTTCATGGGATTGCTTACAGTTAAGTAGAGGAGCAAGATAATGGTAAAATAATCATACAAGTAACTATGAAATTATAATGATGATAAGTGCTACGAAGGAGAGGTTCATGATATTTTGAGATTACTATATTTAATGGTATTTAGATTGCTATAATATGAGTAATCTAAACTGAGATTTGAAGAACAATGTGCTAGATTAAAAGTGGACACATGGGTGGGGGGTAGTGGGGGGGAAATGGAGACAACTGTACTTGAACAACAGCAACAAAGAAAAGTGGACATTTTTGCAACTCCTCCCACAATGGGCGGAATCTAAGCGCTGCATGAGTCTGTGCTGGCTTCAGAGACTTATTGGACCAAGAGAACGTGTAGAAGAGAGCTTTGGGACTTCTGAGGCTAGATGAAAAGAAGCTTTGCCGCTTCTGTCTTTCTTGGACTGCACTTTCTAGAGCTCTGAGCCACTGTGTGAAATGTTTCACTACCTTGAGACCATTGTGCCGGAGAGGCTATGTGTTGGTGTTTGGGTCAACAGTCCCAAATGGGTCCAGCTTTCCAGTTATTTCTGCCCAGCCACCAGGCGTGTGGCATGAATTCTCTACACCAGACGTCATCGAACTGTAGCCTACAGACCAAATCTAGCCACAAGCTATATTTATATATAAAGTTTTGTTAGAATGCAGGCACACCCATTTATTTCATTATTGTTTCTGGCTGCTTTTCCATGTCAATGGTAGGGCTGAGTAGCTGTGACTGAGACTATGTGGCCACAAAGCTGAAAAGACTTTCTACCTGGCCTTTTACAGAAAAAAAATCCCTTGCTTTAATCAGCCCTGTCCAATAGAAATATAAGGCAAGCCACATAATTTGAAAACTTCTAGTGGCCATGTTATAAAAATTGAAAAAAAAACAGGTGAAATTAATTTTAATAATATATTTTATTCACTCAATATATGTAAAATACTATAATCCCAAAATGAAATCAATATAAAAATTACAACAGAAATTTTACATTCCTTTTCTGTACTAATCTTCAAAATGTTGTGGATATTTTACACTTACAGCACATCTCAATTAAGACAAGCTACATTTCAGGCGATCAGTAGCTACACGTGGCTGGTGACTACCAAACTAGACAGTTAAGCTCCAGAGAAGTCCATTCATTAGGTTAATAGCACCAAGTGACCCTAACTGATGCCATCAGAAACAGAAAAATCACTTAGAATCCTGAGCAAATTTCTGACCTACAACACTGAAAGAGAGAGAGTAAGATGTTTATTGCGTTAAGCTGCTAAAATTGGAGCAGTTTGCAATGCACCAATAGGTAAACAGAATAGGCTGAATAGGTACTAAGTAGGTGAAAGGTTGGGCAATGGCTTGGAAATATTCTTAGGCAAAGGAGACAGCACGTGCAAAGGCACCAAGGCAGAAGGTTGATGTGCTAAAGTGAACAGAAAGGTGGGAGACAAGGCCGAGGAGGTCAGCTGGGGCCAGACCATGCCCACCTAATGGCTCAATTAAGGATTTGGTCTTTTTTCTGAGGGCAATGTAAAACACTGGAGAAATTAAAGCAGGGGAGTGACATAATCAGGTTGTCATTTTGAAAAGATGACTCTGGCTACTGTGAAGCAAATAGTCAGCAGGGAGGCCAGAATAGATGCCAGGAGCTCAATTAGTTGGCAGTCATTTAAGTAAAAGAAGGTGGCTGTTTGGCCTGGGGTGGAAGGGACAGAAGTAGAAAGAAGTGGTTCAAGCAATATTTAGGATTATAATCAACAGGATATAGTGACAGATTAAATACAGAGGATGATGACAAGGTATTGATTGATTCATTGATTGATTCATTCATTTATTCAACAACCAAATACCAGGAATCATTCGTGTTTAATAGGCTGGTATCAGAGTGGGATTTTACTTTTTCACTTTCACATATTTAGTAGAACTATGAATGAAAGCACAGAAATCATGCTTCTGCTTTCAAAGGTGCAGATGACACAAAAATGAGCCAGGTGGTTACTGGTCAGTTCATCAGCTGAATTAATAATACTCGTAAACCTCCCCAAAAGAGTCTGATACTAACGTGGTGAATCTCATGGGGATAAGCATAAAGGTCTTACTTAAGTTTTAAAATAACAACTGTGAAGCGGAATAAATGGTCAACAGAGAAGTAGCTTATTTAAAAAAGAGAGAGAGAAGTAGCTTATTCATAGTAAATGAAAAAAAAAATCACACAGATGTGAGCGTGGAATGGCTAACCAAAAGTGAATTCTAATCTTAGCGCAGAGTTTGGTCAATATATTCAGTGCTTATCAGAGCCCATTACTTGTGGTATCACATTAGTGAGGTTAGTTACACTTGAATGACACTAAAAAAAAACAGAGCTTATCAAGAGAAGGAGCAGCACAATTCACTAGAAAATAATGAAAGTATGTCAAGTGAGGCACAGTTAAAAGGACTGGGGGCAATAAACTTGAAGAAGTACATGACACATCTCTGCAGATATCGAAAGGCCCTCCTGTGGGACAATGCACACAATGTTACTGGAAGGCAAGTACAACTCCCGATAATTGGCTACAGGGAACCAGAGTTCAGTTTTAGATAATGAAGAACTTGGAATAGAGTGCTACACCCAAAGACTGGATGTTCTCGTGAGGTAAGGAGCTCTTTCATCACCACAATTGCTCAAGCATTTTAGGAGCTTGATTTGGGTGGGTAGTTGAACTCTATAACTTTTAAGTTTCCTTTAAGGTTCTTATGACATTCCAAGAAATGAAGAAATAGAAAGTAGATGACCTGAACACACTGCTTTTCTCTGCCCCCACCCTGAGTCCATTTCTCTAATTTTTAGCACGGTATGCTACAGTACAGCACATTTGGAGGGTCCCCCTGTTTGCAGGATCTGCTGAGCTGACTACAGGTGGTCCAGGGCTTCAGAAGAGAACAATCCTATAGCCCAAAAGGTGGGGTGAAGGTGTAAAGGTAGGTCAGACTTGGTCTCAGAACTGTATCCTGTGAACGGAACATAGTGAGCTAGGCATGGGGTATTTGCAGGACAGTTGATTTCTGTTGGAGCAGATGAGGCTTTTATTCAGTATGGGCTCTAGCTAAGCCTACTCATTTTGATACTTTCACTCCTGAGAGTTGCCACTGCATTGCTTCACAGCTTTTCTCAGAGAACTGCTGTTTTCCTTTTACATCAGCAATTGTGGATTGCCTAGAACGCAATGTAGTGGACTCCTGCCTCTGTCCTTAAAAGGCTTTGCGAGCTTCCACCAGTTCTTCTCATGAGAGCCTCCCAAACTGATTCCTGAAGAGGTACAACCCGCCATCCTAGGCATCCAGCTGATGTCTTCAAGAACTACTGTCTCCTGATGAACTACTCTTAAATGTTGGATTGAGTTCAAATGGATAAATATTTCAACCACATTCGTGATACGCATGTGTGCACACACATGTACAAGAACAGAGGCATAACCCTGTGTTTAAGGCTTCTTATTGGTATAAGAAGCATTGGCAAATTTCTAAGCCACAGGAAAATATAATAGTCTATAGGGACACATGTAAGTGGGGGAATGGTCATGAGCTTTTGCAGGATGATAGGAAACATTGACTAGACTGAAAGAGAGGTGCACTTTGGGCAAACAATGAGAAATTAGCTCCTATAAGTAGGGTAGGATAGCTTAAGGGGGCCTAGAAAGTCACATAAGGAGTTTATATTTGATTTGACAAGAGAATTAGGAGTTGGGATTAATCGTTAGGGAGCAGAAAAATTGCAATGAAAGTTTACAGAAAATAAGCCCATCAGTAGCCTGAGGAAAGAGGTGAGGGCTGATATCAGAGTGACCAAGAAAGCCAGTATTAAAGGCTCATGGACCTGAGGTGAAGAGGCTGAACCAGCAGGACTAAAAAGATACGTGTGTCAGTGATGCCTTGATGAAAACACGAAGACTTCCCGGTGTCTGGTGGACACGTGAGATCACTGGCTACAGACACATGTCACCCATCCTCAGCGCCGCTTTCCTTGAGCTCCACCACCAGCCACGTCTCCTTCTAGCTCAGGCTGTACAGTATGTCTGACTTGGTTTCCAACCTTTTCCTGGAGCAAACCCCCTGGAGCCTCCACTTTCGGAGAATTTTTCTGTCTTTCCCCTCACCCATTTGAGAGCAGAGTGCCTCCACATGGGTCTGAGGGGAACATAGGTACAAGGAAGAAATGTTTATGCAAATACTTAAGGAGCAGAGGATTCTTTCATTCACTCCCCAATATTGTAGGTAATTAAAGCATTAAAATGAAGAGTTCATTCTCCTCTCTCATTCAGAGTCTCCGAATGGCAAGTCTGTATACAAGATAGATACCCAGCTCTCCCAGTTACATCTAGAATCAGACCTTTCTATGTCAAGGATCATGCCTTTTTCAAATTGTCAATGGCTTTGGAAACCACTTCTTCCATTTTGCCAAAAAGTGCCTATGGCTAAGTATCATGCAAAGTTTTAAAGGTACCTGAGTCTGCGCACATTCAGTCTCTAAAAGGCAGCCACCCCAGTCCTGGCCGCCCAAGGGAGCCCCTTCCTTTTCTTTCTCTCAGAACCAGAATCGTGGTCAAAGAGAGAAAGTCAATATTTCAGAGGCACAATTTGAGAGGTGTCCCCATCTCCCCATTTCAAGTACCATCCCTACCCTGGAATTTCCAAATTACTCATTCCTTGGGTTAAGGCATTTTTGAAAACCCCTGTTAAAATGCAAGTGCAAGCTGGCAGAAATGTGTTTTTTCGTTGTTTCTTTTTGTTTTTAGCCATTAAAACTTAAGTTGGAGTGAATCTATCTAAGTAGGAAATGGAACTCAGAAAGGAGCCATACTCACAAAAGGGAACAGGACCTTTCCCATCTCGATGGGGGATGTGCAGGAGACACACTTTTCTTCCTCAACACATATTCAAAACGGCGCCTATTTTCCAAACCTCAGGCAGAGTACAGACGTGCCGATGCCCAGTTAGAAACAAGTCTCTATATTCGCTTAGAGATGAGGATGAGCACCTGATAAAGACTGCGTGCCCAGCCCATCGCCAGACCCTTCCTGCCTGCCTCCCACATGTTCTTACCTGCCCCACCATGAAAGACGACTTGTCCAGACTTGCTTGGACTCTGGATAACCACCCACTAACCTGCCCAGCACCCTCCTTGCCTGTTGCAGACATGTTTTACTCCAGCTCTGTCTCTTCACAGCCTCAGTATCCTGGCCCAGAGACCCCTAACCTCACTCTCACCTCTAGCTGGCGTTTGAGATATGGCACTGGAACCTGAATTTTTCTCTTATAGAATCTGGCGTGGCTCACCTTTTCACCTTTCAAGTTCTCCCCTCCCCAACCTGCCCCCCCCCGCCTCATCTCCATAAAAATCCAATCCTCACCTCCACCGGGAAGGGACATCGACATCCAGGGATATTGAAGTAACCAAAATATCAAACTCAATGACATAGTTATTAAACAGTGAGCACAATTACAAAGAACTATTTCCTTCCCTCCACAGCATTGTTGCTATACAGTCATTTTTAGTGAGACTATTTTCTCTCCAGGCTAGAAGCTTCAAAGTATTAGGACCATGTCTTTTTTGCTCCCTGTGAAGTCCCAGTACCTGGGACATAGTAAGCACTCAATAAACATATTTAAAGAATACAAATGAACAGAGATTTAGAAAAGCTTTCATTCTGTACAGGACAGCTCTTGTAAATAGCACTAATGCTCTCTGGAACAGCAGACAGAAGATATTATACAGAACCGTGAACCTGTGCCCATAATTGAATAGACTCATTTTAGTTCAGAGCCTTAGTCCCAAGACCGAGGTTGCATGTCAGAGAAACAGGCCATCTCTTTAGGTATAAAAATTGGAGAGTAGTGGGAAGTTCCCTTGGCCCCAAATTATTTTCACCTGTCTCTCCAGAACCTGAAATAATTACTAGAGGCATTATTTTAAGCTGACCTGCAAATGCAAATATGTTCATGGTATACAGAACACAGTAAACCACTGCCTGGGCTCTTTTTTTGCCCACACTATTTCTTTGCAAATGAGCTATTGGGGTCTCTGGTGCCAAGAGGGGCCAATATTGGGACACAGCACCTGGATGGAAAGAAGAAATGGGGAAAGGTTTCTGGAGAGAAGAAGAAGACCAAAGAAGAAAGCAGAGGCCACTGCAGAGGCTGGAGTGGTTTTTGTCTCATGCCCCCACCCCAGACTTCCCACTGGCCCAGGCGGCCCAGGCAGAGCCAGCATCCTTGGACAGCTTCTCCTAGTGCAGGGCTGCCCGGAGCCCCCAGCACGCTGAGGCCAAGAGAGGCTGTTGGTTAAGTGGCCCCTTCTATTTCCTGCCTGTCCTGTCGCTAAGCTCAGCAAAGCAGAGAAAGGAATCTGGCTGAAAGACACAGTTTTGTAATGCCCCACCTCGAACGCAACCAGTCTGAGAATCAAGCCCACAACAGGTATTAAGCATGTATTCCACACCCCTTCTACCCCCTCCTTTGACGGCCATCAGCCCCACCTCTGAACAGCTACCATAGATGCAGCTTCATTCCACACCACACTCCCCAAGCACACCAGCTTCATAAGAACATACCTGTCGCAACTGCCCATCCACGGCAGCTCCCAGAAACCAGAGGTGTAAGCCGAGTGGCATTCCAGAGGAACACAGAAGCAAGGTATCAAGAATAAACGAAGAGGAGGCTTTGTGAGCTACCCATTTTTCCTAACACTCCTTGTAGACAAGAAACATGTTAGGGCTGAGGCCAGGGCGCAAATGTAGAAAGGGGAACTGACTAGAGAGAAACAACACCACAGAAAGGGCCGGGCTCTTCTTCCAGATAAGATTGGCAGGTGGGCTTTTCCACTGATCATAATGACTATGAATGCACTCTCAGAGAGTGAGTGTAAAGCCCTGAGGAAACCCCCCAAAGACAGCCCCAGCCACAAACATGAAAAAGACACATTCCCTAACAGATGGACAAATCCAGGGGTGCAGCCTGTAGGCCCCCCGGGGAAAGATTCGGCTCAGTTTAACAAAGGTTTTACTGGGCAGTTGTATGCCGGGCACTGTGTCTGGCGCAAGAGGACAGCAAGAGAGAGCAGAGAGACCAGGAGTTTCACCCGCTGCCTTCCCCTCTGATTGTTCATTGAGTACCTACCTCTCCATAGATCCTGATAGAAGCCAATGAATATACCCAGCCCCTATTTCCATATTATCCCAATCTGTTCCTAGATGTTCTAATCTAGATGTTTCTATTACCTTGGTCCACAATTCCTGGAAGTGAGCGGTACCCTTGAGAGTGGGAACAAGTCAAAGCAGAAGTGTGAAATGTGTGTGAATGCCCAGTGGATTTTTCCAAGCCTAGTGCTTCAGCAGGGACAGGCTTTACATATACGATCCTGCCCACGCACCCACCACTTCTTTTTCTGACCCGATCGGGCTCTGCAAAGCCCTCTGCTCGATGTGGGGGACATTTATATGCCTCCAAGTCTGCAGAATTGGAGCTCAGGAGAGAGGCAACCCTCTTCAAGCATGCCTCCCCCGCTCTCTTGGAGACTCGCTCTGCCCTGCACGGTTAGAGAAATTAAGTGACAAAGTGAAAGCTGCTATTGTTGCATGGGTTGAGCAAGCCCACTCAAGCGAAGACGTGTGGCTCAGGGGAGGCAGTGCAGGTCGAGAACCACTGCACCAAGGTTCAGCAAGTCCTGGCTCAGCTCCTGGACCCTGGGCACGTTACTGAGCATCTCCCGGTCTCAGTCCTCTAATCTATGAAGCGTAATAACTTCCTTGCTGCGTTGTTGTGAAACACACATGCTATCTTGCACATAAATCACCTGGCATCCGTGCAGCTATGCAGTCTTCATTACAATTTTCCTATCTTCTTTTCGGACTTTCCAACTTTAACTTTGAACTTTCCACAAAGGTCTTCCCTCTATCACCAGAAAGGTGATGATCATTTTTCCCAAAACAGGTCTGTAAACCCCTTCACCTTCCCCCCAGGGCCTCTCAAACCCATAGGACTCCGGTGTGGGTCCTGGGCCCTGACTCACAGGGTCATCACTTCCCCTCAGCCATTCTGTGTGCATACCTTGGAAACTTCATCCTTTATTCGAATAGGCCCCACCTGGGGTTTTCCTCTGGATTTTACAACCATAATTTTTTTATTTGGCAGGGTCCATTTGGTTTCCTTATTGTAACACATGAAATTACCTACCCATCAAAGCACAGGAGAATTAATTCACAGTCAACTTTGTCTTTAAGTGTCTTTCCTTTCCTTGCACTCAACAGTCAAAATATAAGATAGACTAAACTGGAACATGCTGCTATCAAAATATTTGCAATAGTATTTCCCAAACTTCATTCTTTCCAGCTACTCTTTCGTATCCATGTAAAATCTATATTGTTTGTTCTACAATGTTTTTCTCTTAACTTTAAGTAATTTTACACAGAATCTTTATGTTAATACTAAAGCTTTTTCAAAGCAGTATCATTTGCAATAAATAAAGGATGGGTAAAAATAACTTGTCACGCTGGGCTTTACAATCACAGAGACGTGCGTTGAAATGCTAGTTCCTAGTGGCACTTGATGTCTGTGTGTTCTTGGGAAAGTTACTTAACTTCTCTGAGCCTTGGCTGCCTCACAGAAGTAATACTAAATATCTCATAAGTTTTACTGCGAGAATTAAATAGGATAACATATATCTGGTGCCTAGCACATATTCTAGCATTTAGTAGGTTCTCTTTTTTTTGAAAAAAGCTTTTATTGTTTTCTCTTTTCCTTATCCCTGACTCATCTACTCATTTTAGTTTCTTCTTAGAGCAGCCTCCCTCAATGTCGTGAGACAGGCAGCAGAAATAAAGGACGATAGGGTGGTGTCCTGGGATTCTTGCCCTAAGGGTTGCAAGGTTATTTAAGGGATCCAGAGGTCATTTCAGTCTCTCACTCAAGCAAGAGCCCCTGTGATGTTACCTCCAACAGAGGGATATTCAGACCTTGCTTTCTCACTTACGTCAGAAGAACTCACTAGTTGATACGACAGTTAGTTATCCGGGTCTTCTTTACAGTAATCCCGCATCTCCCACCCTTCACTCCCCAGCCCCATAAGTACCACCAAGTTGTCCCTGTCCTGTTTCCTGCAACTACAAGAATGTATATTAATTTCCAGGCTTATATAAAACCCTTGAAATACTTGAAAGCAGATTTTATCAATTTCCAGAACAGTCTCTTCTCTCAACTAAATACAGTCCGTGTCTTCAACTGTCCCTCATATGATGTGGTCCTAGACCTGATCACTCGGTGGCTCCCCGACTGCCACCGGGTTCCCTGACAATTTGTCAACATACCTCTTTGAAGAGAGGGCTCACAGGGTGGGATGGGCACTAATGTCACTTCTGTTAATGAGTCAGAGATCAAATTAACCCATTAGCAGTTGCACTGGAAGGTTGGCTGACCATAATGTTTTTTAATTTTTAAAAGATTTTAATTATTTGTTAGAGAGAGGGAAGGAAGGAAAAAAGAGAGGGAGAGAAACATCCGCATAAGAGAGAAGCACTGATTGGGTGCCTCTTGCGTGCACCCCGCCGGGGACAGAAACCACAACGCCGGCACGCGCCCTGACAGGGAACAGAACTGGAGACCTTCAACTTTGCAGGACAGTGCCCAGCCAACTGAGCCACCCCTGTCAGGGCTCACCGTGATTTTTTTGCATGTTAAGTCAGATCATCACCTGCTGGCCCCATCTTGTCCGTGTGTCAGTGTTTGGGGCCAATTAAAATGACTCTGAATCCCATACATGTCGTCCATTGTATTAGTTATCCCTCTAGCCTTGTGCCACTCAAAAATCTGACAAGGAGGCCTTATCCAGCTGTTGTAAGAGCCAAGGACAGAGAAGTTTCAAAAGCAATGGTGGTTCGATGGTGGTCAACAGTATCAAATGCTGAGGAGGTGGAGTAGAATGAAGATCAGTTCCTCGTGTTTGGGAGAAGGAAGTTGCTGTTAACCTCAAAAAGCTGCTTTCTGTGCAGGGCTGCTTCCTCCCTGCGTCACTCCTGAATGTTCTCAGGGCGAGGACTGCAAGGAAAAGCAGCAGGAAGGG
Source organism: Artibeus jamaicensis (assembly GCF_021234435.1). Lineage (NCBI taxonomy): Eukaryota > Metazoa > Chordata > Mammalia > Chiroptera > Phyllostomidae > Artibeus > Artibeus jamaicensis. The sequence goes on along the minus strand of NW_026521723.1, from coordinate 19,017,207 downwards.
AGTGGCTACAGATGGTAGCTGCGGGGGAAAAAACAGACACCTTCCTGATATTCTTGCTCAACACTGCCCAGGAGATATTTCCCTGGGACCACAGAGTTAGGCTTAATTCTGGGAGGCAAAGTTGGAAACTTGTAGGCATTTGGAAACATCTGAAGAACACTTAAGCTGAATGTTTCAATTTCAGCAATACATTTGTTGTTATTTATAAGTGGCTTCCTGTGGCCAGGGTGGAAAAGGCAGTCTAGTCTAAAAGTCCTCCAGGTGATGGTGGTGCCAATATAGGATAAAATAGTTCCCACAAATAACTGTAACAGCATTCTTCATTGAAATGTTAATTAGCATTTCTTCTCTGAGTTATCCTGACACAGTGATTTTTGCAGGGGAAAAAGTAGAAGAAACCCACAGTCAAAGGCACTTCTGGACTCTTGTGAAAGCCCATGGAAGACACAATACAGGTACCCTAGAAGCTGAGAGCAAAGAGACAGTGCTTTTGTGATGCAAGAGGAAGGGAGGGAAGGGAATAGGTGTGTGGATACTATAAACAGTAGAACCAAGCACCCACTCTTGGTGCTCCCAAGGGATAAAAACCTCAGGGATGACAGAGGTTTGGGCTCAGGGGTCCCAGTCTCAGCAGATAAAGTCAAGCCCACTGTGGCCTGAGGGCAGAGAGCTGCCAGACTTCATAAACCACTGTGGGCTAGATAGTGAGGTTGCCAATGGCCTCTGAGACAGAGGACTTGAGGCCCTTTCACCACTTTCTACACAGCGGGGAGTCCTTCCTGGGCTGCTGGAGAGGAAGGGAACCTTGTATGATCAAAAGAGTCTCCTGTCCAACTGGTAGAATGGTGGCTCAGAGGTGGTATGAGGTTGAATTAATGGAAATGAAAAAGTGATCATCTCTCACATACTTGGATTCATGTACAGGAATTCATACCCTAGGCATAGTATAATCCCTGCAGGGGAGGTTGGATTGCCCTGCAAACATAGTTCCCAGATCGTTCTTAATTCAGAAGTGATGCAGCTCAGTGTCAGGTTCTGTTCTCCTGCCCAGCCCTACTGCACACCCTCTGGTAACGCTGAGTAGTGTCCGGGCTCTGACCCTCCCCTTCCGATGAAACTGAGCTGGGTCCACAGACAGGGTTCCCTGACACAACCTGAGAGAGAACATAAAACACCTGCTACAAATTTTTCCTTTTACTGCTATTGCAATATTGTATTTTTAGAACCCTTTCTCCTTAAAGCATAAATATTCTAACTGCTAAGAGAAATGCCACACAGACTGGGAGAAAATATTTGTAAAATGTCTATCTGAAAAGGGACTGGTATCCAAAATGCACAAAAAACTCTTAAAACTTAAAGATAAGAAAACAACTAAATTGAAAAATGGGCAAAAGAATAAACAAGCAAAATAGAATCAGGCTCACAGATGCAGTGCAGTCTGATGGTTGGTTGCCAGAGGGGAGGAGGGTTAGTGGGGTGGGTAAAAAAGGTGAAGACATTATGAAATACAAATTGAAGAGAAAAAACTCACAGACACAGACAATAGTGTGGTGACTGCCGGCGAAGGTGGGGTGGAGGGAGATGGAGGAAGGGAAAGGGGGATACATGGTGACAGAAACTTGACTTGGGGTAGTGAATACAGTGCACAGGTCATGTGTTGTAGAATTGTGTACCCACAACCTGTATATAATTTTGTTAACCAGTGTCACCATAATAAATCCAATAAAAAGAAAAGAAGAAGTACAAATTGGTAGCCAAAAATAGTCACAGAGATGTAAAGTACAGCATAGAAATATAGTCAATAATATTGTAATAACTACGTATGATGCCAGGTGGGTACTTGAAATATCAGGGGGACTACTTTGTAAGGTATATGATTGTCTAACTGCTGTGCTATACATCTGAAACTAATATAAAATAATATTAAATATAAACTGTAATTGAAAAAAATAATTTAAATGAGCAAAAGATCAGATCATACACCTTGCTAAAGATTATACAGATGGCAATCGGTATATGAAAAGATGCTCAGTATCACATGTCATTAAGGGATTGCTAAGTAAAACAACGAGATACTACTACACACCTACCTATTGAAATGGCTGAATCCGCACCCCCAAAATTGACAGTACCAAATGTTGACAAAGATGTGGATCAACAAGAACTCTCACTCATCGCTGGTGCGAGTGAAAAAATGATACAGGCAGTTTGGAACACATTTTGGCAGTTTCCTATAAAACTTAATTAACGTAAAACTACCACATGATCCAGTAATCACGTTCTAGGTATTTACCCAAATGAGTTGACACTTAATGTGCATACAGAAACCTGCACATAAATATTTACAGCAATTTTATTCATAATCTCCCAAAACTGGAAGTAACTAAGATGCCATTCAATAGGTGAGTGGGTAAACAAGCTGTGGTACATCCATACAATGGAATATAATTCAATATAATAAAATGAAATGCACTCTCAAGCCACAAAAAAGACATGGAGAAACTTTAAATGTATCTTGTCTCGTGAAAGAAGCCAGTCTGAAAAGGCTACTTACTGTGCGATTTCAACTAAATGACATTCTGGGAAAGACAAAACCGTGGAGCTAGTCAACAGATCGGTTTGCCAGGGAGTGTGAGGGGGGATAAACAGGGGGAGTTACAGGGATTTTTAGTGCAGTCAAACTAGTCTTTATGACACTGTAATGGTGGATGTTTGTTATTACAAATTCATCAAAATCCATAGACCTATAGAACACAAAGAGAGGAACTTACTATAAAGTATGGATTTTAGTTATTAATAATATATCAGTACTGATTCATTAATGGTAACAAGTATACCACACTAAGGAGAGATGGTTAAAACGGGGGAAACTGTGCAGGGAAGGGGGGGCTATGGGAATTCTCTGTACTATTTGCTTAATTTTTCTGTAAATCTAAAGCTGTTCTAAAAATAAAGCGTATTCATTAAAAAAAATACACACAGTAACCACATGCACTGATTCCTGGTAAAGTAACTAAATTAACGATGTGACATTTTAGAGGGCTTCTAGACTAGTGGGTAAGAACATTAGCATTGATTTCACAGTCCAAAGGTTCACTTCTCCATGTTGCAGACATGCAGGCAAATGCCACACACACCAATGCTGCTGTAAAAATCTCCAGTTTTGTATTTCTGCCCCTATTTTGACATTTTCTGCAGATTTCTGGTGCAGGGACCATAGATTTTTATGTCAATTCCTTAGGTAAATAAAAGAAAAAGCCCCATTGTTTTCTAAGGGCCAGATCAATTGAAAAAAAAGTTCTCAGTTCCATGTTTCTAGAGGAACATTCTTAGAAATGTAATAAGTTTTTTTTGAGGTGATGTTACAGTCTTGACTTACAATGAAAAGAAAACTTTATACAGTGAAGCATTTGAGGTTGCGTGTTTTTTCTCTGCCTGAGCCCAATGTTGCCACCTCGATATTTCTATCCTACATCTGAGTTGCCGAGGTTAGGAGAGACCCTCAATCTTACAGGCTCTACTGTCTAGTCCTAGGTTGGTTGGTTTGGTTTCTCCGACTGCCCTGGGGTACCTTCTTTTATTTACTTTCTCATGATGCAAATTAACAACCATCATTCATGCATGCTAAAAATAAAGAGGCAAAGTAAATTGTTTCTTAACTTGTATTCGATCAACTCCTGAACACGGAAACTAGGACCTCGTGACATACTTTTGTCTAGATGTCCTTGAAGAAGAACTCAGGAAGGCAAGACAGTTATTTGTAAGATTCTATGGATTCTATGAAGTGAATGCAAAAGACTCTGTCTGCACTTTCTCTCAAAAATCAAACGATGGGTTAATAAAACATGCCAACCTCCTGCAGCAAAATACATTTATTTGTATTGAAAGTTACATTAGCATATATTGAAAGGAGGTTAAGAAAAAAATGTCAAAAGAATAAGCATCATGATATATGCAGTTAGGAAAAAGGAGTACAATCGTACCAGGCATAGGTGTGGCCTTTTGACGAGCTGTGACTTCGGCAGTTTGACAAGTGGGCAAGATAAGGAAGGCGCGATTGGGTAGAGCTCAGTCTGGAAAGACCAACCCCAGCAAGTGAGGAGCTGTCTTTCCATACCCACGGTCTGGGAGGGGTTGGTGGTCTGGAGAAGACACAGCAGAATGGGGTGGGGTTATCCTGGCCCCTCCAGAATCAGGAGTTTCTGCAAAGAGCGATATCTACAGCAGGTGGGTGAGACACCTCATCATTTCTCCCTGTGGGACTAGGCCCGTCACTGGGGGGACTGGCCCCAAAAAGCCAGTCGGGAACTGGACAGCAGGTCAGGAAACAAGGCTAAGCCAGAGAAGCACTGCAGCTTGTGGAACTGAGGGACTCACAACTCACCCCATGGATACCAGAGACCAGGATTATAACAGTAAGAACACATCAGAGCAGCAGTCTTGCCTGCCTATGTATAAACACCCCACAAAGTGGGTAGGCAGAGCTTCAGGGGCAGTGCCAGGGTGTCCACGGGAACTGGTAGTAATTATAGACTCTAGTGACACACAAATTCTCACATTTTCATGGTTTACATTTGTCCCTCCTCATCATTTTATCTCAGTAATATTTCCCTTTTTCTAATAATCAACATCCAAAGATGTAATTGCACCATTTTGAATTTTTACTTTTTAATAGTTTGCCTCCATTCCTCCAACAAATACTGAACCAGCCCTGACTGAGTGCAGGCCCTGGGCTGGTCCTGCAATGCCCAGGGAGAGAAAGCAGGAGGTCCTTGCCTGCCCAGAGCCTGCAGGTCAGTGTAAGAGACATACACAAACCTAATCGCGTCAAGGTACTTGCCACCAAGCAATTTTCAACATAAGAAACTTCAGTTAGGTATGACGTCCTAATGACTAAATACCATCTTAAGAGCGTGAGGTAGATTTACTAGGTCATGTAGGTCACAGTTAAGAAAAATTCCCTAGGCCCTCCATCTCAGGAATAGGCTTCTCCAAGAGATGTTGGTTCTCCCTCACTTCATATTTTAAACAGGCACAAGGTCTACATGACCATCAGTCATGGGCAGCAGAGAAGAGAGAACTCACTCAAGGGTAGGGCAGACTAAGTGATCCTTAGCTTCTAATTTAATAATGCTATATTCTAGCTCGTTGGCAAGATTTATAATACAATACATAAAAGATGGCCTATTAGTTAACAAATAACAAAACTAAGTAAAATATTTTCAAGATGAACGAAACACATACAGCAGCAAGTTTCAAAGTTGATACAAGTAAACTACCAACATCGGCAATGGCACTTTTCAGAATTCAAGGAAGTAAATATCTGGTTCCAAATTCATTATCCTTTCAATCTTCAGTGTTACTTGGGAATGCTAAATGCAAACTCAAAAGACTGTGGTCTCTGAATTTAAAGTGGCCTGTTTGTTTAAGGGGACGCTCTTACACATTCTGAGAAGCTGTCATTTCTTTCACAAAGCATCTGACATCTGTCATTTCCTTTACAACCTCAGAAGACATAAAATGAGGTAATATTCTAAATGTAAAAGTTGCTTGCAGAGTTAAGTCCATATGTTTTTTTTTCTTACGTGTGTAGAGGAGGGAATATACTACATAACAAAACTAACACATTTTAACAAATAGCAGCCTATTTCAAATTTAGGGAAGCATGAAGGTCTGTGAAAACACCTTTTTATGCAAAAATATTTATATAAGAGTATAAATAAAATATGTACCACTAACTAAAATAAAATAGATTACAGCATGCAGAACACTGCCAATATGACTAAGCTTATTTAAGAAAGTAAAAGAACCACTGGATTTTTTAAAGCTTCCATTTCACAACGGGGTCAAGGGCAGGGCACTGCACCCCCAAAAACTCACTTCCCTGTGTCATCTTAGTAACCAAAAGCAAGTACATAAGACTTCTGAGAACCCTTAAGATATGTAGTTATCGGCGTGGACTTGCAATTTTCAAGTTGGTGGTGCAGAGGTGCAATTTTTACAGCTCTCCTTGCACACTTCTGTGGTGGGGGAGATTGCAAAGGTCCCTCACCACACTGTGGGGTTGCTACGTGAAATTTTCCAGTAAAAGAAGATGTTGCTTCTCCTGCTCTTCAGCAGAGTAAGTAAGTAAGTAAATAAGTAAGTAAGTAAGGGATGGCCTCTTTTGACAAGGGCCTTAAATAGCTTTCCCTAAATCTGGTTTAAGATGGAAAATAATCACACATAAGCCTCGTACTGGTTGGCTACAATTTTAATTTGAGGAGTTAGAATATTTACCAAGGACACACTGGCAAACCAATTCCATTTTTGCGTTTTGTGGGTTGGAGACAAAACACTGCCCCTCCTCTTTTGGTTTGAGTTGCACTTTCACTGTGCAGGCCCTATTTGCATACAAACAAAAGAGATCATTTTTAAAAGAGGTTTACTTTGTTTTTGTTTTGGTCCTTAGGGATGACTGTGGTAAGCAAGACGGGACTGAACGATTTTCATACCTTGGATTTCACTATTGTATTGCTCTCAGCCTTCACTTTCTCTTTCTCACCACCCACTTGCAATTCATTGGCGGCTAGTTTGGGGGTATGTCACCTCTCGTGTGGACTATTGTAATAGCCTCCTGGCTGGTTCCCCCTCACTATTCTTTACTCTATTATTATCTCCCATCAAAAACAATCTGATTATACACTTGCTTGAAAGACTTGCTATCTGTTCCTCATGGGCTAGTGGTCACACTACTGAGCAAGGCACATAAGGCCCTTCAAAGCATGAATCCAGTTTTTCTCTTCTGCTCCTGTCAATCGGCCCAGGTAGCTAACCCTCTAGCCACACTTGAACTGTTCACTATTCCCTGATCGTCCCAGACCTTTTTGGACTTTTTGCCTTCTTTGCTTTTGCACAAGCCTGTGCCTTCTGCCTGGAATGCCTTTCCTGCCTTGTCTGTTTGCAAAACTCTATTCTTGCTCTGAGATCCAGATTATTCCCTAGTTCACAGCTGAATCCTTCCAGGCCATCCTTCCCTCCATATCTGTGTCTGCACCACCATATCTGTCCTCCCAAACCACCATAGCTTCCTCCCTCCCAAACCACATTATTTATTCTCCCACTATAACAGTTTCCTCAGTGTTGAAGTTTCACCGCTCATATGGGCACATTTCATTCCCCGCTGCATCCTCAGCACAGTAACAGTTCCAGTAAACATGACTGGAGTTAATACCTGTTAGCTGATTGCTTATAAAGAACTTTAATGGTATTTATTTCATTTAATCTCTACAATAAACATTCAAAGTTTTACAAATTAGGAAGCTGAGTTTCAGAGAGGTTAGGCCACTTTCCCAGGGACACACAATGAGTGACTTCAAGATTTTAGCAGGATATAGAACTGAATGTTTGAATTTCTAGCCAATAATGTTATATGACTATCATTAGAATGTCAGACAGACACTAGTACTTTTTGGGGGCATAGTTTGGCATTTTTTTGAGTAAGTCTCTCCCCTCTGCCCCTTACTAATTGTGTGACCTTGAGTAAATTACTAAGCTTCTCTAAACCTCAATTTCCTCATTTTATTGTTTAACGGAGAAAATAACACCTTGTTCACACAGTCATTGCAAAGATTCAGGGAAGACACTTCAGTAAGGTCCCTTGCCCCACCCCTGCTCATCACAGCGACCAATCTTTTACTCCTTCCCATGCTGAGCGTTCACTGCATATTCCTCCAGCCACTCACTTAATCCTTATCCTCTGAAAATCTGAGACTATTAAACCTTCTAACAGATGAAGAAACTGAGGCTTAGAGAAGTAAGTAACCTGTCCAAAATGCTTTTAATCTAAGGAGATGTTTTCCTTAGATCCCCAGAACTGATTGGGACCCTCAGGTCAGTACCTAAGTCGTGTGTAAAGAAATCACTCTGCCCATATGTATGAAAATAAAGCTAGAGGCATTAAAGAGTCTGGGTTTGGATTTTTTCTTTTTTTCTAACTAGTTTTCCTGGCAATCGTGAACACTTAGCAAGCCAGAGAATTCTGCTGGAAACAGAATCTTGAGTGAGCCACTGAATGGTCACATTAAATTTTTATTCCCTGTGGTCTAAAATTTCCATGTCCCTCAAACTTCCACCTTCTCAACTGGGCCCTCAATCAAGTTCTCCTCTCCACCCAATCTACTTCCTTTCAATCCCCAGCTGAAGGTCTTGGGACCATGTCCAACCCAGACAGAAGGGAATAAGATAAACGGCCTCTGCCTTAGGATATTGTGTCCTCAGAAAGTGTATTTCTGGGCCCATGCTTTCAAACACCCTTACCTTCCATGCTCCCAGGTCTCATCTGCCTTGTGCCACTGGTTATTCCTTCCCATACTCTGATGCTTCACTTTCTAGACCAAGGCTTTAAAAAAGATACAAGTGCCTGAAGATTCCTGGCTGGAACTTAAATGAACAAAGTAGCCCATGTGGAAAGAGGAGAGCTGCTACCCCACTGGAAGTTGAGCAGCCTCTGCCACATTCACCAGTTGTTACTGTAAGGGACCACTGTTCTACCAGTGTGCCATGGTGCACTGGCGGACTGCAAGAATTTTGAACCATACAAACCTATTTAGTCAGGCACACTGACCTAGTTTCCCTTAGACTGTCAAGTAAAAAAAAAAAGACAATAGCCAATACAACAGTAGCCATTCAGTGTGAATGAACAAAAATTATATCTATTCATTGTCAGATCATATGTGTGTGTGACAAGAATTTTATTAATTAGTTTATTTGTGCCACAAGATGAAAAAGGTTGAAAATTGATGCCATAAGGGACTGTGGGCCCAATGTTACTAAGGATTATGATTTCCCAGAGGAGCTGGACATTCAAATCTATGTGACCTCTCCTGATTTTTAAAGCATTGACAACTAATTATGAAGTTCTTTTTAAAAATTATTTTTAAAGACTACTGTTTGTCTGTATACTATTTTTCATTTACCAGCCGTTAGTTTTCAACCTCTGCCCGGGGCCAATGGCTCCCTAGCTCTTATCAGAGCTAGTTGATTGCCAGAACTTGTTTTAGACCCTCACCCAACACAGCTCTCTCTGACTGTGTGTCTTTCCATCCACAAATCTTTCTTGCTGCTGAGAGGAGTCCATTCTTCCCCTGATCTCACATAATATATAACACACCTGTTTAGAGGTTTGGTCTAGAGTCAGATGGGGGTCTGGATTCCTGGTTCTGTTATCAGTCACATGACCTGGACAAGTTACTTAACATCTCCAAGATTTCATTTTCAGTTGTGGAAGACGGGAGACAATGATAGTACCTACCCCTTGGAGTTGTGAGGATCACAGAAAATAACATAAGATACAATATGGTATTCCCTAATGCCTGCCATATGGTAAGAAATGTTAGCTAGGGGGAAACCTGTTTCCTTAGTAGCTTTTAAATAGGATCTCTATAGGATTAATCTTCATTTTCTCAACATTAAATAAAACTGTATTGAGTAAATTAATAAACAAGCAGTCCCAATCCCCTCTCTTCTAGCTCTGATTCTTTAAAGCCTGGAATATAATATATTCCTAAACCACTCCGTTCACAATGGTCTCCCTCTCCTCTAAAGCTCTGTTGCACAACACAGGTCAAAGGTAAAAAAGGGTGGCCTGGGCCAAACCAACCCCTCCAGACACTGGGGCATTACGTATGTAAAAATCAGGAGATTTCACCTATAAGTTTACCTTTTCCATGTCCTTTGAAATACAGGACTGAGTTGTGCTGGTCCACGTTCCTGCCCACAGGACAACAGAGTGGCGACCAGCAGCATTGCTTGAGGTGGGGCTCATCTGCTGGTGTCATGTAGTTTCTACCATTCATACATTACGAAGGCCTGATAACCACAGGCCTGCATCACGTGCTTGCTCTCTGAGGGTCTCCATGGGCATTCTAGGTTTGCCACTCCTGACTTAGAATCTATACCTCACCACTAGGTCACTTTTTACCTTGAGTTCATCCTGCTTAGCTGAGCAATGTAAATTCACTGTAGATTTAGCAATTTTAGTCAAAGAAAAACAAAATCTATTTCTGTAATCTTACCAATCTAGAGGTAACCACTGTGACTATTTTGACATATTTGTTTGCTATCTTGTTTCTATGCATTATTTTCTGTATTATTTCATAGCCTTATGTTTAATTCTGTCATTTCAAAGTCATTATCAACTTCATTTATAATTTGCTTCACCATTCACCTATTATGAAAAACTTAGGTTGATTATTTTTTATTATATCAATGCTGTAATAAACATTTTTATACACACATTTTCATATCTATTATTACTTTATTATTTAAATTGCTAAATGTAAAATTATTAGAGCAAGAGGAATGAGCATTTTTTCATAAAGTAAAATGGTCATTTATATATTTTCTAGAATTAGAAATGCAATTTGAATGTTACCCATGATGACTAATGAACAAAAATATCTTTATAGATTAAAAACAGACATAACAGACAAATTATTTTGAAGTTCAGAAGGCTAAAAATGGGGGGGTGTATAGATAGCTTCATGAAGACACTCATATGATTACAAATTACAGGAAATAATTTTATTTTAATGTTTTTGGTGTCCTGCCCTTACACGAAATATATTTGGGTGGCTTTCACCTTTTTCACCTTCATTGAGCCTGCTCTTCTCTTATTTATAATTAGGAGTTCTACCATAGCAACTTCTAGGTTACAGGTAAAAATCTATTTACCAGAACTGAATGGGGAAAGGCAGAGCTAAAGAAAACTGAATATTTATTTAAGATATAGGAATCCCCAAACAAGAGGTGTTGGTAAGGTGTGGAGAATATGGAACACTTGTGAACTGGTGGTAGAAATGCTGACTGGTACAGCTACTATAGGAAACAGTATGGGTACTCAGAAAACTTCTTAAAAAATAATAATTGGACTGTCTTATTACATAGTGATTCCACTTTTAGGTATATATCTTAAGAAACCCAAAACACTAATTCAAAAGAATATATGCACCCCTATGTTCAACTTTATTTTCAATAGCCGAGGTATAGTAGTAGCCTAAGTACCCATCAATAGACGAGTGAATAAAAACTCGTGGTACCTATGTGCAATGGAACATTAATCAGCCGTGAAAAAAGAACAAAATCTTAACATTTGTGACAGCATAGGGGGACTGGGAGCGTATTATGCTACGTGAAATAAGTCAGTCAGAGAAAGACAAACACCATATGATTTCACTTATTTGTGAAATATAAAGAACAAAATAAATGAACAAACAAAATAGAAACAGACTCATAGACACAGTGAACAGATGTTTGCCAGAGGGGAGGGGAGTTGGGAGAGTGGTTGAAAAGGTGAAGAAATTAAGAAGTACAAATTGGTGGTTACAAAATAGTCACAGGATATAAAGTACAGCACAGGGAATATAGTCAACAATATTGTAATAACTACGTATGCTGCCAGATGCATACTGTAAATATTGGGGCAAACACTTTGTATAGTATATGATTATCTAATCACTGTGCTGTAGATCTGAAACTAATATAAAATAATATTGAATGTAAATAGTAATTGAAAAATAAAATTAAAATAAAGAAATAATAGATCTTAAAGGAAAGAATGTGAAGACTAAAATATTTTATTTCCACAAGATTTTACATCCATTATAAATTCTTAAAACCTCCATGGCATTGGTTAAGTACCAATAGCTGCATTTTATAGATGGGGCCACTGATGTTCAGGCAGTTGGAGAGCTTCCCCAAGATGATACTGCTAATATGTGTAAAACAACTTATTAACCACTTATTACTTGACACCAGCCTGACTGACTCAAAGCTGTGGCACTTATTCAAGATACAATACTGCCTACAGACAAATGGAAGGCAGCTACCTTTGTGCTCCTATGGAACGTCACACATTCCACTGCTATTTAAAAAAATCATCACATTTGATATATTTACCACTAAACTGAGCTCCTTGAGAGCAGAAATCATATTTACTCATCTTTGGTATAATTCTAATGTGTGGCACAAGCTTGGACCAAAGGTGCTGAGTGAACTGAAAAAATCACTAAAACACAGAAAAATAGACAGTGTTTGCTTGTACTGACGCTTCTCAACTTATGATTGGGGTTATGTTCTTAGTTTTTATTCTAGCTATTCTGGTAGGTATATAGTGATATCTCCCTGTGGTTTTAATTCCCATAATGGCTAATGACATTGAACATCTTTTCATGTACTTGTTATCTGTGCTTACATATTCCCACTGCAGAAATGGCTTTTTAAATCTTTTGCCCATTTTTAATTAGATCATTCATTTGTTTTACTGTTTAATTTAACAAATGAAAATATTTAATTAGGGTTTGAATTGGTGTTTCCTTATATATCTAATGAGAATATTTTTGTCATCTATATTTATTTTTTTAAAAATCACAATTACTGAGATCCAAGATGGCAAAGGAGTAAGTGGAAGCTACACTAACTTCCTCCAACAACCAATCTGGAATTACAACTAAATTGTAGACAAATCATCATGAATAGTCAACTAAGCACTGGCTGGAGGGAAGCCTTAGAACCAATGACAGACAGAAGAAACCCCTTCACTGCCACAAGACTGGTAGGGAGTGTGAGAGGTAGGGACTGGAGGAGACTTGAGAGGGCTGGGGCTGGGCTCCAACAAGTGGCAGCCAAAGTTCTAAAGGGATATTTCAGCAGCCAGGGTGTTACCCCTGAGAATGTGGGCTCTAAACCCCAAGCCAGGCTCCCTAGCTTATAGCACCAGAGCCAGAAAGGAACCCAGATAACATCCAGCTGTGAAAAGTAGCAGGGTTTCTGCCAGCGAGAGACAGTTGGAGACGCAGACAGCTTCTTAAAGGGCCAGCTCACAAAATTTTGTTTGCAGGCACTTACCCTGGGCTCTGGCAGAGGGGGTGCAGAGTAGACTAGAGACATTTGAGGAGAGTCTGGGGTTGGTGGATCTGGGGAGAGAGAGAATTGAAGGAACAATTTCCACAGTCTCTGGGCTGAGTCATTCTTTATATACTGCAGAAGCCATCTTTCTCAGGCAGAGCACTCTTTTTGAAGTGGATCAGCCTCAGGGAAAGTAATAGCCCACCCACAGGAATTATTCTGCCCCATGCTATGGTGCTTAAGCTAGGCTGCTGATTACAGCTTGAGTTTATATCACTGATCAGTTTAATGACTAAGGTGGAAAATACTAAGAAGCAGCCAGAGTGGAAAGATGAAGAAACAGACCCCAAATGAACGAACAAGAGAATTCTCCAGAAAAAGAACTAGATGAAATGGAGGCAAACAATACATCAGATAGAGAGTTTAGAGTAATGATTATAAGGACACTTAGTAGCATGATAAAAAGACATGGAATCCATAAAAATGAACCAGCCAGAAAAAAGACTGCAATATCTGAAATAAATAATACACTGGAAGGAATAAACCGTAGGTTGGATGAAGCAGAGGACTGATCAGTGATTTTGGAAGATAGGGTAGAAAGAAGCATTCAGGCAGCAGAAAAAGAAAAAAGAATTTTAAAAAAAGGTGAGCTTAACAAACTTTTTATTTTATTTTTTTTGAGGAAGCAAAAGGTTTTAATTTTTGCAGTTTGCCATACTGGTCCTTGCTTAATATCATTTCAAAGATATATTTATTTACCAACATTTTCTAAGTATCAGGTACACATTCATTGAGATAGGAACATTATAAGGCAGAGTAGTTTCCAGGGGCTATAAGAAGAACATTTACTCCACCAAATTAGAACAATATGTTAAATGGCACTGTGGAAACCCAAGCATGTTAGTGTCTACCCATGGGAAATAAGCATTTTATCCATGAGGCTTAGGCTGACTAGTGTATAAGGATTTTTTTGTGTTATTTAAATCAATTTTAAGAGGCCAAATGAATTGTACAAGAGATTATTTTCTGGCATGGTCACCTGAGTACATAAGTAAAACTATTAATATACTACTGAGACCATAAAAAAATTCTTTGGGAAATCTAAGATTTGACTTGCGTTCAAAATATTGGCAAGAAGCAATTTGTCCACATGAGTTTTGTATTATATATTACATTCAAATTGCCTAACCTGTCAAGTTTCTATGCTGCTTACTATTGAGCAGAAACAAAGGGAGAAAACCTCATAATATAATGAACTGTATTTATTTATTTAATTTGAAAAGTATGGGTCTTAAACTGAAATTTTATATTCTTTTTAAATTTAATTAATTAATTAATTAATTTTTATTTATCTTTAGAGGGGAAGGGAAGGAGAGAGAGAGAGAGAAATATCAATGTATGGTTGCCTCTCATGCATCCCCTGCTGGGAACTGGCCTGCAAACCAGGCATGTGCCCTGACTGGGAATCAAACCATGATCCTTTGTTTCACAGGCCCATGCTCAATCCACTGCGCTACGCCAGCCAGGGCTATATTCTTTTTTTAAATTGACTATTGTTCTATTACAGTCTTCCCCCATTGCTCTTGCCAGCCCCACCCGCCACCTGATCCCATAGTCAATCCCCACCCTGTAGTCCATGTCCATGGGTGATCCATATATTTAACAAACATTTTGGGCAACTTGAAGTGTAACTCCAATTGCATAATGGGAATACTAGAAGGAGAAGAGAGTGAGCAAGGACTTGAGAACTTACTTGAAGAAATAATGATGAAAAACTTCTCAAATCTGGTGATTAGATTAGGACACACAAGTCCAGGAATCTCAGAGAGTCCCTAAATAGTAAGACCCAAAGAGGCCTACACCAAGACACATCTAAATTAAAATGACAGGGCTTAAAGACAAGAAGAGAACCCTAAAGGTCACAAGAGAAAAGTGGGTAGTTACCCACAATGGAGCACCAATTAGATCATCTGATTTCTTAACAGTAACATTTCATGCTAGAAGGGAGTGGTGTGAAATATTCAAGGTGATGGCAAGGACCTATACAAGGCTACCTTACCCAGTAAGGCTATTATTTAAAATTGAAGGAGAAATAAGGAGCTTTCCAGACAAGAAAAAACTAAAGGAGTTTGTTAACATCAAACCAGTATTGCAACAAATGTTAAAGGGATTGCTTTAAGAAGAAGGAGAAAGGAGAGGGGAGAGGGGAAGGGGGAGAGGAAGAAGAAGAAAAAGAAAAAGAAGGAGGAGAAGAGGAAAAAAGGAAAATACTCTAACAATAAAATGGTGCTAAATACATATTTATCAATAATCACATTAAGTGTAAATGCCTTAAATTTTCCAATCAAAAGACATAGGGTAGATGAGCTGATAAGAAAACAAGACCCATATATACTCCCTCCAAGAGACTAATCTCAGATTGAAAGATACACATAGACTAAAACTGAAGGAATGGAAAAAGATATTTCATGCAAATGGAAAGGAAAAAAACTGGGGTAGCAGTACTTATATCCAACAAAATGGACTTTAAAACTAAGGCTATAATAAGACACAAAGAAAAACACTACATAATGATAAAGGAAATAATACTTTAAGAGGATATAACTCTAGTAAACATTTAGGCACCCAACATAGGAGCACCTAAAGTGAAGCAATTCTTGAGGGACATAAAGGGAGAGATAACAGAAATACAGTTATAGATGGGGATTTTAACACCCTACTGACTGCAATGGATAGATCTTTCAGGCAGAAAATCAGCAAGGAGACAGTGGCCTTAAGTGACACACTAGATGAAATGGATTTAATTGATATCTTCAGAGCATTTTACCCCAAAACAGCAGAATATACATACTTTTCAAGTGCACATGGAATGTTTTCTAGGATAGACCACATGCTAGGACACAAAACAAGTCTCAATACATTTAAGTAGAGTGAAATAATATCAAGCATCTTCTCTGACTACAATGCTGTGAAACTAGGAATCAACCACAAGAAGAACACTGAAAAATACATGACATAGAAGCTAAATAACATATTATTAAATAATAAGTGGGTCTATGCAAGATCAAGAAAGGAGTCAAAATACACCTTGAAACAAAGGAAGATGACACCAAAACCACCCAAAATCTGTGGGACATAGGACTAGCAGTCCCTAGAGGGAAATTCATAGTATTACAGATCTGTCTCAAAAAAAAAACCCCCCCCAAAAAAAAAACAAATGGAAAAAGAAAAGGAAAGGAAAGGAAAAACTCAAGTAAGCAATCTGACTTTATGCTTAAGGGAACTTGAAAAAGAACAATAAACGAAGTCTAAAGTAAGTAGAAGGAAGGCAATAATAAAAATCAGAGCACAAATAAATGAAATGGAGTCTAAAAATATGATACAAAAGATCAATGAATGCATGAGTTGGTTCTTTGAAAAGATAAACAAGATTGGCAAACCTTTAACCATATTCATCAAGAAAAAAAAAAACCCAAATAAATAAAATCAGAAATGAGAGAAGAGAAATAACAACTGACACCAAAGAAATACAAAGGACTATATGAAAATATGATGAACAGCTACATGACAACAAACTAAACAACCTGGATATAATGGATAAATTCCTAGAAACATACAATCTTCAAAAATTAAATCAGGAAGAATCAGATAATCTGAACAGACAGATTACACCTAGTGAAACTGAAGCAATAATAAAAAAACTCCCAACAAAAAAAGCCCTGGACCAGATGGCTTTACAGGTGAATTTTACCAAACATTACACGAAGAGCTAACACCTCTCCTTCTCAAACTATTTCAAGAGGAATTCCTTGAATTTCTCAAAGAATTCAAGAGGAGGCAAGGCTCCCAAACTCACTTTATGAAGCCACCATTATCCTAATTCTAAAACCAGATAAAGACACTACAAAGAAAGAAAATTACAGGCCAATAATTCTGATGAACATAATGCAAAAATCTTCAACAAAATATTAGCAAACTGAATATAAATATGCATCAAAAAGATCATACACCACGATCAAGTGGGATTTATTCTGGGAATGCAAGTTTGGTACAACATTCACAAATCAATAAATGTGATACACTGCACAAACAAAATGAAGGATAAAAACCACATGATCATATGAACAGATACAGAAAAAGCATTTGATACAATCCAGCACCCATTTATGATAAAAACTCTAAGCAAAGCGGGACTAGAGGGAACATACCTAAACATAATAAAGGCCATATATGACAAATCCACTGCCAGCCTCACATTTAATTGGCAAAACTACAAGCGTTCCCTTTAAAACCTGGAACGAGACAGAGATGTCCACTTTCAACTCTCTTATTTAACATAATGCTGGAAGTCCTAGCCACAGCAATTAGACAAGAGGAAGTAAAAGGCACCCATACTGGAAAGAAAGAAGTAAAACTGTCTATTTGCAGATGCCATGAGAACCCCAAAGATTCCATCAAGAAACTACTAGAACTGGTGAATGAATTCAGCAAAGAACAGGAAACAAAATTAATATCTAGAAATCAGTTGCATTTTTATATGCCAATAACACACTAACAAAAAGAGAAATTAAGAAAATAATCTCATTTACAATTGCTTTAAATAAAATAAAATACCTAGGAATTAACCTAACCAAGAATGTAAAAGATCTGTACTCAGAATAAGACACTGAAGAAGATACAAATAAATGGAAGTGCATACTGTGTTCATGGATAGGAAGAATTAACATCATTAAAATGTTCAGACTACCCAAAGCAATCTACAGATTCAATGCAATTCCTATCAAGATTCCAATGATGTATTTCACAGACCTAGAACAAATATCTCAAAAATGTATATGGATCCACAAATGCCCTGCATAGCCACAGCATTCCTGAGAAAGAAGAGCAATGTTGGAGGAATCATACTACCTATACCAAACTATACTGTAAAGCCATAGTAATCAAAACAGCGTGGTACTGGAATAAGAACAAAGATATAGATCAGTGGAACAGAATAGAAAGTCCAGATATAAACCCACACCATTATAGTTAATTATCTAATATTTGACAGAGGAAGCAAGCACATATAATGGGCTAAAGATATTCTATTTAATAAATGGTAATGGGAAAATTGGACAGATACGTGCAGAAAATGAAGCTAGACCACCTTCTTACACCACACACAAGAATAAATTCAAAATGGATCAAGGACTTAGATGTTGGATTGGGAAACATAAAAATTGTAGAAGAAAATATAGGCAGCAAAATCTCAGATATTGCTCATAGCAATACTTTATCTGATATATCTTCCCAGGTGACAGAAACAAAAATAAATAAATACACAAATGGGACTACACTAAACTAAAAAGTGTTTGCACAGCAAAGAAGACGATCAAGATGATAAAAACACTGAATGGGAGAACATATTTGTTGATATATCTAGTAATTTCCAAATTTTTGGAAATCAACCCCTGTATTGTTTTTGGAAATAAAGAATTTACAAAACTCAACACCAAAAAAACCAAATAGCCCATATTAAAAAAAGGGCAAAGGATCTCAATAGACACTTCTTCAAAGAGGACATACAGATAGCCAATAGACATAAGAAAAGATGTTCAATGTCCCTTAATCATCAGAGAAAGGCAAATTCAAATCACAATGAGGTATTATCTCACACCTGTCAGAATAGCTATCATCAGTAAATCAACAAACAACAATTGCCGGCAAAGACATGGAGAAAGGGGAACCCTTTTGCACTGGGAATGTTGCACTGGAAATGCAGTTGGTGGGAATGCAGGTTGGTGCAGTCATTGTGGAAAGCTTATGGAGATACCTCAAAAAATTAAAAAAGCATCTGCCTTTTGACCCAGCTTTCCACTTCTGAGAATATGTCTGAAGGAAACCAAAACATTAATTTGAAAGAACATAAGCACCCCTATGTTCAACACAGCATTATTTACAATCACCAAGATATGGAAGCTGCTCAAGTGTCCATCAGTAGACGAGTGGATAAAACAACTATTGGACATTTAAACATGAAATACTACTTGGCTGTAAAAAAAAGATGAAAGTTTTACCATCTTCAACAATATGGATGGACCTGGAGAATATGAATGCTAAGTGAAATAAGCCAGTCAGAGAAAGTCAAATACCATATGGTTTCGCTCATATATGAAATCTAATGAACAAACTGAATTAACAAAGAAAATGGGGACAGACTCATAGGTGGAGAGCAGGATGACTTCCAGTTGGGTGGAGGTGAGGGGGTGTAGGAATGGGGCAAAAGGAAAAAGGACTCATGGACATGGACTACAGTGTGGTGATTATTGTGTGGGGGGTGTATAACAGGGGTATAAATGGTAATGGAAAAAATACAATGAAGTTAAACTCAAAAAATAAAAATCACAATTATTAACGGCATGGATTGCTTTTGTAATTTAAAATTGTTGTTTTCTATTCCCAATTAGACTCTTAAAACTACATGTTGGTTATTTCTTCTGTATTGTTTTAGTGTATTCTTTAAGTTTATCCTTAAAACTATTAAGTTCTTCATAAGATTTATTGTTTAGTTGGTTGAGAATAGTTGTAAGATTGGGGTGATGATCTAGATTTACCTTTGGGTAGTTATTTATTTCAGGTTTTACCCCATGATTAGCTTCTGGCTAGTAGTGACTAATTGGTTTACTTAACTAAATGCTCATTCTTTTTTTTTAATTAGGTCTTTTCTTAGATCTTTCAGCCAAATCTGATTAATTTGATCCCCTATTATAGAACTGTGACATTTGGATTATTTTGCCAATAATATCCCTGAGATTACAGAAAGGATATTTTAGACCCTCATTTAAAGTTCAAGGCTTTCTAAGAAAATGCGTTAGTGATTTTCCATTCCAATTCCATGTTTTTTCCTGCTTGTTTAAATTATAGGTGATTCCCAAAATTTCACTCGAACTTGTTTTCTTTACATCACCAGATTCACCATGGGTTTCGTCTCTGAGAAGCACTGAATAACGACTTTCTTATGGCCTAATGAAACAAAATGGAACCTGTGCTCATACCAAAACCTCAGTATGTAAAGTGACAACTGCAAAAATCCTTTTCTTCCTGAAATCCTTCCCAAAGCAGTTTGTGTGGAGTAAGAAGTACAGACTTTTCTCTCCTGTGTTTAGCTGTTAAGTTGGAGGAGACTCCAGGTCTGGCTAACTCAACTCTAAGTTGTTTCCATGAAGATCTTTATAGACAGCAGAGGTAAGCTGGGTCCAGTGAAGAGGTCCCTTTTCATCAGCAAATGGGTCGCAGCAGTGGTCTGTCTCCTGTCTCCATATTCTCAGCTCTCTGAGATCTATTCCTACTTAACTAGGAATGTTCTATAAAGGTCACTGAAGGCCCTGAGACTGACATTTTTAGTCATTCTCCTACTTCACCTTTCTGCAGAATTTGACCTTGTGACTACCCTCTGCTTTATGAAACATCTTTTTCCTCTTAGCCTAGGTAACCTAATCGTTTTTGGACGCTCCCCCTCCCATGTCTGAGTCATTTGTTTAGGGTCTCTGGCTGAATGCACTCTTACCAAGGTATTGCGCACATTCACCAAGTTTATTAGTTTGCCAGGGAGTGTGAATGAAAAGGGGTACTGTAATAAATCTAACTGAAAGTAACCTCACAGGGTGATCTGGTAAAAAGTTCCTAACTGGGAGGGTCCCAGGCATATAACTTCTTCAGTAAAAGGTTTATTTTTGCCTTAAGCAAGCCTTGTCCACTGGTTTTGTACATGCAGGTTAACACACTGTTGAAATGCCTCTTTTTCAGACCCCTCAGAAGGTAACCACCCTCAAAAGAGCACATAATCTTATTAACTATCCTGTAATCCAATCTCTGCCTTACTTTTTCTCACCTTCATGTAATCTTCTTTATGTTCCCTCCTTGATTCAAAATGCATAAAAGAAACTGAAAAACTGTCACTCTTCAAAGCATTTGAGATCTTGCTTCCCAGCAATTGTTGTCAGTTTGGCTCAAATAAACACATAAAAATTTGCTTCAGGTTTGGACATTTTTACATTGATAGGATGTAGTAACAAAGTACCACAAACTGACTGGCTTAAACAACAAAAATTTATTGTCTCACAGTTCTAGAAGCCAGAGGTCCAAAATGAAGATATCAGCAATGCTGATTCCTTCCAAGGTCCATGAGGGAAGGATCTCTCCCAGGCCTCTTTCCTTGGTGGGTAGATGGCCATCTTCTCTATGGCTGTTCACATCATCTTCCCTCTATGTGTGTTTCTGTACCCAAATTTCTCCTTTATCAGCATATCTGTCATCTTAGATTAGGGCCCACACAGATGACTTCATTTTAACTTGATTATCTCCAAACATGATCACATCCTGAGGTATGGGGTTAAGACTGCAACATACGAATTTTGAGAGGACACAACTCAATCCTTAATACTGAGTCCCTAGAGTCACTTTTCCTGTTGTATCTCATGTGTTCAATGTAGAAGTTTAGTAAATGTGCTTGGTCTTTCCACAGATACGTCCTCCTCTTTCTTGCATCTCTCTCCTGCTTTGCTCTAATCTCTGTAGGCCCTCCTTGGTGTCTGTTTTGGACTCTTCATCCTCTTCCACCTCCTTAAATATCAAAGTTTTATAGGTTTCATCCTTGGCTTCTTCTCCCTCCACCATATCTCCCTAGTGATCTCGCCCACAACAATTGCAACAATCAGCTGTACTTAATGCTGAAGACTCTTACTGTCTACACCAGCCCATGAGTTTTTCTTGAGCTTTGTGCTTGTATAGTTACTTGTCTACTTGCACATCTCCATTCAGCTGCTCCACAGGATCTCAAATGAAGCATGTTAAAAAATGAACTCAACTTTTTCCCTCTTTTTCCCCAGCCCAAACCCAATCTACTTCCTACATACTCCCCATTTTATGAAGGACTCCACTGTGTACTTAGACCTCTCCTTCCAAGCTCCACACTTGCCAAAACCCAAATCCTGTCAATTATAGTCTTAAAATTTTCCTAAATGCATCCTTGCCTCTCTGACCCCACCATAACTGCCCTGGTTTCATACCCTTAACACCTTTTCTTGAATTATTACAATGGTTTTCTAAGTGATCTTGTCACCCCAAATCACTTCTGTGCTCTGCTGCCAGAGAAATTTTTTAAGCAAATTTTATCATTATTTTGCTTGTTTATGACTTGTTATATTTAGGCAGCGACTTTAGAATAATCACAACTGGATGCCTGGGCTCTGGAGGCTCTTTGTCCTGGACCCTCCCAGTTTCCACCTCGGTCTTTTTTATTACTATCGGTCAGGCATCTTCTTGAAGCTATAGTTGCAATTCCCCCATGCACCCTACTTGTCTATTTAATCACCCAGACCTTGGGTCTTTAAACCATGTTGACCCACCATGAAAGCCACAGCTGGTGGTCTATAAAAGTATCTGAGTCATCTCTTCTCTCCTGCACTAGCCTTTACTCCAGGCTTTATCTTTGTGCCTAACCTGGCTCTTAGCTTCCTTAGCCTCACCCTCTTCTCCAGCACTTGGTTTCCTACTGCAATCAGAAGTGTCTGACCTTGTCAGAAAAAGGCAAATACCATACATTTTCACTCATACATGGAATCTCATACAATGAACAAACTTAACAAAAAAGGAAAATGGGGGCAGGGGTGCTTTAGGGCATGGAGGGATTGAGCAAAAAGGAATAAGTACTCATGGACAGGGACAATAGTGTAGTGACTGCTGGAGGTAGGGGAGTATAAGGGGGCTAAAAGGTAATATTAAAAATATACTAGATTAAATAAATAAATAAATAAAAAGAAGTGGCAGGCCTTGTACTTGGGCTCTGCCTACTTCAGGTTAGCTCCCCATGGAGCCCTGTCTGGGGTTGTCCTGACAGGCTCAGAGGGTATTAAGTACCTGCTTGAAGAAAAACCTTCCTGAATTCTAGTCCTAATATTGCCATCAAGTAGTTGTGTAATCTTGGACAAATCATTTTTCTTCTATTTCTTAATCCTAACAGTAATAGTAGTAAAAACACTAATAATAATTACTTAGTAGTTATCAGAACAAGGCTCTAAGCACTTAACATGGATTAACTCATTAAAATGTCACAACCACCTAACGGCAAGTCACAATTATCCCCATTATACAGATAACAAACTGAGGATTACAATCATTAAGCAGCTTGGCCAAGGTCACATGCTAGAAGGTGGGAGAAGCTGAGATTCAAACCCCAGTGCTCAGGTTCCAAAGTGTAACCACTTACCCACTACACTGTTCTTCCCAGTGTGTACTCACTCTAGGGCCATGCCATTGTACCCATAGAATAAGGAAATGAGAGTTCTGGTCTCTTTCACATAGACCATTCTGTGAAAACCAGCCTATTAAGATCTAGTGAATTACGGGTAAGGTAGGTATTTTTGAAGAGGAGTCAAGAGACAAAAAGTTAAACACAAAGTGCCGAAGCCCTAACAATGACATTTCACAAATTATGAGTTATTGATTTCTGTTTTTTAGGTATCTAATTTTCTTTTTCTGCCTACAGATGTAATCCAAGTTTAAAAGCACAAAGTAGAGAACAGAAATCACCTACGTATCTGATTAACATTGTGTGTATACAAGTATCATGTATAAAAATAGTAGAACTATATATTCTGCTTTTTTTGCTCTTAATCTAAACATATTAAAAATTGTTCTACAATAGCATTTTTAATGATTGTGAGGTATTCCATTATAGATGTTCCCTAATTAACCAGTTATCTATCTTTAGAAATTTAAGTTGTTTCCAAGATTTTCCCTATTAGAAACAAGGGCAACAAAAATATCCACATCACTAAAACTTGACAAACATATATGACTGTGTCCTTACAGTAAATTCCTAAAAGTTGAACTGCTTAGTTTAAGGAAACACATTTTAAGAGCTTTTGAAATGTGTCACCAGATTATCGTCCAGAAAGACTATATTACTATCTTATGATAATAAGGGTATAACTGTTCCTCTCTCCTTAGAAACAGGTAGAATTTTTGCTTACTTGCTTTTTAAACAAGATATTTGCCACTTTGATAAAAGAAAATACTATTTCACTATTTTAATTTGCATTTCTTTATTTCAGATAAGACTAGACATTATTTATTGGCTATTTATATTGTGAAGTTCCTGCTGATAATCTCTTTTGACAAAGAGAATCTAGAATCTATACAATGTTCACACATGTGTAATATTTCAGAATTCCACTGGAGGGAAAAGAAATCTTTACTTGGAAATTAAATTCTAATTTTCAAAATAAAAGCAGCAAAGCTGTTTCCCAAACAAGTTAGCACTGGGTAGATGAGAGTTACTTAGATTTTCAAAGACAATAATAAGTAATGACCCCAGGTGCCATGATCCAAGAGAAGTGTAGCTGTGACCCCTCCCCATTAAGTCACTGACATAGGGACCTGCCAAGGCATGAAGAAACTCTGTGGTGTGGAACCAAGTGGCGAGAAAGATTTTGCCTTTCTTCCTTAAGAGCAGTGTGACCTTTAGCCTCTTCGGCCACAGTTACCTCATTCATAAAACACAGTGATGATATTATCTGCCTGAGAGTCATTGCGAAGATTAAAATTTAGTGAAACAACAGTAGTAAAGTACACAGCACAACAAGCATGCTCAGGACCCAGTAGCTAATTGAATTACTCTATTTCTTTCCACCACCTCACCCTACTCAGAATCTCCCAAGGCCTATTTGTGACTCATTATCTAGGTTCTGTATTTTCTATTTATATTCTTCTTCCTCTTCCTTTTCCTTGGCCTGTCCCTTTCTACCTTCTCTATCTTTTTACCCCATCCCTGGACCAAACTGATCTTGGTAGACACAACATTTTCCCCAATTATTTGCCATCTTTATGTAAATATTTTAAAATTTTGTGATTCTTAAAATCAACAACTGCAATATTCAAACATTTGGAAAAATTTACAAAATTAAAATTAAGAACTTTAAAAAACCAACAAGCAATACAATTTTGGGCAGCTCAATAATTCTCTCCTTCAAATGGCAGTCAAATGTCTTTCACTGAAATTTTTTAAAAAGCTTCCCTGCCTTGGAGCTAAGTAATCAACTACAATAGATGTTCTAAGAAGGGGAGAATGGCTTTGGGACTTTAGCTACTGCTTTCTAGAATAGACCATTCTTTTTTCCCAGAGCTTGTACTTTTAGCTTCTGTATAAATATGTCCTTAATACATATTAGCGTTCTTGGGCAGGAAGGACAGAAAACAGCACCCATCCTAAACCTCAGCCTGTCACTGAGGTCACTTAGTTCAAAATTGCCTTTCAAAGAATAATAAGAATGTCTACTCACCATCCAAGATCCATTCTGTCTGTGTCCACCGTTTGGCTAAGGTCTAGGAATGACCCCACTTGTCTTGTCTGTGCTAGTCCGAGTTACAGTGGAAGGAGGAGCAATCCCTTCCACCCTGTGAAAGCCTTCCTTCTCAATAACTGTACATACCCTGTAGTTTTCTTTAACAAAAGCTGTTCCTCTTTTCTCTTTTGTCAGAGTTAGCTGACTCTAGTGGAAAGAAAATTTAACCTTTTCCTCACATCTGGATTCATTGACCTAGGTCTACCTATATATGATTTAAAAAATAATTCAGTGGCTTAGTTCCAAACAAAACATTTACATGAAGTGGACTGAAAATCATCCCTCTTGAGCCCTGGCTGGTGTGGCTCAGTGGATTGAGTGCTGGCCTGCAAATCAAAGGGTGGCTGGTTTGATTCTCTGTCAGGGTACATGCCTGGGTTGTGGGTCAGGTCCCCAAGTCAGGGGTACATGAGAGGCAACCATGCACTGATATTTCTTTCCCTCTCTTTCTCCCTCCATTCACCTCTGTAAAAATAAATAAATAAAAATCTTTTTTTCAATCTTAGGAATTTATCTTTATTTGTCTAATAATCCTCAAAGACACTTAATCATGCCTATACAAATCTTAATGAAACATTAAAAAAATAAATATTAAAAAATATCCCTTAACCACCCGTCTGGAAAAACCTCTACTGAGGCACTTTAAATTGTTTTCTTAATTTTAAATTTCCTTTAAATTTTTTTTTCAATTTTTATTGAATTCATTGGAGTGACATTGGTAAATAAAATTATATAGATTTCAAGTGTACAACTCTATAATACATTATCTGTATATTGTATTGTGTGTTCACCACCCAAAGTCAAGCCTCCTTCCATCACCATTTATACCCTCTTTACCCTCTTCTATGTCCCCCACCCACCTTTTCCCCTGGTAATCTCCATAGTGTTGTCTGTGAGTTTGGGATTTGGTGTTTTTTGTTGTTGTTCTTTTTTTAAAATATATTTTATTGATTATGCCATTACAGTTATCCCATTCCCCCCACCCTTCATCCCCCTTCACCCTGCATGACCCTCCCCCACCATTCCTCCCCCCCTTTCATTTATGTCCCTGTGTCACAAGTTCTTTAGATTCTACATTTCTCATACTATTCTTGTCCTCCCCTCTATTTTTTACCTACCATTTATGCTACTTATTCTCTGTACCTTCTCCCCCTTCTCCTCCTCCCACTTCCCTGTTGCTATAACTCTCCATGTGATATCCATTTCTTTGTTTCCGCTCCTGATCTAGCTGTCCTCTTAGATTGCTTTTGTTTTAGGTGTGGTTGTTAATAACTGTGAGTTTGCTGTCCTTTCACTGTTCATCTTTTTTTATCTTCTTCTTCTTAGATAAATCCCTTTAACATTTCATATAATAAGGGTTTGGTGATGATGAACTCCTTCAACTTGACCTTATCTGAGAAGCACTTTATCTGCTCTTCCATTCTAAATGAATGCTTTACTGGATAGATCAATCTTGGATATAGGTCTTTGGATTTCATGACTTGGAATACTTCTTTCCAGCCCCTTCTTGCCTGTAAGGTTTTTTTTTAGAAATCAGCTGACAGTCTGATGGGAACTCCTTTGTAGGTGTCTGTCCCCTTTTCTCTTGCTGCTTCTAGGATTTTCTCCTTCATTTTAATCTTGGATAATGTAATTATGATGTGCCTTGGTGTGTTCCTCCTTGGGTCCAACTTCTTTGGGACTCTCTGAGCTTCCTGGGTTTCCTGGAAGTCTATTTTCTTTGCCAGACTGGGGAAGTTCTCCTTTATTATTTGTTCAAATAAGTTTTCCACTTGTTGCTCTTCCTCTTCCCCTTCTGGTACCTTTATAATTCTAATGTTGGAATGTTTAAAGATGTCCTGGAGGTTCCTAAGCCTCTCCTCATTTTTTTGAATTCTTGTTTCTTCATTCTTTTCTGTTTGGTCATTTTTTTCTTCCTTCTGGTCCACTCCTTTGATTTGAGTCCCAGTTTCCTATTGGTTTCCTGTGCATTCCCCTTCATTTCACTTAGTTTAGCCTTCATATGTTCCTCTAATTTGTGACTAAAATCAACCAGTTCTGTGAGCATCCTGATCACCAGTGTTTTGAACTGTGATCTGAAAGGTTGGCTATCTCTTGGTCGCTTAGAATTATTGGCTCTGGGGCTTTGAGCTTCTCTTGAGCCGTAATGTTTTGGTCTGTTTGTGCCTGTTACATATGAGGGGCGGAGCCTTAGATGTTCACCAGGGCAGGGCAACCCAGTTTCTGGGTTGTGATGCTGTATGTGGGGGCAGGGTCAGAGAGGGGCAATGGCGTTTGTTCCACTCTCTCTAAGTAAATGACAATCTTTAAAGAAAAATCCTCCCTCTTGAAATTCCCTAAAAAAAAAATCTAGAAAGTAAGATAGTTAAAAAGGGGAGGGGGGAACCTCTGCATCTACAAGATAGAATAAAACAGCATTCTGTACATTTGGGCAAGACAATAAGAAGTGTGACTTATTATGTATGTGGAATGAGAGCCAGTATCTTTCCCCTGTTGATTTCCACCCCAATGGAGGATTTTCATGAACTCCAGGGACACTGGGGTGTCCTCCTATGAGAGCTGCACAACCAAGGATGGCAAACAAAAGCTACTGCTTTTATAATTTCATTCCTACTATAACCAGAGAGTAAATGTCAAAGAGATGATTTTTGCCTGGGGAAAAAAAACAGTATCCCAAAACTAAGAGATGTGTTTATAAAGAAACATAAAAGTCATGAAGCATGAAACTATTACCAAAAGAAGTCACACATACACTAAAACAAGCACTATTAGGGAACTCAAAGAGTTTAGATTGTCAAAAAATTTGAGAAGGTAAATTTTTATTCAGGTAAATATTGCAAACATTTTAAACTCCAAACACAAAAAAAAGCTAAAAACAAAATTAAAAAATAGAATGACTGCAAAGAAAAATAAACCAGCTTGGCCTCTTACTTACCCTTAAATAACAAAAGACTACCAAACAACATCTATAGAATTTTGAGGAAGAATTCTCTACCCAGATAAGATCCCAGTTAAGAATAAAGTCAATACGATTTAGTTCACAACAAATACTTTCAATATCTATGAAGGCTATCGCTTTTCATTACTCTTTTTTCCAAAATCTTCAAAAGTCATAGTTATTATTATCTCCATTTAAATTCTGGGGTAGTTTTGTTATATTTAAAAATAAGTCCTTCCTTAACTAAGCATTTTAAGAACTTATCAGTAAATTTTATAATTGTGCCTTTTCATTATCTATTTTGCTTTTACACATACAATAAGACAATAGTCATTATTTTGCTTTAGTTATCTTTTAATTAGCATATTTACATCCAAAATGGATTTTACTTTCTTTTATTTATTCCATTTAATTTATTCCATTTTCATTTTTGTATATATCCAATTTTCTTATTTATTTCACATTCTTTCTACCTGAAGTTTTTGTTTGTTTGTACATTTCTTGCAAAGTATGTGTGTTGGCAGTGAATTTTTTACGTATTTGTCTGAAAAAGTATTTCTCCATTATTTATGAAGAATACTTTGGCTGAGCACAGAACACGGGTTGAGTTTTCTTTCTTTCAGTAATTTAAATATGTAACTACATTGTCTTCTTACTTGCATGGTTTCTGGAAGATGAAAAGTTTCTGTAATTCATGTCCTTGTCCTTGTGCAGGTAATTGTTTTTCTCTGTGTATTTTCAAAATTTTCTGTTATTTTATTGTTTTTAATTTTTAAACAATTTATTTGAGCTTCCAATTGATATACTGTATTTTATTTACATTGCAATTGGGATTTCTTAAGGGACTATTAAGCAAATATTTTAAATTAAATTTATTGGGGTGACATTGGTTAATAAGATCATATAGGTTTCAAGTGTACATTTCTTTCCTGTTTTTAGCAGTTTAAATTTTGGTATGGACTAAATTATGTTCCCACAAAGTTCATATGTTGAAGTCCTAATCCCAAGTAACTCACAATGTGACTGTATTTGTAGATACAGTCTTTAAGGAGGTGGTTAAATTACAATGAGGGTTAAGGTGGTTCTTAATCCAATATGACAGATACCATTATAAAAGGAGAAAAAGACATCATGAATGACATCCATGGATAGAGAGATGAACATATGAAGAGAAAGCAAGAGGGCAGCCATCTGCAATCGGAGAGGAGATGCCTCAGAGAAAGGCACCCCTGCTAGTACCTTGATCTTTAAATTGCAGCCTTCATAACTGACACATACATTTCTGTTGTTTAAGCCACCCAGTCTATGGTATTTTGTTATGGTAGCTTTAGAAACCCAATACAAATATAATATGCCTAGGACTGGGGTTATTTTTTGTTTTATTTTTGTTATTTATCCTTCATGGTGTTTTCTGAGCTTCTTAGATCTGTAGGTTTTTTAATTATTATTAAATATTTTTTAATTTCATTGTTGTTCAAGTACAGTTTTCTGTCTTTCCCCCCCACCTATCCACACCATCCCAAACATCCCACCTCTGTCCCCTGTTTCTACCCCTGCTTGTTATTGTCCATGCGTTCTTTATACTTGTTCCTGCAAAACCTTCACCCCTCCCCTCTGGTCACTGTCAGTTTGTTTTTAATTTCAGTGTCTTTTGTTATATTTTGCTTGCTTGTTTGTTTTTGTTGATTAGGTTCTAGTTAAAGGTGAGATCATATGGTATTTGCCCCTTACTGCCTGGCTTATTTCACTTAGCATAATGCTTTCCAGTTCTATCCATGCTATTGCAGAGGGTAGGAGCTCCATCTTTCTTTCTCCTGCGTAGAATTCCATTTTGTAAATATACCGTGGTTTTTGATGCATTCATATACTGATGGGCACTTAGGTTGCTTCCAGCACTTGGCTATTGTAAATTGTGCTGCTGTGAACACTGGGGTGCACAGGTTCTTTTGGATTGGTGTTTCAGGGTTCTTAGGATATAATCCTAGCAGTGGAATTGCCGGGTCAAAAGGCAGTTACATTTTTAGTTTTTCAGGAAATTCCCTACTGTTTTTCATAGTAGCTACACCAATCTGCATTCCAACAAACAGTGTACTGGGGTTCCCTTTTCTCCACAACTTCCCCAACACTTGTTTGTTGCTTTGTTTGTGATGGCCATTCTGACCAGTGTGAAGTGGTATCTCATTGTGGTTTTAATTTGCAGCTCTCTGATGGCAAGCAATACTGAGTATATTTTCATATGTTTCTGGACCCTTTGTACGTCCTCCTTGGAGAAGTATCTGTTCAAGTCCTTTGTCCATTTTTTAATTGGGTTGCTTGTCTTCTTAGAGTGTAGTTGTGTGAGTTCTTTATACATATTTATATATATTGGAGATTAAACCCTTGTCTGAAGTATCATTGGCAAATATGTTTTCCTATACAGTTGGTTCTCTTTTCATTTTAATACTGTTTCTTTAGCTGTGCAGAAGCTTTCTATTTTGATGAGATCACATTTGTTTATTCTTTCCTTTATGTCCCTTGCTCTAGGAAACATATCAGTGAAAATATTGCTGTATGGAATATCTGAGATTTTCCTATGTTCTCCAGAAGGACTTTCATGGTGTTGCAACTTATATTTAAGTCTTTTATCCACCTTGAATTTATTTTTGTTTATGGTATAAGATGGTGATCAAGTTTCATTTTTTTTTTTTTTGTGAATAGCTGTCCAGATCTCCCAACACCATTTGTTGAAGAGGCTATTTTTGCTCCATTTTATGCTTCTTCCCTTTTTGACAAATATTAATTGACTGTAGAAACTTTGGTTTATTTCTGGGTTCTCTATTCTGTTCCATTGGTCCATATATCTGTTCTTATGCCAGTACCAGGCTGTTTTGATTACAATGCCCTTGTAATACAGTTTGGTATCAGGTATTGGGATCCCTCCTACTTTGCTCTTCTTTCTCAAAATTGCAGCAGCTATTTAGGGTTGTTTATGGTTCCATATAAATTTTTGAAGTGTTTGTTCTATGTCTGTGAAATATGCCATTGGTACTTTTATAGATACTGCATAAATCTGTAAATTGCTTTGGGTAGTATGGACATTTTGATGATGTTAATTCTTCCAATCCATGATGAACACGGTATATGTTTCCATTTGTTTGTGTCTTCCTTAATTTCTTTCTTCAGTGTTGTGTAGTTTTCTCAGTATAGGTCTTTTACTGAGAAAAAACCTTTACTTGGTTAGCTTTATTCCTAGGCATTTTATTTTTCTTGTTGCTATGTGGAATGGGATTTTTTCCCATGATTTCTGTTTCTGCTGTTTCATTGTTTGTATGCAAAAATTCCTTTGATTTCTGAATACTGATTTTGTGTCTCACTATTTTGCCAAATTACTTTATTAGGTGAACAAGTTATTTGGTGGAGTCTATAATATTTTCTACATACACTATCATGTCATCTGCAAAGAGTTACAGTTTTGTTTCCTCCTTTCCAATTTGGATGTCTTTTATTTCCTTTTCCTGTGTGATTGCTGTGGCTAGGACTTTCAATACTATGTTGAATAGAAGTGGTGAAAGTTGAAAACTTTGTCTTGTTCCTGATCTTAGTGGAAAAGATTTTAGTTTTTGCTCATTGAGTATGATAATGGCTGTAGGTCTTTCATATATGGCCTTTATTAGGTTGAGGAATGCTCCCTCTATTCCCACATTGCTGAGTGTTTTAATCACAAATGAGTGCTGTATCTTATCAGATGCTTTTTCTGCACCTATTGATATGACCAGGTGATTTTTGTCTTTGCTTTTGTTTATATGATGTATCATGTTTATTGATTTGTGAATATTGTACCATCCTTGAATCCCTGAGATGAATCCCACTTGATCATGATGTACGATCTTTTTAATGTATTACTGGAAGTGGTTTGCCAATATTTTGTTAGCAGTTTAGCGTCTGTGTTCATCAGTGATATTGGCCTGAAGTTTTTTCTTTGTTGTGTCTTTATCTGGTTTTGGGATTAGGATGATGCTGGCTTTATAAAAAGAGTTCGGGAGTCTTCCATGTTTTTGGATTTTTTGGAATAGCCTGTGAAAGATAAGGTTTAGCTCTTCCTTAAATACTTTGTAGTATTCTCCTGTGAAACCATCTGGTCCAGGGCTTTTGCGTGTTTGGAGTTTTTTCATTACTGCTTCAATTTTGTCAGCTGTTATCGGTCCATTCAGGCTTCCTGTTTCTTCTTCATTCAGTTTTGGGAGATTATATTTTTCTAGAAATTTGTCCATTTCACCTAGGTTTTCAAATTTCTTAGCATATAGTTCTTCATAGTACTTTCTTACAATCCTTTGCATTTCTGTGGTATCAGTTGTAATCTTTCCTCTTTCATTTCTGATTGTGTTTATTTGGATCCAGTCTCTTTTTTCTTAATGGGTCTGCTTAAAGGCTTGTTGATTTTGTTTATCTTTTCAAAAGAAAAATAGCTCCTGGACCTATTGATCCTTAGAATTGTGCTTTTGGTCTCTATATCATTTAATTCTGCTCTGATCTTAGTTGTTTCCTTCCTTCTACTTGCTCTGGTCTGTCTTTGTTGTTGTTCCTCAAGTTCTTGTAGGCATAGGGTTAGATTGTTTGTTTGAAATGTTTCTATCTTTTTTAGGTAGGCCTGTATTGCTATGAACTTCCCTCTCAGGACTCCCTTTGCTGTGTCCCATAAGTTTGGGGTTGTTGTGAGTTCATTTTCACTTGTTTCCAGAAACTTTTTGATTACTTCCTTAATCTTATTCTTGACCCATTCATTATTTAATAGCATGCTATTCAATCTCCACGAATTTGAGTGTTTTTGAATTTGTTCCTTGAGGTTAGTTTCTAGTTTTAGTCCCTTGTGGTCAGAGAAAATGTTTGATATGATTTCAATTTTCTTGAATTTGTTGAGGCCTGTTTTGTGTCCTATCATGTGGTCTATCTTTGAAAATGTTCCATGTGCATTTGAAAAAAAATATGTATTTTGCTTCTTGGTGTGAAAAGCTCTCTCTCTCTCTCTCTCTCTCTCTATATATATATATATATATATATATATATATTCTCCCATCTATTCTATTCTATTCTCTATATGTATATGTAGATATATATATATCTCCATATACATGTGTGTATGTGTGTGTGTGTGTGTGATCAGTTAAATCCATTTGATGTAGGACACTGCTCATTGCTGCAATATCTTTGTTGATACTTTGTTTGGGAGATCTATCCATTCTCGACAGTGGGGTGCTGAAATCCTCTACTATAATTGTGTTGCCATCAATATCTTTTTTGAAGTCCTCTAAGATTTTCTTTATGTATTTAATTGCTCCTATGTTGGGTGCATATATATTTACAACGTTTATGTCTTGTTGATGAATTCTTCCCTTGAGTATTATGAAGTGACCTTCTGGGTCTCTTTTTATGGCCCTTGTTTTGAAGTCTATTTTGTCTGATACAAGTATTGCTACCCCAGTTTTTTTTTCCTGTCCATTTTCTTAGAATATTTTTTCCAGCCCTTCGCTTTCAGTCTGTGCAGGTATCTTGTTCTGAGGTGGGTCTTTTATAAGCAGCATATATGTGGGTCATGATTTCTTATCCACTCAACTATTCTATGTTGCCTTTGGTTCTCATTACTTGGAATATTCCTTGCCATTGTCTTCTGGCTTGGAGCATTTCCACTGAGAAGTCAGCTGCTAGTCTTTTGGGGCTTCCTTATAGTTACTTCTTGTTTCTCCCTTGCTGCCTTTAATATTCTCTCTTTGTCTTGGAATTTTGCCATTTTAATGATGATGTGTCTTGAAGTGGGTCTCTTTGGGTTTCTCTTGATTGGGACTCTCTGTGTTTCCTGGATTTGTGTGACTTTTTCTCTCATCAAATTAGGGAAGTTTTCCATCATTACTTTATCAAACAGATTTTCTATGCCTTGTTCTTCTTCTTCTATTTCTGGCATCCCTATTATACAGATACTGTTTCGTTCATGTTGTCTTGGAGCTCCTTTACCACCTCTTGATTCTTTCTGAGACTCTTACTTTCCTTGCTCTTTCTGGGTGTTTTTTTCTACCTTGTCCTCCAGCTCACTGATTCGATACTCTGCTTCATCTAGGTAGCTTGCAGTTCCTTTCTAGTGTGCTTTTTATTTCTGAGATTATATTGTTCATTTCTTCCTGGTTTCTGTTTATAGTTTCTATTTCCTTTTTCATGCTGATATAGTTCTCACTCAATTCCTTGTAGCTGTCTGTGAGTTCCTTGAGCATCTTTATAACCATTATTTTAAATGCTGTATCTGATAGTTTGCTTATCTCCATTTCATTTGGCTCTTTTAGTGAGGAGTCTACCATTTCTTTTGATTGACTGTTCTTTATCTCCCCATTTTAGGTGACTCTTTTTGTTTGTTTCTGCACTTCCTGATGTTTCACTTTTCTAGCTGTCTTTGTAGGGTGAACTCCTATGATAGGAATTTTATAGGGTGAAATTGTGTGGCCTCTTTGATTTCCTTGTCTGGATGCTCTAGGTTTGCCCTTTACCTAGAGCCCTGTTTGTGCGGGTTCTCTTGTTATACTTGAGTTTTTACCTTTTGGTAAGTCCTTTGTTGGAGGTTTCTCTCCTCTGGCAGGTATACTGATGTTTGCAGCTCCCATCTATTCTTGTATGTGATCAATGGCAGTGGGTAGGCAAAATGGATTAAGACATCATGAGAGTATTTTATGGGATTTAAAGAACCAGCAAGTAGAGAAGAGATAGGAGATTCTTTGGATAACTATACCATTAACTCTGATATTTCACCCACCAGGCCACTTTTATAAAATGTGAATGATAAGACTCTTGTTAGAGGGGAGGAGGATTGTGAGCTTAATCCAGAAAACAGAGTGTTTGTGCAAGGTTAGATGATGATATATAATGAGAGTAAAGGATAGAAAACAGACGTAGTGTGAAAGAGAGCAGAGTTAACCACAATAATAATAATGCTCAGGATTAAAGTCAAGTGGGCTAAAATCAGAGGGGTTGCTGGGTAATATATTACTGTGTAATTGTATGGAACAACAATTATTTACAATAGTACTGGAACAACAATAATATGACAATATGTGATTTGGATAACCAGAATAGAATGTACATGATCAAAAATAGTGTGTAATTGGAACATGAGTGAAGTGAAAGAATTAAAATACAATAAAGAGAAAATAAGGAAAATCAGTCAAACAATGAAATTAAACAGAAAAATAAAATGAGGAAAACTATAAGGAAGAGAAATTTAAAAACTAGTAAAATAAAGGTGGTAAAAATAATGAGAAAATGATAATAATACACATAAACAATAAAATGCCAGCTCTGTGGGATAGCGAAGGGACATTTGTCTCAGTTTCTCAATTTGTGGGGTTAGCCTTGTGCTCTCCCTTTGGATCTACCTCTGGACCCTTCATAATTCCATGTCTTATTGTCTCACTTGGGACAATAAGGAGAAAGGGGGAAAAGAGAGGAAAGAAAAAAACTAAGCCTCCTGTTGACTTTAAACCTGTTCAGGGAGTTCTGCTGGTCTTCCCGTATGCCACAGGAAGAGGGGGGCTGGGCTTCACTTTTCTCCCTTCCAATGGTTTTGAGAGGATGGGGACCAGGTGTGGGCTGCAGTATTCACAGTTGCCCAGCCTCCAGCCCAGGTTCCCCAAGAGCTGCCAGGCTCAAATCAGCCATTTAGTCTCTGAGCCTGCAGCATGAGGCAAGCTCACGTGTGTGGTTCCACTCAGACACTCAGTGTCTGGGTGCATGCAGCTCAAATCCTCCTCAGGGTGAGCCAGCTGCTGCTTGAGAGCTCCTCACAAAGCAACTGCCCACTGTTCTTAACAAGTGCACGGCTTTTCACGCAGCCTAACTTTCTAACCATTCCAGAGACTATCCAAGTCAGGGTCTGACACAGCCCAACTCTTCCCTTCTACAGGTGTCACCCGACACCCCAATTTCTCTGGTGCTAGTATCCATAGTCCCAGTAATGTATACTGCCTCTGTGTGTCTCCCACTTCCTCTCTATTCCCCCCAGTAAATTCCAACATCCAAGTCCCCCCTGGTGCTGGGCTGCCCCCCTGCTCTAGCAGGGGAGGGAGCTGGTGATCTAACTCTCCTCCCCATATCCTGCAGCAGGTGCCGGCTGGGGAGCCACAGTGGCCTAGGACCCTGCACAGATCCCAGGGACCTTACTGTCCCGGTGCAATCTCCTCACCATCTGTTCTTCAATGTCCTCTATAGTTTTTGGCCTCCAAACTTCACATAAGCTGGGATTCAGTTGGCTGTTCACTCTGTTCCTCAGAAGACTGGCCCAAATTGCAGGTTTGTCCTGGTCAGGGAGTATGCAAGAGGCAAATGATCAATGTTTCTCTCTCATATCAATGGTTCTCTCCCTTTTTTCTCCTTTCCTTCCCCTCTCTCTGATGCTCCAACAGCAGCAACGCAGTCTAGATCTGTAGTTTGGGGTATGTATTAATTTTAGAAAATACTTGCCCATTATCACTTCAAATGTTTGTTTTGTCTCATATTCTTTCTCTCTGCTCCATCTGGGATTCCAAGTCCATGTATATTACACCATTTGATATTTTCCTTCAGCTTTTGGTTGCTGTGTTGTTTTTCCCCCCATTTTATTTTTTCTTCTTTACCAGTTTATGCAACTTCAATTGACTTATTTTCAAGTTTCATGATTCTTTCTTTTGAATTTTGATTTTTCTTGCCATTTTGTATGTGTCAGATGTTCCTTGAGATTTCCTGGGGAGAAGTTCAAAGGAACTTGTTAATTCCATGAAATTATCAAGTCCCCC
This sequence comes from Artibeus jamaicensis, assembly GCF_021234435.1. Taxonomy (NCBI): domain Eukaryota; kingdom Metazoa; phylum Chordata; class Mammalia; order Chiroptera; family Phyllostomidae; genus Artibeus; species Artibeus jamaicensis. The sequence goes on along the minus strand of NW_026521723.1, from coordinate 18,980,215 downwards.
CCCAACCCCTTAATAGGCTGAGGCCCTGTTTAGAGATGGAGTCTTTGGGAGGTAATTAGGCTTTGATGAGGTCATGAGGTTGTGACAGGATTAGTGCTCATCTGAGAAGAGGTGCCCATAGAACTTAATTTCCCTCTTCCTTCACTGTGTGACTACACAAAAAGATAGCTGTCTGAAAGCCAGGTAGAGAACTCTCATAAGAACCCAGCCATGCATGCTGGCAACCTCATCTTCCTTGGACTTCCCAGGCTTCAGGACTGTGAGAAATAAATTTATGCTGTTTAAGCCACCCAGTCTATGGCATTTTGTTATGATAGCCTGAGCAGACTAAGACAATCTCACAATTTTTTGATCAAAATCATATGTGTTATAGTAAGATAATAGACCCTGAAGTAAATTGTTTTATCCTTGAAGATAAGCATGCCTCTCCTTCTGCTAGACCCTTAGCAATGTTGGGTATTTGTGTTAGGTTTTTTCTGGAGTTGAATGGGATTTGAAATTTATTGTTGCTCTGATTAACCTTAGTGTACCACAGCTTCAACTTTTTTAGCAATACCTTGTGTGGAATATTTGCCAGAGTGTTTCTCTCAATATCTGCTCTGTACTTTGCTTTATGTCTCTCTGCCTTGTTTTGAGACTTTCCTTTGAACTTCTCCCCAGGAAAAAGCTGTCTTTTACAGCTTTCCCAGCTGTATTCCATTCTTGTTTTTACTTGATGCTTATTAGAGTGATTATGGGAGTGAGGGTGAGAAAGTCATAGTTCTCTAATGTAACTGTCAGTTTCAGTCAGACATTGTCAGCCTGCTTCTTGTGAGCCTTCACTAGTGTTCTTGTCCTTCCTCTAAATCTAGTGCTGAACCAGAATCTATTCCCTGGGGTAAATTTTTTTTTTCTTGTTTTGTCCCCCAGTTTCAGTGGACTCACACCAATGCCCTAAGGATACAGTTTTTATTTTCATTATCCCTGCAGATTAAGGTTTTTGTTCCATAAGGAAGATAGAATAGATGGGTTTGGGCAGAGTTTTAGCAGCAATTTCTGGTCCCCCTCACCCAGCCATCCCTGTAAGGAAAATTTCCACATGATAACCTCTAATTTTTCTTGTGAGCTCCTAGTGAGGTTCTCACAGAAAAGGTGTAAAATCCCAGGGTCTTCACTGTATAACACTAGTTCACAGTCAGCCTTTAGCAATTTATTATAATTTTCCAGCTGATTTTTGTTACTGGATTACATAGTATCTGGAGGCATTTGCATCAGGTAATCAAATGTTCTCATCTTGTTTTTCCATGTAGAATCTTGTCTCTCCCTAAATTTGGGGTTACATATTTGTCTTCTGACAGAAGTCCAGTTGAGGAGTCCAGAATCTATATTAGTTTGAAATTTGTCCAGCATTTTCTTATTTTAAGGGTGGGAATAATTCTCTTATAGCTCGCTACATCTCTGAGGTGAAACCAGAATTAGTCTTAATAATTTTTCATATGCAATTTTTGGGATTTAACAAAAATAACCAGGTAGATAATTTTGCCAAAAAGAAAGTCAACATACAATAAAAACTGAATGTCTATATACCAGCTGCAAACAATAAAAAAATTTTAAATGATACAATTCACCATGAAACTAGATACCTAAAGAGAAACACCATGAAGATGTGTAGAATTACTACCAAAAAAATACAAAAAATATTGAGAGAAAGTACAGAATATAAAAATATATGGATGTATATAATAAGTTCAAAAATTGGAAGGCTCAATAATATAAAAATGACAACACCCCTCTAATTTGATCTACCAATGTAAGGCACCCTAATTCAGAGCCTACCAGATTTTTGTGAGACTTAGCAAGCTGATTATAAAATGTGTGAGAAGGACTTGCTCTAGTAGATACCAAGACTTGTTATGAAGTTATAATAATTAAAAGAGTGTGATTTTGGCACAAGAGTTGGGATAGAATAGAAAATAAAAAATGAGATCACATGTATATACACTTGACTTTTGGAAAAACTGACACTGCTGAGTAGGGAAAGGGATCTGTATATCCCTATGAAAACAGTGAAACTTAACTCCCTATTTCACACCTGAGTTTTATGTGGATTGTAGATCTAAATGTAAAAAGCAAAATGTTATGCTTCTAGGAGACAACAGAGGAGAATACCTTAATAACCCTAGGGAAGGCAAGGGTTTCTTAAATGAAACCCTAAAACCTTAAGAATATTAAAGAAAAAAAGGTTAACAAATGGCCTTAATTGATATAAATAATTAAGAGAGCAAAAAGGCAAATCACAAATTGGGAGAAGAGATTTTGAATCTACATAGCCACAAAAATATTCTAGATATATATCCCATATCTAGAATAAATAAGAAACTCCTACAAATCAATAAGAAAAGAATAGGATACTGAATAGATAAATAAACAAAAGATTCCACCAAAGCCAACAAAAGGATATTCAGAAGTCCTGTTAACATTGGAAAAAGTGCTCAACTTCATTAATCATCAGAGAAATGCAAAATAAACCACGGTGCAATACTATTAAACACCCACTAGTAGAGCTATATAATTTAAAAGGCTGCCAATCACCTGAAGTGGAGGATGAAGAACATGACTAGATATCTGATGAGAATAAGATACAAAGATGGCTAAACTATTGAGCAGGATATTCATTCATATTGGGCAATGCAGAGATGAACATGGAAGTCAAAAGTTGAGGTCTAGTTGAGAAAAAGCTCAAAAGACCCCCAGTAGAGTTTTGTCAAAAAGAAAGTCTTGGGGACTTCCGCCAAGATGGAGGCATAGGTGGACACACTGTGCCTTCTCGCACAATCAAGTTTAAAAACAACAAAGTTTTAGCAACAAAAACACAGCCAAACCACAGAAAATTGAACTATATGAAAGTCTGACAATAAGGGACCCTTCAGCCAAACCGGTAAGAGGGGCAAAGCCAGCAGCAGAGCAGGGTTGGACAGGAAAGATCCACCTGACCGACCCGGGCGCGAGACCCAGGCACGCCAGCAGCCGTGGGCGGATCCCAGGTGTGGAGTAGCGGGCAGACCCACTGAGGGCTGACCACGGTCACACATTCTCAAGTAGATAAACCAGTGAAGGAGCGAGCAGTGAGACGAACCTGGGCAGAGAGGACCACCATTGTTCCTCTCTGGCCCCACCCCCACATACAGCATCACAAACCAGCCACCTGGGTGGGCCTGCACTGGTGAACACCTAAGGCTCCACTCCTCATATGTAACAGGCAGAAACTGAAAAAAAAAACATGGCTCAAGAACAACTCAGAGCCCCAGAGCCAATAAATCTAAGCGATGAAGAAATAGCCAAACTTTCAGATGCACAGTTCAAAACACTGGTGATCAGGATGCTCACAGAACTGGTTGATTTTAGTCACAAATTAGAGGAACATATGAAGCTAAACTAATTGAAATGAAGGGAAAGGCACAGAAAAACAATACTGATGGAAAGGAAACTGGGACTCAAATCAAAGGAGTGGACCAGAAGGAAGAAAAAAATGACCAAACAGAAAAGAGTGAAGAAACAAGAATTCAAAAAAATGAGGAGGCTTGGGAACCTTCAGGACAACTTTAAACATTCCAACACCTGAATTATAGGGGTACCAGAAGGGGAAGAGGACCAGCCATGAGTGGAAAACTTATTTGAACAAATAATAAAGGAGAACTTCCCCAATCTGGCAAAGAAAATAGACTTCCGGGAAATCCAGGAAGCTCAGAGAGTCCCAAAGAAGTTGGACCCAAGGAGGAACACAGCAAGGCACATTATCATTACATTAGCCAAGATTAAAATGAAGAAGAGAATCCTAGAAGCAGCAAGAGATAAGGGGACTGTCACCTACAAAGGAATTCCCATCAGACTGTCAGCTGATTTCTCAAAAGAAATCTTCCAGGCAAGAAGGGGCTGGAAAGAAGTATTCCAAGTCATGAATCCAAAGACCTATATCCAAGATTGATCTACCCAGCAAAGCTTTCATTTAGAATGGAAGGGCAGATAAAGTGCTTCTCAGATAAGATCAAGTTCAAGGAGTTCATCATCACCAAGCTCTTATTATATGAAATGTTAAAGGGACTTACCTAAGAAAAAGAAGATAAAAAGCATGAACAGTGAAAGGCCAGCAAACTCACATTTATTAACAACCATACCTAAAACAAAAGCAAACTAAGAGGACAGCTAGATCAGGAGTGAAACCATAGAAATGAAGATCACACGGAGGGTTAGCAACAAGGGAGTGGGAGGAGGAGAAGGGGGGAGAAGGTACAGAAAATAAGTAGCATAGACGGTAGGTAGAAAATAGATAGGGGGGAGGGCAAGAATAGTATGGGAACTATAGAATCTAAAGAACTTGAGACACGTGGTCATAAACTAAAGGGGGGATGGTGGGGGAGGGGGTGTGCAGGATGGAGGGGAATGAAGGGGGGAATAGAACAACTATAATCGCATAATTAGTAAAATATATTTTTAAAAAAAGAAAGTCTTTGTCAGCACATGTACTATTTATTTATTTTTAATTATTTTATTGTTGTTTAATTACAGTTGTCTGCATTTCCCCCCACCCCAACCAAATCTACCTCCCTCCCTTGCTTCTTCCCTCACCCTTGGTTTTGTTCATATGTTCTTTATAGTAGACCCCCAAAACCCTTCCCCCAGTTGTCCCCCCTCCCCTCTGGCTATTGTTAATTGTTCTTAATTTCAATGTCTCGGGTTATATTTTATTTGCTATTTTCTTTTGTTGATTATGTTCCAGTTAGAGGTGAGATCATATGGTTTTTGCCCCTCACTGCCTGGCTTATTTCACTTAGCATAATGCTCTCCAGTTCCATCCATGCTGTCCCAAAAGGTAGAAGCTCCTTCTTTCTCTCTGCTGTGTAGTACTCCATTGTGTAAATGTACATGGTTTTTTTATCCACTCATTTACTGATGGGCACTTAGGTTCTTCCAGCACTTGGCTATTGTAAATTGTGCTGCTATGAACTTTGGAGTGCATAGGTTCTTTTGGATTGGTGTTTCAGGGCTTTTAGGATATAATCCCAGCAGTGGAATCAGCACCTGTATTTAAAAGAGGGTTGTAAGGAAGATCCAAGATGGTGGTGGAGTAGATGGAAGCTACACTAACTTCCTCCCAGGACCAAACTGGAATTATAAGTAAATTATAGAAAAATCATCCTGAATAAAGAACTGAACACTAGCTGGAGAGAAGCCCTATAACCAAGGACTTAACAGAAGAAATCACATCGCCACAACAAAACTGATAGGAAATGTAGAGGCACAAAAGGACTTACTGAGCTCCCATGGTGGCAGCTGAAATTCTTGAGGGACTCTCCCTGAGAACTGTGGGGTCTAAACCCCAAGTGTACTTCCAGTCAAAATGGAGCCATAGGTAGACACACTGTGCCTCCTCACACAACCAAAAGGAGGACACAAATTTAAAAACAAAAAACAACCAGAACCGACAGAAAGTCGAACTGTATGGGAGTCCAACAACCAAGCTGTTAAAGAAGAAACATTCATCCAGACCAGTAGGAGGAGCAGAGACAGACAGCTGGGTGGAGAGGACTCGAGGCAGGGCAGCAGCTGGAGGACCCGGGCTGGCAAGGCAGCAGCTGGTGGAGTGGGTAGTCCCACATTCACATGTAGATAAAGTGGAAGGAACAACTGAAGAATGTGATAGACGGCCCAACCCAGGGTTCCAGTATAAGGAGTAAAGTCTCCAAACCTTTGACTGAGAAAACATGTGAGGGTTGAGGCAGCAGTGGGAGAAACTTCCATCCTCACAGGACAGCTATTTAGAAAAACCCACAGGGTCCTGGAATGTACACAAACCCACCCACCTGAAAATCAGCACCAGATGGGCACAATTTTTAAAAATATTTTATTTATTTATCTTTAGAGGGTAAGGGAAGAGGAGAGGGAGAGAAATATCAATGTATGGTTGCCTCTCATGCATCCCCTCTTGGGAACTGGCCTGCAGCCCAGGCATGTGCCCTGCCTGGGACTCAAACTGTGATACTCTGGTTCACAGGCCCACACTCAATTCACTGAGCTACACCAGCCGGGCAGATGGGCACAATTTGGTTGTGAGTAGTGGGGGAAGTGACTGAAAACTGGCAGAGAGCAGAGCAAGTGGCACTGTTCCTTCTCAGATCCCTCCCCCACATACAGTGTCACAACCCAGCAACATGTGTTGCTGTACCCTGGTGAACACCTAAGGCCCTGCCCCTTATTACATAACAGGTGCACAGAGAAAAAGAAATGGCCTAGATGAAAGAACAGATCAAAGCTCCAGAAAAAAATACAACTAAGTGACAAAGAGGTAGCCAACCTATCAGATGCACAGTTCAAAACACTGGCAATCAGGACGCTCACAAGATTTGGTTGAATATGGTTGCAAATTGGAGGAAAAAATGAAGGCTATGAAAAGTGAAAAAAAAATGGAAAATGTACAGGGGACCAACAGTGATGGGAAGAAAACCGGGACTCGAACAACAGTTTGGAGCAGAAGGAAGAAAGAAACATTCAACCATAAAAGAATGAAGAAACAAGAATTCAAAAAAAAATGAGGAGAGGCTTAGGAACCTCCAGGACATCTTTAAACATTCCAACACCTGAATCATAGGGCTGCCAGAAGGAGAAGAGCTAGAGCAAGAAATTGAAAACTTATTTGAAAACATAATGAAGGAAAACTTCCCTAATCTGGCAAAGGAAATAGACTTTCAGGAAGTCCAGGAAGCTCAGAGAATCCCAAAGAAGTTGGACCCAAGGAGGAACACACTAAGGCACATCATCATTACATTACCCAAGATTAAAGATGAATCTTAAAAGCAGCCAGAGGAAAGGAGTTACCTACAAAGGAGTTCCCATAAAGACTATTAGTTGATTTCTCAAAAGAAATCTTACAAACAAGAAGGGGCTGGAAAGAAGTATTCAAAGTCATGAAAGGCAAGGACCTACATCCAAGATTACTCTATCCAGCAAAGCTTTCATTTAGAATGGAAGGGAAGATAAAGTGCTTCCCAGAAAAGGTCAAGTTAAAGGAGTTTCATCATCATCAAGCCCTTATTATGTGAAATGTAAAAGGGACTTATCTTAGAAGATCAAAACTATGAACAGTAAAATGACAACAAACTCATAGCTATTAACAACTGAACCTAAAAAACAAAACAAAACAAAAAACTAAGGAAACAGCTAGAATGGGAACAGAACCACAGAAATGGAGGTCACATGGAGGGTTATCAGTGGGGGACTGGGAGGGGGAGAGAGGGAGAAAAGGTACAGGAGAAAAGTAGCATAGAAGGTAGGTAGAAAATAGACAGGGGGAGGTTAATAATAGTATAGGAAATGTAGAAGCCAAAGAACTGATATGCATGACCCATGGACACGAACTAAAGTGGAGGGGAATGAGGGTGGGAGGTGGTGTGCCGAGTGGATTGGAGTAAAATGGGGGAAATGGGACAACCGTAGCATCGTAATCAATAAAATATATTAAAAAAATAAATAACCCCCAAATGGGGCTCTCTATCATAGAGCACCAAAACTAGGAAAGGAACTCAAATAACACCTAGCTGTGAAATGTAGAGGGGCTTTCTTCTGCCAGGGAGAGATGACTAGAGATGCAGAGAGCCTCTTGATGGGCCAACATACAAAATATCTCTAGCCAATTACCCAGAGCTCCAGCAGTGGGAGGGCAGAGCACATCAGAGTGAGGTAAAGAAAGTCTGGGATTGGTGTGGCTGGGGAGAGAGCTAAGCGTCAACTGCCAGGATCCCTGTGCTAAGTCATTCCCCATTGTGCAGAAGCCATCTTTCTCACTCCCTCCATGGGAGGAAGCAATTGCCCTATCCACAGGATCCCTATTGCACCATCCAATGGATCTTATGCCAGGCTGCTAAGGAGTACAGCTGAAGATTATTTCAGCGAATAAGCTGAGCAGAAAGCCTGCAGGCAAAGGCAGAGCTCTGGGAGCTCTGAGACTTTAGTTGACCCCAGACCCAATGCGGGTAAAAGCCAGACTTGCTACACAGCTTGGTTCTTTCTGTATACACCCAGGCCCAAGAGGAAGTCACAAGTAGTGGATTGCTGATAGCTCCAAACAGATTGCCCAGAACCAGTCATAGGCAGGATGTGACATAGGTTGGCACCAGAGACTTTTCAAATCAACCTACTATATAGAAACAAAACAAAGAGGCAACCAAAATGGGAAGAAAAAGTAACAGGCCCCAAAAGAACAAGAGAATTCTCCAGAAGAAGAGCTAAATGAAACAGAGGCAAGCAATGTATCAGATATAGAGTTTAAAGTAAAGATTACAAGGATACTCCATAGCATGAAAAAATACATAGAAACCACAAAAAAGGACCAGTCCAAAATAAAAACTGAAATATCTTAAATAATGCACTGGGAGAAATAAATAGGTTAGATGAAGCAGAAGATCAGATCAGCAATATGGAAGATGAGGTAAAAAAAAAAAAACAACACCCAAGCAGAGTAGCAAAAAGAAAAAAGAATTTTAAAAAATGAGGAGAGTTTAAGAAGTCTTTTAGACAACGTGAAGCATAATAACATTTACATCATGGGAATACCAGAGGATAGAAGACTGAGCAAAGGATCAAGATCCTATTTAAAGAAATAATGACCAAAAACTTTTCTAATCTGGTGAAGGGAAAAGACGCACAAGTCCAGGAAGTGCAAAGTCCCAAACAAGATGGATCCAAAATACCCAAACCAAGATACAGCATAATTAAAATGGCAAAGCTTAAAGGCAAGGAAAGAATCTTAAAAGCCAAAAGAGAAAAGCAATTAGTTACCTACAAAGGAGGTCCCATAAGAAGGTCACCTGATTTCTTAACAGAAGAAATTGTGGCCAGAAGTGGTAGGCATGAAGCATTCAAGGTGATGAAAATCAAGGACCGACAACCAAGGCTGCTTTACACAGCAAAGCTATCATTTAAAATTAAGGGAGAAATGAAGAGCTTCACAGACAAGAACAAGCTAAACCAGTTTGTTAGCACCAAGCCAGTATTGCAACAAATGTTAAAGGGCTAGAAGGAGAAGAAGAAGCAACAGAAAGAAAGTTAAAAAATAAAATGGCAATAAATTCATATCTATCAATAATTACATTAAATGCAAATATTTAAAATGCTCCAATCAAAAGACACAGGGTAGCTGAATGGATAAGAACACAGATTATATATATATATATATATATATATATATATATATATATATATATATGTCAGATATATATATATATTCTGACTCCAAAAGAAGACACACCTCAGAACAAAAGATACACAGTGACTAAAACTAAAGGGATGGAAAAAGATATTTCATGTAAATGGAAAGGGGAATAAAAAGCTGGGGTAGCAATACTTATACCTGACAATACAGACTTTAACAGCAAGATTAGAGTAAGAGACAAAGAAGGACACTACATAATGAAAAAGTTAACAGTCCATGAAGAGAATATAACCCTAGTAAACAGTTATGACCCCAGCATAGGAGCACCTAGATATGTAAAGCAAATCTTGACGGACATAAAAGAATAGGTCAACAAAACTACAGTCATAGTTGGGGATTTTATCACCACATTGACTTAAATGGATAGATCTTCCAAAAGAAAATCACAGGGAGACAGTGGCTTTAAATGACACACTAGATCAAATGGATTTCATTGATATATTCAGGGCATTTTATGCCCAAAACAGCACAATATACCTATTTTTATAGTACACTTGGAATGATTCCTAGGATAGACCACATCTCAGGACACAAAACAAGTCTCAATTAATTCAAGAAGATTGAAATCATATCAAGTATCTTCTCTGACAAAAATGTTATGAAACTAGAAATCAGTCACAAAAAATCTCTGAAATATACACAAAGACATGGAAGCTAAATGTAACATTATTGAACAATGAATGGGTCAACAAGGAGATCAAGGAAGAAGTCAAAAGATACCTTGAAACAGATGAAAATGAGAACACAACAACCCAAAATCCGTGGAACACATGAACAGCAGTCCTAAGAGGGAAATTCATAGCATTACAGGCTCAACTGAAAATGAAAGAAAAACCTCAAAAAACAACAATCTTACTTTACACTTAAAGGAACTTGAAAAAGAACAAACAACAAAGCCCAAAGGGAGTTGAAGGAAGGAAATAATAAAGATCAGAGCAGAAATAAATGAAATAGGGCCTAAAAAAATGATACAGAAGATCAATGAATCCAAGAACTGGTTCTTTGGAAAGATAAGCAAGATTGACAAACCCTTAACTACACTGATCAAGGGAAAAAAGAGAAAGGACTCAAATTTTAAAAATCTGAAATGAAAGAGTAGAAATAACAACTGACACCAAAGAAATACAAAGGACTGTAAGAAATTATGTATTATGAACAACTATATGTCAACAAACTGGATAATCTGAACAAAATAGATAAATAGCTAGAAACATACAACCTTCCAAAACTAAATCAGAAAGAATCAGAGAAACTGAATAGACAGATTACACCTAGTGAAACTAAAGCAGTAATTAAAAAAAAAAACAAAAACCTCCCAATAAACAAAAGCCATGGACCAAATGGCTTCACAGGTGAACTTTAACTAAACATTCCAAGAAGAACTAATGTTGGGAATCGCCCTGCCTGGTTTCAGGAGCTGTAAACCTCCCATGGATAAGGCTGAGTGAGCGATCTTCGGACCTTAAGCCACTAAGGAGACAAACCTTATCTCCCTGGCAGGAGTGCTGCTTCTGCTTCATCCATCTCTGGCCCCCAACACTTGGTCGGGTAGTCTGTGATGGGTAAGACCCCTCAGAGGAGGGGCAACCTAAGCCAGACACAATCAGTTGGGAGGCCCTCAAGGAAGGTCTCGAGGGGCTGCAGCAAAGAGGGGGTGAGGGACCCTTGCCCCCCGGCTTTGATGAAGCCTGAGTCCTCAGTCTGTCTGCAACAAGTTTCTGAGAATTACTTCGCTATCTGCCTCCTCTGCCTTACTTAAGCCTGAAAACAATGACTGAGGGTGGTGCAGCCCTGTGCTGGGATGGCGGACTCCCTGGGTAATTAGGCCTGAGAAAGGGTATGTGAAACCCTGTGAAACCTGCTTTGCTAAGAATGCTCTTAGTTAAATGATAAAAGCTGGAGCAGAAAATGAGTTGGTTTCTGTAGTCTTTTAGCTGATAGGCCCTGACTTAGAAGAAACCCTAATAGTTCTTTGTATGTTATCTACTGTTTACTGCCTGACAGTGATTAATAAGTTGTACCTGAACTCCTGTGCAAAAAAACCAATAAAAGCCTGTCTAGGCAAGGGTCAGCGTGCTTTCCCCTTGAGAGGGTAGCAAGGCCGTTCTGAGGCGCTCCCTGCTGGAGGGAGTAGCTGTGCCGTCTATTTTCCTCCACAGGACTTGGTAGTCCATGTGAGCTTGTCTGATTTTCCATCCATAAAGCCACAGGCACTGCAGGCCAGTGCTCATGTCAAACTAACACCTCTCTTCAAACTATTCCAAAAAATTCAAGACTCCCAAGCTCATTTTACAAAGCCAGCATTATCCTAACTCCAAAACCAGATAAAGACGTGACAAAGACAGAAATTATAGGCCAGTATGCCTGATGAACATAGATGCTAAAATTATCAACAAATATTAGCAAATCTTATATGGCAATACATCAAAAAAGATCATACACTATGAACAACTGAGATTTATTCTGGGGATGCAAGGTTGGTACAATATTTGCAAGTCAATGATTGTGTGATATACCACATAAACAAAATGAAAGATAAAAACCACATGATTACATCAATAGATGCAGAAAAAGCATTTGATAAAATCCATTGCCAATTTACTATAACAACTCTCAAAAGAGTGGAAATAGAGGGAATATATCAGAACATAATAAAGGCCATACATGACAAACCCACTGCCAGCATCATACTCAATGGGCAACAAGTACAGGTGTTCCCCTTAAGATTGGGAACAAGATAAAGATGTCTGTTGTACCTCTTTTATTTAACATAGTACTGGAAATCCTAGCCATAGCAATCAGACAAGAAGAAAAACATAAAAGGCATCCAAATTGGAAAGGAATAAATAAAACTGTCATTATTTGCAGATGACATGATACTGTACATAGAGAACCCTAAAAATTCCACCAAGAAACTACTAGATCTGATAAATGAATTCAGTAAAGTAGCAGGATACAAAATCAAATCCAGAAAGCAGCTGCATTTTTACATGTCAATAATGGACTATCAGGAAAAAAAATTAAGAAAATAGTCCAAGTCACAACTGCTTCAAAAAGAATAAAATACCTAGGAATAAACCTAACGAAGGATACAAAAGATGTGCTTAGAAAATTATAAGACACTGAAGAAAGAAACTGAAGAAGATACAAATAAGTAGAAACACATACCATGTTCATGAATAGGAAGAATTAACATTAAAATGTCCACACTAGCCAAAGTAATCTATAGAGTTGATGCAATTCCTATCAAGACTCCAGTGATATATTTTACAAAACTAGAACAAATATTTCAAAAATTTACATGGAACCACAAACTGCCCTTGATAGCAACTGATCTTGAGGAAGAACAAAGTTGGAGGAATTCACTACCTAATATCAAACCATACTGTAAGGCCATAGTAATCAAAACAGCCTGGTAATGACATTAAAACAAACACATAGATCAATGGAACAGAATAGAGAGCTGAGAAATAAACCCATACCTTTACAGTCAATTAATACTTGATAGAGGAAGCAAGCATATACAATGGGTTAAGGACAGTTCATTCAATAAATGGCATTGGGAAAATTGGACAGATATGTGCAGAAAAAATGAAACTAGACCACTTTCTTATACTACACACAGGAATAAATTTAAAATGCATTAAAAACTTAAATGTTAGACTCAAAACCATAAAAACCCTGAAGAAAACATACACAGTAAAATCTTGGATATTGCCCATACTATATTCTGATATGTCTCCTCAGGCGAGAAATACAAAAAATAAAATAAACAAATGGGACTGCACCAAACTAAAAGATTTTTGCACAGCAAAAACACATCAACAAAATAAAAAGGCAATCCACTGAGTGGGAGAGTATATTCACCAATACATTTGATAAGGGGTTAATGTCCAAAATTTATAAAGAACTTATAAAATAACACCCCCCCAAAAAAAACAAACAACCCAATTAAAAATGGGCAAAGGGCCTGAACAGACACTTCTCCAAAGAGGACATACAGATGGCCAACAGATATTTTAAAAGGTGCTCAATATTATGAATCATCATAGAAATAGAAATTAAAACCACAATGAGATATCATCTCACACCTGTCAGAATGGTTATCATCAATAAATCAAGAAAGGGGAGAGGGGAAGGAATTTCTGGGGAAAAGGGGAAGGGTTTACAGGAACAAGTATAAAAGATACATGCACAAAAACTGGGGAGGGGGGTGGAATGGCAGGAAGGTGGGGAGGGCAGGGGGAGTGGGCTGGGATGATAGTAAAAGACAGAAAACTGTACTTGAACAACAATCAAAATTAAAATCAATGAATCATTCAATCAGTCAATCAAGAACAAGTGCTGGTGAACATGTGGAGAAAGAACCCTTTTGCACTACTGGTGGGAATGCAGATTGGTGCAGCCACTGTGGAAATAAGTATGAAGATAACTGTCAGGGCAACTTCTCTGTGAGTCCCCCTGGTGCCACGGACATGCATGAATGAGTAAATATGGCCGAGAGATGCTGGATCTGTTTGGGGAGGAGGAGTGGGCTGTGGCCAGTTTCTCGGGGGAGACAAAGGCCAGCAGCGTTCTCCAAGGAGAAAAAGGCCCCGAGCGCCCTCTTCCACAGCCTTTTATTGGGTTGTAATACACAGGAATACAGGGTGGCAAGGATCAAACAGTAGATGACATTTCAAACAGATCTGAGGGCTTTAGAGTCTGAGTCAGTGTCTGCCAGGAAGAGAGTTGCAGAAACTTTGGGAGACATACTCATTTCCTCTTGGACCCTTATCATATGAATGAAAGCACTCTTAGCAGAGTAGATTTCACAGGTTAATCAGCAAGTCTTTGTGCTGCCAGATTTTCCCCCAGGACAGGCTCTAGCAAGGCAAGGAGCTGCACCTCTCCCCATCAGGTATTCAGGCTTAAGGGGATTAGAGCCAGGAAGCACCTCTACCAGGAGACATGGGGACTCGGGCTTTGTCAAAGCCGGGGCAGGGGGTGGGGTGGGAGGGGGCAGAGTCCATTGCTCTTTGTTGCAGGCCCCCCCCCCCCAGTCCTTTCATGAAGGCCTCCCAGGTGATCGAGTCTGGCTTAGGTTGCCCCCCGCTGTGAGGGGTCTTACCTGTCATTGACTTCAACCAAGCTCTGGGGGCAGGGAGAGGAACTGAGGCAGCATTTGCTACCAGAGACAGGCTTTGTCTCCTGTGGCTGGCATTCCAAAGGTGGTCTCTCGCCCTTAGCCACAAGGGGTAGAGATACAATTCCTAAAATCAGGCAGAGCAGTCTACAACAGATAACTCAAAAAATTAAAAATGGAAGTGCCTTACGACCCAGCAATTCTACTTTGGGGAATTTATCTGAAGAAATCTGAAACACTATGAAAGAACATAAGCACCCCTATGTTCATTGTAGCATCATTTACAATCACCAAGATTTGGAAGCAGCCCAAGTGCCCATCAATAGATGAGTGGATAAAACAACTATGGGACATTTATACAATGGAATACTACTCAGTCATAAAAAGAAAGAAAATTTTACCCTTTGAGACAGCATGGATGGACCTAGAGAACATTATGTTAAGTGAAATACACTAGTCAGAGAAAGACAAATACCATGTGATATCACTCATATGTGGAATATAATGAATGAACTGAACTAACAAGTAAAATAAAGACAGATTTATTGACAGAGAACAGGCTGGCAGCTCTGTGGGTAAGAGTTAGCAAATGGAGCAATTGAGCAAAAAGGGAAAAGAACTCATGAACATGGGCAACAGTGGGGTGATTGTGAGGGGCAGGGGTTATAAGTGGGTAAATGGTAATGGAAAAATACAAGACAAATAAATTTAAAAAAGAAAAGACTGCTAATTTCAAATATTGCCAAGGACATGAAACAATGAAAATTTGCATTCCCTGGTGGTATGTAGGTAAATTTGCATTCACTGGTGGTATGTAGGTAAATTTGGAAAACTGTTTGGTATTTTCTACTAAGGTTGAACATATAATTACTATATTAGCAATCTATTGCTGCATAACAGCAGTATTGTTTAGTAGGTTAAAACAGCAAATATAAAAAACCCCAGCAAATATATATTTTCTCACACTGTGCACCCAGAATTTGACAGTAGCCTATTCGTATGTTGTTTGTCTCAGGTTCTCTTATGAGTTTACAGTTAAGATATCAGTAACTCAGAAGCTTGACTCAGAAAATTTCCTCTCAAGATGGCTTGCTCATATGACTATTAGCAGGAGGACTCAGTTCCTTACTGTGTGGACCTCTCCATAAGACTGAGCGTCCTCATGAGATTGCAGCTGGCCCTTAGCCACAAGGAGTGCAATCCCCAGAGTGGGCAAGGAAGAAGCAGTAATGCCTTTTATGACCGAGTCTTGGAGGTAACACAGTGTCACTTCTGCTATTCTATATATTATAAGTGAGTCACTAAGTGTAGCCTATACTCGAGGGTCATGGATTTAGGTTCCCCCTCTTGAAGGGAGGAGGGCAAAGAATTTATGGACATATGTTAAAATTACCAAACATGCTCTATGACCAATCAATTTGACCCTGAGTTATAGCAGCAAAAATGAGGCTTATCTGTCCTACACGGCTACTTGGTGGTAATGTCCTAAAATTCAATCCCATCTGATGGTACCATGGCTATGTTATAGTACCATGGATATGTTATGCTCTCCTGGTGAAGAAGCCAGAAAAGGGAAGTTGCACATTTCAGGACCCTGGGCTTTGGAGCAGAAACTCTCCTACTCTGTCACTTGAGGTAGCGGCAAAGTAAAGTTACCAAAGAGAAGCTCAGATAGGAAATGTGTTGGAGAATGTTCTATTTAGGGAGTACCCTGGGGAATGCCCTATTTGGTAACAAACCCTTTAACTATCTTTTCAACTCTGGTTATACATTAGAACCCCCTGGGAACTTTTAAAAAATACTGCTTCCTGGGCCTCTCCATAGACTAATTGAATCATATCCTCTGGAGTGGGCTGGAAAGAACTAGATATTCTGAGCTTGATTGAGCTTTACCAAGATGTGCAGGGACTGAGCTCATTATCTCGGAGCAGTCTAAACAGCAAACTGGGTATTGCCACCAGAGGAAGACACACCAGAGAGAAAAATAAATACCTCTGGTGGAAGCAGAACTTCAGGCTCTATCTATCTTTGTTTCTATGACTTCTCTACGGCTCCAGCCTCAGGAAAGCAGGCCCCATTTGTCCCCGGTTTCTCTCCTTATAATAAAATATTGAGAGAACCAGATTCTTAGGCCATGCATGACAGGTGTAATTGAAGTACCTTGGTTTCATGCACGATTTTAGCAGACATAGAATCTCATCCAGTTTCCCATTTGGCAGATAAAAACATTCTCAGCCCAGAGTGACTTATATAACGCCACGCTGGATACCAGTGGAAATGTCCTGGCACAGACACACCTGGTCCCATTCTATACCTGCTGCTCATTCTTGTTTGTTTTAAAAGTATTTTTTTAATTAAATTTATTTATTTTTTTGAATTGATTATGCTGTTACAGTTGTTCTATTCCCCCCTCCATTTCCCTCCACCCTGCCCCCCCAACCCCACCATTACCCCCCTTTAGTTTATGTCCATGTGTCTCAAGTCCTTTAGGTTCTATATTTCCCAAACTATTCTCGCCCCCCCCATCTATTTTCTATCTACTGTCTATGCTACCTGTTTTCTGTACCTTCTCCCCCCATCTCCTCCTCCCATTCCCCTGTTGCTAACCCTCCTTGAGATCTTCATTTCTATGTTTCCACTCCTGCTCTAGCTGTCCTTTTAGTTTGCTTTCGTTTTAGGTGTGGTTGTTAATAACTGTGGGTTTGTTGTCCTTTCACTGTTCATGTTTCTTTATCTTCTTTTTCTTAGATAAGTCCCTTTAACATTTCATATAATAAGGGCTTGGTGATGATGAACTCCTTGAATTTGGTCTTATCTGAGAAGCACCTTATCTGTCCTTCCGTTCTAAATGAAAGTTTTGCTGGGTAGAGCAATCTTGGTTGTAGGTTTTTAGATTTCATGACTTGGAATATTTCTTTCCAGCCCCTTCTTGCCTGTAAGGTCTCTTTTGAGAAATCTGCTGACAGCCTGATGGGGACTCCTTTGTAGGTGACTGTCCCCTTAGCTCTTGCTGCTTCCAGGATTCTTTCCTTCATTTTAATTTTGGCTAATGTAATTATAATATGCCTTGGTGTGTTTCTTCTTGAGTCCAACTTTTTTGGTACTCTCTGGGCTTCTTGGATTTCTTGGAAGTCTATTTCCTTTGCCAGATTGGGGAAATTTTCTTTTATTATTTGTTCAAATAGTTTTTCCACTGGTGGTTGTGTCTTTCCCCCTTCTGGTCCCCCTATAATTCGGATATTGGAGCGTTTAAAGATGTCCTGGAGGTTCCTAAGACTCTCCTCATTTCTTTGAATTCTTGCTCCTTGACTCTTTTCTGCTTGTCCATTATTTGCTTTCTTCTGGACCATTGCGTTGATTTGAGTCCCAGTTTCCTTTTCATCTCTATGGGATTCCTGTGGAATTCCATTCATTTCCCTTAATTTAGCCTCCATATGTTTCTCTAATTTGTGGCTGTAATCCACCAAATCTGTGAGAAAGGTGATGACCAGTGTTTTAAACTGTGCGTCTGAGAGTTTTGCTATTTCTTCGTCATTTAGATTTATCTCTGGGGCTTTGAGTTCTGCCTGCGACATTTTTGGTCTGTTCTGGCCCTTTAAGTGGGACAAGCGGCGCCTTGGAGTCCCAGGTCGCTGGGTTGTGACGCTGTATGTGGGGGCGTGGTCAGAGCGGGAAATGGCCGCCGCCGCCGCCGGGCTGGTCCAACCGCTCACTCCCCTCACTCGCGCGCAACCAGGCAACCACAGTCAACTCGTTGCCACCGCCTCCCCACTGTGTCGCTCCCCCGGTGGGCTGCTCGGCGGCTCACCAGGTCCAATCCTGGGTTTGGAACCCGCGTGACTGGATTCGCGCGCCGATTCCGCGCCGGTCTGACCGAGCCCTCCTTTGTAAGTCCTCACGGGACACTGGTTTCGCCCCTTACCGGTCAGGCTGAAGAATTTGTTGTTAGCGGACTTCCGAAAAGTTCAGTTTTCCGTGTTCTGGTTGTGTTTTGTGATGCTAATATTTAGTTGTCCCTAAACTTGGTTGTGTGAGGAGGCAGGCACATCCAGCTAAACCTCCATCTTGGCGGAAGTCTCTGTTTTAAAAGTATTTTTAATTACAAAATATGCCAAAGATACAGAAAAGCACATAAAATAGTATGATCAGCACCACTTATACCACTTAAATTTAACTGATTCCACATTCTTAGTGTATTTGTTTTAGGTATTTAAAAAAATAAATGGTACAGATTCAGCTAACGTCTCTACCAACCCATTCCTCTCCTCTTTCCTCTCAGGAGGAATGACACTCCAAGATCGGTGAAGCCTACTTCCCTGCGTGTGTTCATACTTTGTTCTACATATACCTGTATGTTCCATAATACTATATAACACTGTTTTTTGTTATAACATTTAACAAATTTCTGTAAATAGTAACTTTTAACCTCTTTACTGAATATATATTTAATATACTTATCTATGGTATAGATGTAGTTAATCCATTTTAACAGTGGCATATTATTTCATCCCATTGGTTAAGCCCCATGTTATTTATTTATTCTTCTTGGTGGAAAGTTGTTTCCATGTTTTGAACAAATTGCTTTGCATCGAACATCCTTGCATGTGTATGTGTTTGTGCAGAGTGACAATTTCTATAGAGTGCAGACCTAGAAAGAAAATTGCAAGGGTCTAGGATATGTGCACCTTCAATTTTATGAGGTTTTGTCAAACTGTTTTTCAAAGTAGAGAGATTATATTTCTTACATCTTTACCAGCACTTGGTGGGCTCACTTTTACATCTTAACCAATTTGCCAAATGTGAACTAGTATTCATCATTTTAAATTTATGATTTCTGATTATAATTCAGGTTGGGCATCTTTTTTAAAAAATGCCCAACCTGAATTTTATTGATTTTGGATATTTTATTGATTATGCTATTACAGTTGTCCCATTTCCCCCCTTCACTCCCCTCCATCCTGCATGCCCCCTCCCACCCACATTCCCCCCTTTAATTCATGTCCATGGGTCATACATATAAGTTCTTTGGCTTCTACCTTTCCCATACTATTCTTACCCTCCCCCGTCTATTTTCTACCTACCATCTATGCTATTTATTCTCTGTACCTTTTCCCCCCTCTCTTCCATTCCCAATCCCTTGTTGTTAACCCTCCATGTGATCTCCATTTCTGTGGTTCTGTTCCTGTACTAGTTGTTTGCTTAGTTTGTTTTTGTTTTTGTTTTAGGTGTGGTTGTTAATAACTGTGAGTTTGCTGTCCTTTCACTGTTCATATTTTTTATCTTCTTTTTCTTAGATAAATCCCCCTAACGTTTCATGTAATAAGGGCTTGGTGATGTTGAACTTCTTTAACTTGACCTTATCTGAGAAGCACTTTACCTGCCCTTCCATTCTAAATGAGAGCTTTGCTGGATAGAGTAATCTTGGATGTAGGTCCTTGCCTTTCATGACTTTGAATACTTCTTTCCAGCCCCTTCTTGCGTGTAAGGTCTCCTTTGAGAAATCAGCTGACAGTCTGATGGGAACTCCTTTGTAAGTAACTCTCTCCTTTCATCTTGCTGCTTTTAAGATTCTCTCCTTCATTTTAATCTTGGCTAATGTAATTATGATGTGCCTTGGTGTGTGCTTCCTTGGGTCCAACTTCTTTGGGACTCTCTGAGCTTCCTGGACTTCTTGGAAGTCTATTTCCTTTGCCAGATAGGGAAAGTTCTCCTTCATTATTTTTTCAAATAACTCTTCCACTTGTTATTTTCTCTTTCTCTTCTCCTTCTGGTACCCCTATAATTCAGCTGTTGACACATTTTAAGATGTCCTGGAGGTTCCTAAGTCTCTCCTCATTTTTTTGAATTCTTATTTCTTCATTATTTTCTGATAGGGTGTTTCTTTCTTCCTTCTGCTTCGAACTGTTGATTTGAGTCACAGTTTCCTTCCCATCACTATTGGTTCCCTGTATATTTTTCTTTATTTCACTTAGTGTAGCCTTCATTTTTTCATCTAACTTGCGACCAAATTCAACCAATCCTGTGAGCATCCTGATTACCAGTGTTTTGAACTTTGCATCTGATAGGTTGGCTACCGCTTTGTCACTTAGTTGTATTTTTTCTGGAGTTTTGATCTGTTCTTTCGTTTGGGCCATTTTTTTTATCTTGACATGCCTGTTAGTTATGTAATGAGGGGCAGAGCCTTAGGTATTCATCCGGGCAGGGTAACGCATGTTGCTAGGTTCTGACACTGTATGTGGGGCAGGGGTCCCGGAGGGAACAATGGCACTTGCTCCAGGTTGGGCATCTTTTAATATGCTTAATAATAAATCAGATTTTCTCTTATGCGAACAGCCTCTTTATCTCTCTTACCACTGGGTTATATCCCACTTACATTTTAAGAGATTTTAAAATATATATATACTGGTTGTAATTTTTTGCTTTTTAAATGCACAGAAAATACCTTTTTCTAGTCTGTAGCTTATTTTTTTTCATTTTGTATATGTTGTATTTTGTTTATAGAACTTTAAATTTTAATATAGTCTTATGTATGCCTCCCTTGATAAATCATTCTTTCTATTTTTGTTTAAGAATTCACTCTTTTCTTCAAGGCCATTTGGGTATTCTATAATATATTCTTTTAAAAGCTTGATAATTTTGTTTTTAACATTTAGATTATAATCAGTTTTGAATTTTATTTGTGGTATAAAGAAAAGATATAGGCATGACTCTTTTTATTGTGCTTTACTTTATTGTGCTTCACAGATGTGTTTTTTTACAAATCACCACCAGCAAAAAGATTATGACTTGCTTGATTGTAATACTTGCTTTACTGCAGTGGGCTGAAGCCAAACTTACAATGTCTCTAAGGCATGCCTGTACATCTTATCTTCTAACATAACAAACACTAATTATCTCAGTATCACTTATTGAATAGTTTATGGTTGTCCCACTGAATTATAATGCCACCTCTGTTATATATCAAGTTCCAATAAGCATGCCTACTCCTAGAATCTCTTTTATGTTCCACTTGTTTATTTGTCTATCTATGAAGTCTGCCCAGAAAAAGTCCAACAATTATTAATATAATGAGAATGGTTTGTGTGACACTGATGTTACAGGGCAGCCAAGGTCAGTGGACTGGAATGCACATGCGTGAATAATGATGACTTCACTGTACTAGTCAGTGGGGGTGGTAGATGCCTTTGGATGAGCCTGTGTACAGTGTGGCTGTTGCATTAAAAATGACTGAGCCAGTAGAGCAATGAATCTGTATCAAATTTTGTGTTAAGGTTGCATATTCCTCTGTGGGAACTGTTCAGATGATTCAGAAGGCTGCAGCTTTGGGCAACTGGTGATTGGCAGCTTCATCTGCATATTCAAAGTTTTTTGGCAAAACATCAAATCGCTCAGGTGACTCAGTCCTCCTACAGCCCATACTGAATACCCTGTGACTTCTGGCTTTTCCCAAAACTATAATCACCTTTGAAAGGGAAGAGATTTCAGACAGTCAATGAAATTCAGGAAAATATGATGGAGCAGCTGATGGTGATTGGGAGGACTGTGTGAGGTTCCAAGGTGCCTACTTTGAAGGGGACTGAGATGTCATTGTCCTATGTACAATGTTTCTTGTATCTTGTATCTTTTTCAAAAAATGTCTCTATTTTTCATATTATATGGCTGGATACCTTTTGGACTGACATTATATATATGAATGTCACATTGTTTTAATTGCTCTAGTTTCATCATTTTAAGAGGCAGATTTCCCTCTTCCTTCTTATTTCTCTTCAAAGTTAGCTTGGCTATTTACCACCTATAATTTCCATTCAACTTTAGAAATGACTTATGAAGTTCTGAGGAAATATTCTTGTATTTTTTAAGAAAAATATAGGATTTATTGATTAAATTTAGAGAAATAATCATCCTTAGTAATACTAAATGTTCTTATCCATGAACATGGTACATTTTTGCATTGATTTGTTTTTTTTAATGTTTTCTGTAACTTTACTAATTTTCTCTATAAAACTGTTCCACATATATTGTTGGACCTATTTCTAGTTACTTTATAGATTTATTGCTATTGTACATCTATATTTTAAAGTCAATCTTCCCAATTGATGTTGCTGGTATATACAAATTCTAGTGACATTAAGGACATATTAATATATTGTCCTTGTTTCTAGCAACCTCTCTTGTTGGTCCTTATACATAAGATTCTCAATATTCTGTATAATCATAATACTGTGAGTAATATCTTTACTCTTCATTTTCAGCCATTTTATTTTTATTTCCTTATTGTGCTAGTTATAATATCTAATATAATATTAAAATAGGAGTGGTAATCATGAACATATTTGCTCCCAGACTCCTTTTGCTATATTCCTCCACCGCTTGCTTTTAGCTTTACTCCAAGATTAACTATCTTATTCTATCTTATTATATCCTACTAACCAAGAAGCAGGTCACCCAGGACCCCACTGACCCAGACTTCCCTATATAGATATGCAGGGCCTACCAACCTCATTTGATCAATTGTATTTAACAAACTATTCTAACCATCCATAAGCACTTCATTTGGATAGTCCACTATATTTTCAGGTACAATGTATATAAAGTGATTAAAAACCTTTCTATATATCTATGTTCTTTAAATTCGATATCATCCACCCAGGTTTAATAGTCAGAAACTTATATTTTTATCTCAAATTCCACATCTAATTTATCAGCCAAAGTATTCTTTCCTTTCCATTCCCAACACCACTAATTGGCTTGAGCCCTCAGAATCTACCACTTTGACATTAGTAACAGTTTCCTAACTGTTTTTCCTGCCTTTCATCTCTCTCTCTCTCTCTTTTTTTTTTTTTGCCTACCATTCTTTCCACTGCTGCCAAGCTTATTTTTCTAAAATACAAGTTTGATCATGTTTGTCAGACTTAAAACCCTTCACTGGCTTCCCATTGTCTACTGTATAAAGTCTTATTTCTCTGGCTGTATAAAGTCTTATTTCTCTAGCTGGTTATGCAAGCCCTTTATTTACCCTGGCTAACTCTCTAACATACTTTCCTACCGATCTCCACCCTGTGCTATAGTTTAGCAAATTTTAAATGCTTATAGTTTAACTATGCTATTTCCTGGTGCCATAAATTTTTGCACATGCTGTTCTCCCTGCTTGGCTTGCAAAGTCATATTCGTTTTGAACCCCACTCACAGCTCACTTCCCAAAAAGTATGGATAAAGAGCTCAATAAATATTTATTGAGTACTATCTATATGCCAGGTATTATACTAGATGCTAGCCATACAAAGATGAATAATATATACAGTTGTACCCCAGGGGTATTAGTTCCAGAACTCCACATGGGTACCAATATTCATGGATCCTCAAGTCCTTTGGCCGGCCCTCTGTATTTTCGAGAGATTCAGTTGGTTGGACCTGACGATGTGGAACTTTGGATACAGAGGGCCAACTGTATTACAAATGTTGCACTAATAGTACTTTTATTTCTTGCCTTTTTTTAGCTTTAACTGCCTGGGGATGTGTTTACTTATATGTTTATTTTCTTTTCTGACATTTCTTTTCTCAATTCTGGATAAATATACATTTGTAGATGAACAAATATCACATGATTCTCAAATACAGAGGCACATGTGCATATAGATGCAGTATTCAGAAATAGTCACAGACACAACTTCAACTAACAAGTGTGATTGTAAAAGATGAGATCATAAACTCAGTACTTTGTGGTTAGACCCTGGACCTGTTAACACAAAGAAGCATAGCATGGCTAAGCTAGTGATAAAGGGTGTATGCTCTGAAGGCAAATGGCCTGAGTTTGCATCTCAGCTCTGTTCCTTACAAGCTGGGCGATCCTGAGTAAGTAACTGTACCTTTGTGCCTCAAGTTTTTAAGCTGCAAAATGAGGACAATGACAGTCCCTGTCTCATAGTGTTGTTGAGAGAATTATTCATGTTTAATACAAAAATGTATTTAGAACAACACCTACCACAATATGTACTAAATGGTAGTTATTAATGGTAGTTATTATTATTACTTTGTATATGAGTATACTTTAGTCTCAGTCACTATCAGCAAGTTGAGTGATTTTTACTTCTATATTCAGCAATGAAAGAACTGTTTTTTGTGACTGGCCCAGGAGAGCTCATGCCAGTGGAATGGAATTTTCTTTATGCAAAGCTAAATGACATATGTGGAAAGAAACTGCATTAGCACACACTGATAGAGTCAGTTAGCTGTTAATACAGATGGAGATATAGCTATGTGAAAGGGTATGGTGTAATAGATAAGGGCATTAGTTCTGGAATCAGACTACCTGATTCCAGTCTACCATAGACTGGTAACTCCACTACTTACTATCTTTGTTACCTTCGGCAAGTTATTTCCTTGTACCTCAGCTTTCACATCTGTAAAGTGTGATTGATAATAACTTCTTATTTTATACAGCTATTGTGGGAATGTAATGAGATAATGCATGTAAAGTACATAGGACATTGCTTGGTGCATAATACATAAGTGGTGAAGAAAAAAGTTGCATGCAGTCAACAGAGAAACATAGCAAGTTAACCATAAAGTGTTCACTCTAAAAGAAGCAATAGAGGTAGATGTTCAACTGAAAGTGATTCCCAAGAGAAAATAAAAATTCTAATTCTCCTGCATTTGGACAACCTTTGTTAAAGTCATTTTTTTGTTGTTCCTACAGAAGTCTCCAAAGTATTCTCCCCGGTCATGTTTAGAACACCAGGATTTCCCAAGATATCTATGACACATCTGTGTAAGATATGTGTAGGGGGCAAAAAAAGGTTTTGTCTTTGGACAATGGTGAGAAATGTTCCCTTGGAAATTCAAATATACACTAGCACCCTAAGGGTTTGGTAAATCCTGAGAAAATATTTTATTTAGTTTAATCTAGCATTTCTTGAGTTTATTTGACCCCATATACTATTTCTTAACATTCCACAAAACTACTGTTGTGAAATAAACATGGAGAAATGCTGGCTTCCATGACTATTAAAATGACCTTTATCCCAAAGCAAGGCTAAGGAATATAGGAGGTAGGTGTGGGAAGGAGAAGGTTCATACTTATATAGACTGGGACTGAAAATCTGCCTAGAACAACTCACTAAGCAGCAACCACACAAATCCTTCAGGGTTACAAACACTCAAACACATACGATGTTCCTGGGAGCATGTGCAGGGGCTCTGGGTGGGGGAGGGGGAGCATCTTTCACTCACATTGTATCCTGCAGCTCTTGTGCTGGGATCCCACTGTGGAAGATTTAAAGACTGCTGAACATACTGTACCATCTGCCCTTGGTCATGACTTCCTGAATTTCCTTCCTATTTTCTGGAAGAGAAACTACAAGAAAAATATTTAAAGTGGAGAGGCCCAGTTAGGGAACCAGAGGCCAGACCCAGGAATGGAGGAGGGGGAGGGAAGATGGGCAGGAGAGACTGTGTTGAGAACTCCAGTCAGACTGAGGCCGAGGATGTTGTTTTGGGTGGAGGTGAGATGGGGGACACCAGTTACATCCGTGAAGAGGACTCTTCAGAGCAGAGCAGGGCAGGGATACACTTAGGAGAAATAATATTGACCTCTAAGGTTAGTAACCAGAATGGAGATGTTCTGAGGAGCAGAAACCATGTTAAATGCACCTTTATAATTCTTTTCTTGAGGAGAAAGATGGTGGCTGGGAGGAAGGAGAACTGTGTTTGTTACAGAAGGGGGAGGATGATGAAAAATCCCTGATAAGAGAAAGTCATATAAAATGGTTTGCTGTCTATTCACGTTGATCACTGTATAGGTAATTTTCCAAATTAATGTTATTGGTTGGCAACTGAAGGCAAATGTGCCCTCCTCCTTTATTTTCCTTTTCCCCTTCCTGTGGGTTCCTGCTAAGGAAGAAGTAGAGACAAATTATATCCTAAGAGGCCTGTTGTAAAGAGACCTGGAATCTTTGACCTTGGGAAGGCTGAGGTTTCTGAGGGGCAGCTGAGCTGCATGCAGGATGGGAAGTAACAGGAAAAAAATGTACCACAGGATATTTTCTTATTTCCACGAATTTATAGTTTTCTATTCATAATAAACACCTGTTACTTTTATAATTGTCATTAAGCTTATTTCTCTAGTTCATACCCTATATGTTTAGTTTCTAGAAAACCTGAATGGACATAGTGTGTAAACTCCATATTGTTGTGTATTTAGCGGGGGTGGGGGTGGGGTGGAGGGATGTTTTCCAAGATCCTGTGAGTGAATGAAAACATTACGCAGGAAATACTCCCTAGTTAAGTTATGTTTACATAACTCTACAAAAACATGGTGAGAGATGATCTAGGGGTAGAGTTCCTTCCCGTGAACTCCTGGAGAAAAATGGTAACTTTCTCTACCGGTGAGAGGGATGAGTGGCAGGAAACGCTATGCGGTCAGAAGGGGAAAATACCTGGCAGCCTGCAGACAGCGCGGTGGCAGACAGGCAAGGTGCCCGCGGTGTTCAGGGACCTGGGGCGGAGCAGGAAACGGCGGCACCGGTGTGGGAGGCGGAGCCGCAGGGAGCGGCTCAGGTGGGGATGAGCCCGAGTACCTGCCGGCCGTCCGGGCTGGCCCTCGCGCTGCTGCGAGGAGCTAGGGGAAAGCGGAGGCATTCCTGCAGAAGTGCTGAGTCCTGGGGCGGCAGCTGATGAAGAGAGTGCCCCTGAGTCCCTGAGTGCCTGAGCTGAAAGGGGTTAGAGAGGGGCCGGCATGGGCCTCGAGTTACCTGCACCTTGGCTACTGCTCTTCACCTGGCTCCCAAAAGGTGAGCGCCTGGGCCCAAGGAGACTGGAAGCCATTGTTGCCTGCTTTGCAGAGCTGGCCACAGGCAGGGCCGCGGAGGCCTGGGCCTCGCTCCGCTGGCTCTTGGCAGGGGTGCCAGGAGGTGCGGGGACTGGATAGTTTCACCTGTGGGAACCTGTTGTTTTCCTCTTTTAGTAGCCCAAGCCTTTCAGAAACAGGTGTAACTAAGAAAAAACCCTCTAGGCTTCCCCTCCTGCAATCGTCAGGCACTTCTTAGTCTCTAAAGCTAAGATAGATGCGGTAACACCACTTTTACAATTCCTAATTACTTTTTCCTCTCATCTGATACTTGCTATTAAGTTTTGGATATGATGACAACCCTATTGGCCTAGAAATGCATTTACTTTACTCCTGGGAGATTCTAGTCTGTCCTCAAGTATATAATGGATGTTCATTAAGACTCAGAATCTATTTTACAGAACCACAACATTTAGCTCTTTGCTAACCATCTTCAGGGTCACTTGTATGCTTTTTTGCTAATCACCCGCCTCCAAACTTCCACCTTGCTTAGTATCTCCCCCTCGGGTGTCCACCCACCCATCATTCCTTCCACTTCAACCTCTACGCCAATCCCCTGTCTGTTTTGGAAAGCATGGTTTTGTGTGTCTCGGTTGTTATCTCCTGGGAATATGACAGAAGTGCGGATCGGCATGAGTGAAACCTGGTGGCAGAGGGTAGTAGGATGATGATATGGGCAGGCTCTTCAGCCCCTTTCAGTAAGGGTGTAGGTGTGTGCAAACCAGAACTTACGTTTCCCTTCGAGTTCTGCCCTGCTTTATTCTGTTTTACCCCTCCCCCCCGCCCCGCCCCCGACTTTTAGGAACAACTTGCCCTCTTTGTCAGCTAAGTGGGAGGTCAGCTCAATTTGCTCACAGACCAATTTAAGTCTTGTGTTTTTCTGAGGGAAAAGATATCATCTGAAGGTACAGGCAGAATTCCATGTTTACAAGCGTACTAGGTAGGACGTGAAAATCACTCAGATGTAATGAAAATTCATTGAGACAAGATTCTATAATAACTTAAGCTTCATTAAGCTGAGGAACAATTGCAAAAGTGTAGAAAAACTAGAAAATGGGTATCCCTAAGGTCTTCTAGCTCACCACATTTTCTGCAGGAAGTAGGGCCTACAAATTATCTGAAACTGAAAAGATGAGATATTGGACACCCATGCATGATACACAAGAAAATGGACTAAACCTCACCTAAATCAAAGTGCCTGAAATTCCACCAGAGCAGTCAGCAGTTTGGACTATGAAAGCAAACTCATAAAAATCCCAGTTTTGTACAGTTTTCTCTTCGATGACTCATGTGTTCAGCTCAAAGTCCACAGCAGCCATGCGGTGTGAGTAGCTAGGATATTGGAGTAAAATAATAAAGACTGCTGTATTTGCCTGACATTATTGAAATGCATGACATGTTTTATTGGATTGGCCCAAAAGGTTGTTTCGTAAAGCAACAATTTTTGCTGTACGATGGTTCTAGTTGTGCTTAGTGGTCTTTAACTTCATTCCAAACAATTTGGTTAGATTGTATTGTGACAGCTGTCATATCAGCATGCATTTAAAAAAGACCAAAATTAGTGAATTTTTATGCAGCCATTTTAGTATTGAAGATGAAAGAAAATGTGCAACAATTTCTGTGTATTATGCTTTATTATGTCAAGAAAGATAAAAACATAACTGAAATGCAAAAAAAAATTTGTGCAGTGTATGGAGAAGGTGCTGTGACTGGTCAAACATGTTAAGTGGTTTGTGAAGTTTCTCGGGACTACTGACATTTTTGGCCAAATAATTCTTTGCTGTGGGGCTGCCTTATGCATTGGAAGATGTTTAGCAACATCCCCAGCCAACTAAAAGTCAAAGCGGGAGACAGCCAACATACTCAAAATATCCAAATCAATAAAGTTATAGGTAAAAATGAAAAAAGTTTCTTTTATTTTATGGAAAAAAACAAACAGACTTTTTGGCCAACCCAATAGAACCAGAGAATGCTGAATGAAAAAGAGCAAAGAGAACATCTAATCTCACTTTTATTTCATAGGTACGAAGTTGAGATTTCAATTGTCATGAGTCCAACACTTTGAGGGGGGAAATAGCTCTTTTAGTAGGCACGGACCCTGACTCTGTGCAGGAAATGTGAATAAAGCTGCATTCAGCTATTTAATATGCATTTGGATTTTGCATCCATAATGTTGGTCAATTTACTGAACTGCTGAAAGCCTCCAGTAAACGGGGATAATTACAGTACATATCTCACAAGGTTTTTTTTTTTTTTGCATGTGTGTGAGAATTAAATGAAATGAAGGTTTTAAAGCACTTAATACAGTTCCTGGAATAAAGTGAGGGCTTAGTAAATGTCAGCCATGGTGACTATGGTGGTCATGATTTAGACTCAAGTAGGATTTTTTTAAAGCTCACTTTAAAGAAACGATTTAGGCTTCTCTATGCCTCCTTCACCTACAGCTAAGAAACTGTAATTAATAGTCAGATGAATGTCAGCTTGGATTTCAGAATCTGCCTCTTACTGGGTGTAACTTTGAATGAATCTCCCTTCACCCAGGCAAAATTCCTGACAAGCCCTTTTTCTCCCCACTCCCTTTCCTCCCACCAAAAGACCAACTCCTGTTAAGTGGGTTGAGATCAAGCACAGTGTCTAGAACATGGTCATCACGCAGGAAGTACTGAGTCCCTCCTCACTGCCCTCACTTCTTTATTTTTAAACCAAACTTACTAAAATCTCTAAGATCAAACTGGTGAAGATCTGCTTTCTCTCTCGCTCCCAGTATCTACCAAAGCAGTGTTTTTCAGACTTTTTTTCACAGCCCCCAGTAAGAAACACCTTTGTGACACGTAAACAAACACATGCATGATTTACAAAACAGAAACACAAGGTTCACACACACACTCAAACCCCTTTAGTATGTTGGATACAAGAATAACAAATTGACATCAAACATTATGTTAATAATATTTAAGTTCATAGATGATACTCCCCAAATTAACAATACTAAATAGAAAAAACCCAGGAAGTTGATTTTCTCAAGATCCACTGCAAATTGCAATAAGAACTTCGGAAACCTTCATACTAGAGTATGTTCATTTTGGTCCACCACCTTATTTTCTTCTGTTTCTAGAGAGGAGTCAACCCAATCCTCTGATTTGCATCCAAGCTTCTGCAATTGCAAAGTGTAGGCCACTAGTGAAATGAGGTCAGATTTGGGGACTCACTAGTTGATGTAGCTCGGAGGCCCTGAGGTCAGGGAGTCCTGGGAAGTTACCCTAGTCCCTGTGCTCTGAGCTGAGGAGAGATCAGTTGTCAGAGGGTTTTTTTTTAAAGAAATAAATTTTTATCACACAGGTAATGCTCGCTTCTTAAAACAAAATATTAAGATAAGGCTAATGTATGTACCTGCAGCCCTTCGTATTATTAGCTAACATCTCTGGTTATGTTCATCCAACTTCAAAGTTTATTCCTGGAAGGCAAATTCAGTCTTTCCTTCAAACTGTAGAAGGGTATGTCATTTGTGCTTTTGTGAAAAATAAGATCATAGTGTTAACTTATGGGTCGATAGCCATTACATGGCTATCAACATGTAATATTATTCTTTGGGAAATCAGCTGAATCAGACAAGGTTGTTAGCATCTAGAACTTGTTATTTTTACTGAAGGGTGTGAATGAAGGTTAAGATCATACTGAAGGCTTAATGACATCTTGATCCCTGGCATAGTAGATAGTAAAGTGGAGCTTCTCAGGGTGAGGGGCCTGTGGGAGGTGGATGGCAGGCTGCCCACTTGACAGGTCCTTTATTTCCGTGGAACCCCCTGAAATACCTTCCCAGAATCCCAGCGCTCTGCTGAACATAAGTAGAAGCCACTCCCAGTTCCTGTCTTCTTTTGGCAAGTTTTACAGAGGAGAAAATCTGTGTTCAGGGAAATCACACATCTCAGGTTGAAACAGTGGGGTTAGTTTTAGATTGAGACCAGAACCCTGGCATCCTCACTCAGTCCATTGCTCTTTCATGTTTCGTGCCATAGGGTTGGTTGGTTTTGTCTCATTGAATGAATGTTTGGATGCAGAAACAGAAGTAGATTGCCTCTTGGATGTCTAGCTAAATGCCGCTTATTAAACGTCTCGCCCCAACAACAATGTGGTAGAATGAGATGCCAGGCGATTAATGTATCATCGACTGCCTCGGTTTTCTTCAACTTAATACTTTAGTTCATTATTTGAAGTTGTTGGGAGAGAAATAAAATTGTGTGTTGTAAAAATCAGGAAGACTCTGATCATGTCGTCTTTTTCTTGTTCTTATTTCTGTATCCTCTGATGTGTAAATCTCAGAGTAAGATAGGGTCAGAGGCAAGCAGTTTTGACATTTTTTTCATTTCCAAATTCAGTTTATTACCAAATTCTGTTGCTTAATCCCAGGATCTGCCCCTTCTTTTTTATTCCAGGTAACAAAGCTCACACTAGCCTACCTTAAGTATCTTGATAGCATCCTTGCCTTTTAACCTGCTATCTCTCTGTCTAGTTCCAGCCATTCTTCTACCCATATGATAGGTTAATTTACCTGGTTTAATCTTTTGTACCTTCATTTTAATCCTCCAGAACCTCCACTAGATACCCACTGCTTGTAAGAGTGGGTTAAAGCTCTTTGTGTGGAATTCAGGGCTCATTCATTATCACCTCACCACCTTGGGTGGCCTTGTCCCCACTGATATGGCATGTTCTCATATTCCCTCTTCCCCTAACACATATCCTTCTTCCTTGCTTTTTATGTGAACATACTACAAATGGTTGACTTTATTTTTTTTTTGTACTTTTAGAGCACTTCAAATTTGTTCCAAGCAGTTTTCCCTATGTCATATGATATTTATTTTTTCTTTTACTCAACAAATGCAGTGGAATGAGATGCTGGGTAACTAACCAGCAGGTGTGCTGGCAAACAAAAGCAGACATGGCCCTGGCCCCAAAGTGCTTAAAGCCTAAAAGAAATACAAGCAAATGTAGAAATGCAACTGCGACAGCAACCATGAGAAAGAGCTATAAGGGGCCACAACAACACATAGTAGATGGATTTTGCTCACTCGGGAGGTCCTCCCCAAAGAAGCTGATGCTTGAGAGCTGAGGAATCATCATTTCAGATTAAAGGAAGAATATGTGCCAGGCTGCTGGAGAGGAGCTCAGGGGGCATGAGGGAAGGGACGAATGTTAGTGTGACTGAGTGGAGGAAGTCACAGGGCATGTGATGGCAATGAGGTCAGAGGGGTGGGTAGGACCAGATATTCATGGCTTCATAGGTCATGGTAGGAAGCTTCTGTTTGTCTTAAAGGACAAATAGTGAAGGGAGAGCTTTTGGAAATTTTTAAAGAGCTGGAGTTGGGAGACTGATGGCAATGTGGAATCCACATGGCTGAAAACCAGAGTATGCACAGGTACCAGTAGAGCTTAGGCAGTATCCAGGCTGAAAGTGATGGTAGCATGTATTTGGGTGGAGGTAAGGGTGGACAGAGAGATCGAGAGAGTCTAGAAATACTTAGGAGATAAATAAAATCAATTTGATCATAAATTATATACGGAGAGTGAGGGGGGAAAGGGATGTCAAGGATGGTTCCTAGTTTTCAGTGCTGCCAATTCACTGAGATGGGAAATCAAAGAGGCCCAGGTTTGTATAGAAAGATGTTGATTTAGATTTGAGGCTTGATTTAAAATTTGGAACAACCAAGAAGAACTACCAGCAGTATTTGCATTCATGTGCCTCTCTTGTCCTTTATTGTATAGTAGTAGGATTTGATATCCAAAGTGCTGTCCGTTTCTGGGCAACCCTATAAAGCTTAGCCATGAAGTACCTTGTCTCTGTGTTTACTTGTTTATTGTTGACTCTCTCACTAAGAGTATACGTTCCAGTAGTGCAGAGGCATTGTCTCCCTTATTCGCTGCTGCACCCCCATCATGTAGAATGGTGCCTGCCTCATAGTAGGTATTTAATAAATTAAGTGAATGAGTGACCTCTGAGGCCCAGGGGACACAGATTTGTCATTCTGGTGAGACTCAAATTTGCATATGATCTGAGATTAGCATGTGGGGAGATGGATGAGTCACTGACTTGATCCACAGACTTTGGGGAACTCCGAGGCTCTGCTTCTCAACCAGGTTTTGTCTTCTACCCTTAAAGGAATAACAAGTTCAAACCACCTGAGCGGCTATTTTTTCACCTTGTAGTTTATCAAAAATTTTTAAAGATTGACATGTTCCCTCATTGGAAAGCTTGTGGTGAAACCTGGGACTGTCACACTGTTGATGGGAATACGAGTATAAATTTCTTTCTTGACGTTTCTATTAAAAGATAAAAGCCTTTTTTCCTTTGACCCAGCAATCTCACTTTAAGAAACATATCGTATTGGAAGGTGTGCAATGTGAAGAGATACTTTATGTAAAGGCAGCCATTTTAACAATTCTTGTCAGGCTCATTTGTAACAGTGATGAATTAGAAGCAAACTAAATGCCTATTATTAGGAAAATGGGTAAATAAATATTGTTCATCCATGTAGTGAATTTTAGGCAGCCACTAAAATAATTAGACCTATGAGATAATTAGATCTACAGAATATAATGATATACCATTAGTTTGAAGAAAAACAAAGTTGTAAGTCAATATACGTAATGCGATTACATTTTTTAAATGAGTGGCACAGGCAGAGCTGTGGAGGAATATACACCAAATCATCAAACGTGGTCCCTCTGGGGAGTGGAGTGCATGGTGAGCAAGGAGGAAGTTTTTGCTTTATACCCTCTTTATTGTTGGAAGTTTCTTATTTATTGTATAGTACAAAAAAAGTTTTAAAAAGTGGTTTTCATACAAAATGGTTAAAATAAATCTGTGAGTGTGCCTTGAAGTCAGTATCGATTAAAGGTTAAATTTCCACCATTAGAAAAACTTACTCAGAAGGCAGTTGGTACACAGGAAACAGTGTAGGCTTTGGAATTTGAGCCTGTAAATTTAAATCTAGCTTTGCAACTTTCTAGCCATGTGACCTTAAATCAGTTAATCTCCTGTGCATTTTATTCACCTATGAAATTGAGATAAAAATAAAGCTTATCTCATGGAATTTTTGCAAAAGTGAAATGAGATACCATATAACAAATCACCCGACACCATGCAAGTGCCCAGAATATGTCCCTCTTTCCTCCCAGGGTAGCCAGTCACGTGCTCTCGGGCCACCCCCAAAGCCTAGCGCTGCTGAGCTGCACAAGCCAGACCTTTGTTGAATCATGGTATGTAGACATAATTCCTTCCCTGCACCAGCTCCCTCCTGCCTCCCTGGATCCCTTACTTCTCGTCTGTACTCATTGCCAGTCACTCTTCCCCTTCAGTTCTCTCATATTTGCACTGTTATCTAAAGGAATTTAATAACTATGGATGGCAAATATACTTGAGGCGATAGCTTGATCAGAGATAAACTCTGACAGGATTAAACCTGTGTACTTTTTGTTAACATGGGTACTGGAGCAGAGGTGCCTGAGGACCTGAGAAACACTCAGGAATCAAGACCTTTCATCCTCAGCGGCAGCAGCAGCAGGCCACGGCCCTTCCTTCCTTCCTCTGCCTCCCTGGCTACCATCCCCTTTCAGGCAGGACCCTCCCTGTGGAAAGGAGGGGAAATGCCGTCTAATGTTCTGAAAATAGTTCGAAGGAAGGAAGGAAGAGAGAGAGGGAGGGAGAAAGGAAGGGAGGAAGGAAGGAGCTTTGTACCTGTGTCCCTATACTGTGTGAATAACATGTTGTAGAAACTGTAAAACATCTGCCCAATATGATTGTAGACAGGGAAGACAATGAAAAAATAAATGTACAAAGATACGCTTGTATCTGGGAACACATAACATCTCGTAAAGATGCTCTTATTTTTTGGTGTGTTTTTCTTTGACTTTAATGTCAGATGGTAGTCCCCAGTCTCCATGGCAGCCTCGTCTTGGAAAGCACCTCGTGGCGGGAAACAGAGAATCCCCTTCCCCTTCCCTCCTTCCCATGAGCTCTGGTACCTCATCTGAAGTTACCTTTCCATCCTTAAATGACAGGACTCCCTCTCTTCCTCTTTCACAAAGGAGGCAAAGTGTGTATGGGTTTGCCAGAATATAAAGTGACACAGCTTTGAAAGCTTTTAAAGCACTAACTCATTTTGCAAAGAGAAGACAGTGGTGATAGTTTACATTTGTATCATTTTAACTCTTTCAGAATGCTTTTACATGGTAGTCCCAGTGGATCTCGGTATTTTAAGGTAGGCAAGACGCACACAGTTGATGCAAATAATAGCTAGCTAATGTTTATTGAGTGTTTGGTATGTGCCAGGCTCTTGGCTCAACACTGGACATGTATTTCATTTAATCCTCATTATAACCCTATAGGGCAACTATTACTATCATCCCAATTTTGTGTGTAAAGAAACAACTGGAGTTTGGAAATAGCTTGTTAGCTCTTTTAGCTGCTCGGGAGTGAAGGCAGAATCTGAACTCAGGAAGTCAGTCTCTCAAATTAAGTTTTCAAGGGAAAAATGATAGACAGCTAGGAAATGGGTAGCAATGAGCTGGGGATAAGGTGATGCCACAACATGAAGGAAATAAATGTAAGAATACAAAGATAATTTACAAATTTAAAAACCTGTAGTACTAAGTTTAAAAGAGCAATGATGTGTGGGGTGGAGGTTAGGGGGTGGAGAGATTGAAGATAAAAGACTCGTGGACATGGACAGTCGTGTGGGAATTGCTGGGGGGAGGGAGGTATAAGAGGAGTAAATGGTAGCAGGAAAAATGCAATGAAGATTCAGTTTTTAAAAAAAATAAAAGAGCATGATGCCATCTATAACTCTTTGAATCTGTTCATATTTTCAGCCCTGATCTTGCTGCTTTTGGCCTCTTCTTGAAAACCCCTATCCACTTAGTAGTGTGCATGCCCAGTGTGGTTAGTTTTACAGAGAAGTGACAGCATGGGAAAGAAAGATGGGAGGGTTTTGCCTTTGAGATGGACTTGCTACTTCCTTTGTCTTCTGTCTGATCTGAAAGACCCTCCTGCCTTTAGGGAGTCCAGTGCCTGACTTCCACTTAGAAGGTTAAACTTGCCTGCTTGGAAAAGATTGGGTTTGGGTTAAAAAATAAAAATAAAAAGATTGGTAGAAATGGGAGGGAGGTGGGGTGGTCTGGGATGGGAGTAAAAGGCAGAAAACTGTACTTGAACAACAATTAAAATAAAAATAAAAATAAAAATTTTTAAAGGAAAAAAATAAATAAAAAGATTGGGTGTTGGTGTCAGCAAGCCCTAAATTCAAATCCCGAAGCTGAGAGGGCTTAGTTTATTGTCTGAACTTTGGCCCACAAAGAGGAGCAAGGTTGATCCCACCCTAGGGGATTTGTGCCGATTAAAGACAGTGTATGTAACAGTAGATGCTGAGATCCAGGCCAACAACCTAGAAGAAGGGTTTGCTGGTTGCTCAGTTACCTTTTATCTTGAGACCCTTCCTTACTTTCTGTGTGAGGGCGGTGGGGGCTGTGGACATGTTGTGGGGAAGGGTCTGAGAACTGCACAGGATGCTATGGGGCTGGCAGACCCCTGAAGGGACTGTGAGTGAGCTCAATGTGGTCAGAACATCTGGGAACCCGGCATATTTCAAAGGCTTGAAATTCACATAGGGGATGAAATTGAAGAGAGGATAAAAGGCGGCATAGCCAGTGTTGACGTTGGAAAAGGTGAACTCTCTGCCCCCAGGTGTCGTTTGCCCATAATAGGAGCATTCATGCAAGGGGAACTGACTGAGGATTCGATAATGAAGGTGATCACCCTTGTCCCTGTTCTCCTGCCTCAGAGTGTCAGGTTCAGCAATCTTCAAGGCTAGTCCAGAGCAACTTCTGGCTCCAACCAAACTGCCTCCTCTGACTCCCAGAAAGCCCCAGTCCTTCCCCAAATGTTTCACTTCTATACAAATAATGTTGAGTAGGGTCTTTTTGATAAACTGCTTTTTATGTTGAGTTACCATTCAGCAAAATAAAGAACATGTAGGTTATTAATTATAGCATCAGAGTGACAGTGACCAATTGTATATTAATTATTGCTCAAGTAGCCTGGACCCATGTTCCAGTTCTTTGCAAGCCAATGAATACCAAACGTACTCCTTAAATTAAAGAACAGCCAGGCAGAGTGGCAGGAGCATTGCTCAGGGGACGAATCTTGAATCATATTTTCTTAGAAAATAAATGACCACAAGACAAGTCATGTTTTCCAATCTTAGATTTGCTGTGCATGAAATGGGTACATTTCTCTCTTCCCAGGGATCATATTTAGTATGTAAAAAAAAACATTTGAAAGTGCTACATGAACCGAGGGTCTTGTTTAGACTGCAAATCAGTGTTTTTTTCCTCTATTCCAAGGGGGTGTCAAACTCATTTTCCCCGAAGGCCACATCAGTTTCCTGGTTGCCTTCAAAGGGCTGAATGTAATTTCAACTTAATAGTTAAGAAGCAGTTACATTTACACAATCCTAAAATTATTTTGGCCCTCTGAAGGCAACTGCTAGGCTGATATGACCTCCAGTGAAAATGAGTTTGACTCCCCTGCCCTATTCCAATCCATTTGTGTTACTACTGTGCAAAGAAGCTAGTGTTGACAAATTCATTGTCAGAATCTTACCCATAGCTCCTTCTGTTCAGTTAAAGCTGTGTTGGGCAAAAGCTCCAGAGTCCGTTTCAGGTCAGCACTAGAAAGAAAAAGTGAGGGTAGAGAAGCAAAAATACGAAAGCAGAGTATGGTTGAATCCATATTAGGCTTGAGATGCTGGTCACTGGCTCCTCTGTTCTGATTGGATTGGTTTCCAGGAATCCAACAGCCAGTAAGGACAGCAGCTATTTTTCCCCAAACTACTGAAGGACTATTTTCAAAATGATGTTCTTTTTTCATTAATAGCTGAATAAGGAAGTCATCCATCTTCCTAAAAACACCACTGTCACCCTATTACTGTTCTTCAGAAAAACCTTCAGTGATTATCTATTAACTAGAAATACGCATTGGAGTGTGATGTAGTCCATCTCCCCACCTTTTCCAGCACCACCTAATTTATTCCCTCTGTTTCCCACTAAGCCAGAGTTGCCAGCTAGGTTGGTTCCCTCCAGGTTCCCCAAGTAATCGCCCCTCCCTGCTAAGGGCCTTTGCTCATCTTCCATCCTGATATGACAAGTTTCTCTGCCTTGTATTTCTCATGTGTAATGTTTATCCTCTTTGAGTTTTAGAATCCAGCTTAAAGCTCTTCCTTCGTGAAGTCTCCCCTGCCCACAGGTCTCCTCTACACTTCTCTAGACCCTCTCTTCCACACGGCTGTCACAGGCACATCCTCATTTACAGCCCTAGAGATGGCTCAGGTCATTTCTGGGGGCCAGAGCCTGTCCTGAGCAGCATACAGCTTTCTCCATGGATGTGAGAACAGTGGGGCAGGTGTCCATCGTAAGCCTCAGCAGACTTTTATGTGGGCTGTGCCCAGAAGGTGAGGCAGGAGCCAGAACCAATGGCTTTGGCTCTTGAGTCAGGCCCACCCACCTCTGTAACGGGTGTCTATATTTTTTTGCTTGTGGGAGCAACTCAGTTAAAATAAAGTCAGCTCCACCTGAGAACTCCAACTTGAACCTCTTTCTCCTTGGCTCTTGTAATAAAGGAAAGAGGGAAAGAGACTCATACGCTGACACTAACACGGCAGTGGATGTGCCAGGTGCTGAGCCAAGCCCTGGATGTGGATTATTTCATTGAATTCTTGCAAGGACCTGATGAGGTTAATACTATTATCATCTCCACTTACAGTTAAGGAAACACAAACTCACTGAGTATAAATAACTTGCCCAGTGTCTAAGTAGTAAAGTTTGATTTGAACCAAGTCACAGCTGAGTCCAAAGGTTACATTGGATTTTTTTCATCTAGTCTACACAAATTTTCCTCAAAATATGGTTCCCAGAGCAAGAGCATCAATATCTCCTGAAAATTTATTAGAAATGTAAACCCTTGGGCCCCACCCAAGTTCTACTGAATCAGAAACTCCTGTTGACAGGGATCTGGGCTGTCTCAGGTCTTGCTGGTGGTGTATGCTCAGGTTCGACTACTCCCGCTCCACATGAACCCCCCCATGAGAAGATGCCATAATAACCCGGCCTAGAAACCATATTGACATAGGAACATTAAAGATGCCAATTATGTGTGGCTCTCTGACTGTGTTAAAGTCCCATCTGACATTTCTGTGCCACCTGGTTCCTCATCAAGGCAGACCTGGAGTATGTCTCTATCTTTGGAAGGTAAGAGGAGGGAGACTTTTAATTCCTTCAAGTCTTTCTTAATAAAATTTGTCGCAGTCTGATCTTTTTCTTTCATTTGCTTTATGCTTATGTTGACCTATGCTGCTCTTATCCACTGGTTAATGTATTTTTGGTCATTATTTATATTTATCTCAAAATTTTTTGTGGTGATAGGCCGCTAGGGTGGTGGTTGGCAAAACAAGTCAGTTTTCTTGGAGCCTGTAGTAAACAGGCCATCAGCAAGAAGTGTGAAAATGCTTCCTTAAGGTAAGATGAGGCACTTTGAGAAAACAGAGGGAGGCCCCTTTCCCAGATATGCAGTCAGGCCAGGCTTTTTGAGGAAGGGAGGGTGTGGCTGAAGACCGGAGGAATAAATAGTAATTAATCTAGTGAAGGGAGCAGAATGGTAGCCCGTGATAAGGAAGAGCATTCCAGCCAAGACATCCACATGTAGCAAGACCTGGAGAAGACAGCAATCCCAGTAGGGAAAGGACTGAAGCAAGTTCAGAGTGGCCAAACTCTTGAGTGTAAGGTAGGGTATGAAGTGAGATGAGGCAGGAGAGAAAGGCTGAAGGCAGACTTACCAGCCTTATAGGCCTCTTTGTGGTGGTTGGAATTTATCCTAAGTAAATGGGAAAATGTTTTTAAAAGAAAGTGATATGAAAATATATATATATATGTATATTAACAAGGTCACTCTAGTACAAGTATCGCCTTATTTTAATACGATTTCTTTATCGTTGTATGTGTTATCACCATCGAGGGACCGATGGACCTTGAGCTCCCTGGGAGTTGGCCTTGATCTTTTTCTTCACGATCTTCCCCCTTGTCTGTGCAGTTTTTTACCCAGGCCAAGTAAGCACTCAGACTCCGCCTGTGAGCTGCCAAGCAGTCAGGCAGTTTGTGTGTTCATTTGCATAGCCTTTGTTACCCCACGCACAGAAGTAGGTCACCTCCCAGAGATCTGGTCTGCCTGCAGCATTGTCTCCTGCTCTTGGCTTCAGGGTGCCTGTCCTTGTTGGTGACAGTCCAGCACACAGAACGCTATGTCACCCTGTTTGCCTCCGTCGTCCTCAAATGTGACTATACCACCTCTGCCCAGCTCCAGGACGTGGTGGTGACGTGGCGCTTCAAGTCCTTCTGCAAGGATCCCATCTTTGACTACTACTCTGCGTGTGAGTGCCCCCTCCTTCTGCCTCTGCCCGGGGCCCTCTGTGAAGTATTGCTGTTAGTCTGTAGGAATTATTTAGGATCACAAATCCTCGTTTGTGAGAAGAAGCCCCAAAGATCATTTAATCTAGTCTCCTCATTTTATACATAAGCAAACTGGGTCCGGGTAGATGAAATAACTTATTGAAGGTCACATACTATTTTATTTACTCAAAAATTTATATCCCACCTTATTCTAAAAAGATTTTAAGGCAGCTCAGACAACAAGCGAAAGGCAGAGTAAGTTCTGCCTCCTAGTCCATGCCAGCACACTGAGATGAGGATGTAGACCTGCCCCTTA
This sequence comes from Artibeus jamaicensis, assembly GCF_021234435.1. Taxonomy (NCBI): domain Eukaryota; kingdom Metazoa; phylum Chordata; class Mammalia; order Chiroptera; family Phyllostomidae; genus Artibeus; species Artibeus jamaicensis. The sequence goes on along the minus strand of NW_026521723.1, from coordinate 18,939,195 downwards.
TCACCCCTACTCCTAGAATGCCACTAAGAAGACCCCTATATTCCCCACGGTGCATGAGGAATGATCATTTGTGAGCCTTGTGCCCACTGCCATGTTCAACTCTGTGGCCAGCCTTCCTGATAGACAGTCATTCCTCTACTGACTGAATACCAATGCAGAAGTCACTGCCCCCGGAAGCACATTTGTTGTTTGACATCTCTGAGATCCACAACTCCCTGCGTTCAGCCAAATCCTATCTCTAAGTGACAGTTGCCCCACTCATGTCAGTTCTGCTGTCTGGAGCCAAAACTCTTCTTAGCTGCCTACCTCTGCTGATCTCAAAGAACAAAGGAACCTAGATATCCACAGTCATCCCGGGACAATTAACCTTGTGGAAATTTGGGGAACAGAAGTGCACATCCTGTTTGTAGGCAGGAAGTGAGCTTCCTGAGATGAGAAAAGGAGGGGGAGGCACCAACTTTACCTCCTTTAGTTCTACTGATGTCTCACAATATGTACCCCAAAACCTAACTGAGCTACCCACAGAGTTTGATTTCCCCCTAAGAAACCCTCCCTCTCTAAATTAAGGCATTGTTTCCTGGGGGTTCCTCATCAAATGCATGGGTTAAGTGGGGAGGTAGGAGAGACTAGGGTAGTAAACATTTGCCCCAGCAGATTTAACAGCTCTCACACTTTGCACTGTAAGGGCAGATGAATGAACCCTATGAAAGCTGAGTCTGGGGCAACTGACAATGAGGCAAAGGAAGTTGGGATAGGAAATCAGGGGATGCAGCCAGGATTTGGAAATGGTGGCCTATTGGGTGGGTCTAGAGTCTCGCTGCTCAGTGTTGCTCTCAGTGATTGGTATCACTTGGGAGCTCATTAGAAATGCAGAATTTCTGCTTCTCATTCCAGACCTACAGAATCAGAATCTTCATGTTTAACAAAACTCCCTGGGGACACATAGGCTCAGAGTAAAGTCACCTTTCTTCATGGGAATTCCCCATTGCTGTGTGACTTGGGTATGTCCTCTTTCCTCAGCATACCAGGCAGCTCTGTCCCTGGGCCAGGACCCTTCCAATGACTGCAACGACAGCCAGCGGGAGGTTCGAATTGTGGCCCAGAGGCGGGGTCAGAACGAGCCTGTGCTTGGGGTAGATTACCGGCAGCGCAAGATCACCATCCAGAACCGTGAGTGTGGGGAGGCAGCAGGGGACTGAGGGGGGCAGGGTGAAGACACCGGGCTGAGTCATTGTGGGGATTTCCCTTTTTCTCTGCTGCCCGATGATCTCCTTGGTCCTTGCCATTGTTTGAGTAAAATGCCAGATATACAGAATGTGCTGCATCATCTAAAGTCACTTCTTTGGAAGTTGGTCTCTGGTTGAGCATTGGCTAAAGGTCTGGGAGTGGATGGTTTGGGAGTGGAAGAGGCTCTTTGACCCCTGCTATGAATTGCTCTCAGAGTCTGCTGGAACCCAGGCTCCTGAGTTTCCCTCTGGTCGTGCCTGTTATGCATGTTCAAGAAAACAGAGCCTTCCAAGTAGATGACCACCTTGAGACCAGCAGCCTCCACTGGTACAGGAAAGAACATTGGGCTTAGAGTCAAAACACCTGGCTGAGTGTTGCATTACTTCCACATGCTGGTTCAGTGAGCAGTGGCAGATATTTTCTCTAGCTTCTGTTACCGCCTCTGAAAGATGAGCATAATGGTCTCTGTCTCCTCACACTGAAGTGAATATCAAATGTGGTATCTGAGAGCCATATCTAAAGCGTATCTATTCACTGTGTCCAGTACAGGGAGTGGTGATTAGACTCAGGTGTGAGTCCTCATTCTGTACTTATGGGGTGTGTGAACTTGGGCAAGTCCCTTCAATTTTTTTGGCCTCATTTTCTGTTAAGTGAAACTTGATGACAGTACCTGGGGACAGCACCTTGTCAGGATTAAGTGAGACGGTATGCGTAAAGCACTTAGCAAACAGTAATTGTGCAGCGAAGTTTAGTTATGATCACTCAGCATACTTTTGGATGGATTGGTTAGCACTCCACATTCCTATCTTTTAATTCAGGATTAGTGTGATGGGTTATTGGCACAAAATTCAGAACTGATTTCAGTGAGCTTTGTGTGCTGTGTTACATAAACATTTACTGGTTAAAAAGGAAAAAAGGATGGGGGGAATACTCAGCGTACCCATAGCAGCAATGTGGAGAAATCAGTTAATGTTCTGTAACCGTTTAGAAGTAGATCGTTTAAAGCGAGCCAGTTTGCCCTGGCTTGTGTGGCTCATTTGTTTGGAATGTTGTCCTATAAGGGTTGTGGGTTCAATTTCCAGTCAGGGCACATACCTGGGTTGCAGGTTCCATCCCTGGTCCAAGTACATATGGTAACCAATCGATGCTTCTGTTTCAAATCAATGTTTCTCTGTCATTTTTCCTCTCCTTTCCTCTCTCTCTAAAAGTATTGAAAAATAAATGTCCTTGGATGAGGATTAAAAAAAATAATAATAAAATAAAGACAGTTTAACAATTGTCTTTCAACTTTGTTTCTCATTTGACTTAAGTCTGATCCTTTTACATTCCACCTCTGATTTCCCTAAGCAGTGCTTGAATTCCTGGCCTTGGGGAACATTTGTCCTTTTCTAGTCTTCAGGGGCATTCTCAAAGATTTGGGGTGGTTCCACTTTCTCTGGAGCCCACAGAATTAGCTCTGATATGACTCAAGTTTAAAGTCTCTTTAATAGCAAGTCTCCTTTACAGTTGTTTGAAGGTTGAAAGTCCCCATAGGTGATAGTCCTTACTTTATTGTCTTTTCTTTCTAATGGTGAGTGGTGTTGTCTACTATCTCACTCCCAATCAACCATTTTAGATCAGACTCGGACTCTTTCTTACTCCCACGGGAAAGTGGTGTTTCCCCCTTGGTTTTTATTTTTACCTCTAGGCTCGTGACATCTGGAGCCCTTGTTTTCTGATACTTTTCTACGCATGTCTGCGCTGTGTGAGATGACCCTGTCAAATCCTGTCACATGATCCAAGACAGTTCTTGGATCATTCAAAATGTTAACATATTTAAATGTCCTCATTACTCTGACATCCATAAACAATCCTTAATGTCACTGATAAAAATTGGGGCAGATTTATAATATGTATTAACTTTTGAGGGGGAATTTCCCCCAAAGCATTTTCACCGTTATTCCAAATCTGTGGTAAGCTTGTTTCTGGAAAAGGCAGTGGAAAATCATGGGTAGGAAGAAATTGTAGGGATTGACGTAGAAATAGAGGGAAACAGAAGTCCGAGTTAGCTCCAATATTGCATGACCTCACATTTTTTGTTTCATTTCCTCAATAAACATTTCTTGACAAACAAATGGTAAAGAATTGCAGGTACACAGATTTACTAGACTTATCATGTTTACTAGGTGATGACTTCAAATGGTGTCTAAATGTTGAATCACTGTCATATACATGAAACTAATACAATATTGTATGCCAGCTACATTTTAATTAAAAAAATTTTTTTAAAGAATTGCAGCTGTGACTGTCAACTAAACAGGAGCAAGTCTGTAATGCTAAGGTCTTGAAGAATTTGGAGATGGCCCCTGGTACTTACCGTGGCTAAAATAGAGAGGACGTGGAGGCTGCCCTGATGCCTCTGAGTGAACTTTAAGCCCTTTTAGGACAGAGATGGGGCTTCTTCCTCTTTGGATTACCCACATTTCCTCCTGAGATCTTCCACAGTATCTGACATAGTGCTGGACCCACAGAAGGTCTTCAGTGAGCATTTGTTGAATTCTCTAATCTTGAACATACCATTCATCCACCTTAGGGGGGGTAGCATAGCACTTGGTGCTTGTGAGAATGAAAATTCTTTTTTTGAGTAACATTTACTCTTAAAATATTGGCATTTCAACCCTCCTATTCAGGCTTATCTCATAATCTATCCCTTCATCAGTCAGAGGTATCTCTTTGCAGGTGGCAAGGCATCCAGGCTGTGGCATTTTTCTACCTCGTTTGGAGAGCTCAGTGGTTAACAGTGCCAAATGTGAGGCAAGGAGGCAGGGGCTTGAATCTACCTCTGCTAAGTATCATCTCTCTGTTGTTAGGCCAGTTTCTTAACCTTCTGGAGAAGACCAAGGCCTGCTATGCCTTGGTTTCTTCACCTGAAATGCAGCTAATAATTGTACCCACCGTCTCAGGATTAAGTTTGATTGTGAGTAAGCAGAAGCCCAAAACATTAGTGACTTAAACAGAAAGGTTTCTTTCTTCTCATGTATAAATTTGAAGGTAGACAGTCCAGAACTAGTATGGTGGCTCTCTTCCATTAAATCCCCAGGGACCCAAGCTCCTCCAGCTCACCAAGAATATCGCCTTCTTCCTTAGGGTCCAAGATCGCAGCCATCACAGTTGCTTTCCAGATAACAGAGTAGAAGAAGAAATGAAGAACAAAAGGGCAAAGGTGTTCCCAGACTGTTTAAAGAAAGTTCTTAGAGTTATCGTGTAACACCTCCGCTTACATTCCATCTGCCAGAACCGAGTCACATGTCCATTTCCATCAGTAAGGGAGAATGGGAATTACTGACTTTATTCTGGGTGGCCACATACATGACCAGAAATTCTAAGACTGTGAAAGAAAGGGAGAATGGACACTGGGAGACAAGTGATAATCTCTACCACGCCCACTTAGAGGTTGTGGTGGGAATTAAATGAGGTGATGCATCCCAAATCCTTTCAAGATACCTTGTAGGGCTCAATGTGTGATCTGTTCTACCACCATGATACTGTCTGGAGAAAGAAGAAAGTCTCAAAAGAAGAATTGAGGTCTTTCCCTGAACTACCAAGGGCCCTTTTAGAATGTGGAAGGACATTGCTAGGTAGGGTCTTGACACTGTCATAGGTCACAGATCATTTCCCTCTCTTTTAATCAGTGGCACTTTCTCCCTCCTTTCTTGCAGGAGCAGATCTTGTGATTAATGAAGTGATGTGGTGGGACCATGGAGTGTATTACTGCACCATTGAGGCTCCAGGGGACACATCAGGTGACCCAGATAAGGAGGTGAAGCTCATTGTCCTACGTAAGTGCTGCAGGAACTTTCCATTTTTCCACCCCATCCTGACACACTTTATTTTCATATAAAAAAACAAAAAGCAAAAAGCAGAAACAGGCAAGCCCAGGTTTGCCAATCTCTGAAGTTCCTTTACCAGAGCTAAACTTTTTTTCCTTTTTGCATCATATTGCTCAACCTTAACCCATGGGCCAAAAGCTGTGTTTATTAGACCTCTAGGGTATTAGAACTGGAAACATGCCCCTGTGTATTTAGTTCAGCTCCTGCTTGGCTTCTCCCCTGCAGACTGGCTGACAGTGATCTTCATCATTATGGGAGCCCTCCTCCTGCTCCTGCTGATTGGAGTGTGCTGGTGCCAGTGCTGTCCTCAGTATTGCTGCTGCTACGTCCGCTGCCCCTGCTGTCCCAATCGCTGCTGCTGCCCCGAGGAAGGTGAGAGTGGGTGGACAAGCAGTGCAATGGGATGCTGCTGGTGCCTGGTGCCCCAAACAGATCAGATTTAAAACCTTGTGTTCTTTCAGGTTCTCATGCATGACCTTCTCCCATCACAGATTTAGGGGTCTTTAGCCTCAGCTCAGAAAATGATGCTTGAGCAAGCTACAGAGTCAAGTGAGAGGACTTTTTCTTGGCCTTATTCGAGCCTGTCTCAGGCCTTTTCAGATGGCTGTGCCTACTGATGGCATATCCTCGGCGGCTCTGATACCCCTGTGCTCCACTGTATGATCCTGGCACTGACCTTGCTTAACCATGAGGTAGCTGAAGGGAGTGATTTAAATGTAGCAGTGAGACCCCTGGCTGGATGACTCAGTTGGTTGGAGCATCGTCCTATATACCAAAAGGTTGTTGGTTTGATTTCCAGTCAGGGCACATACCCAGTTCATGGGTTTTGTCCCCAGCCGAGGTGTGTGTGGGAGGTGACCGTTCAGTGTTTGTCTCTCACATCAGTGTATTTTTCCTCTCTGTCTCTCTCTCTCTCTCAAATCAATAAACATATTGTCAGGTGGGTATAAATAAGCAAGTAAATAAATAACTAAAGGTAGCAGCAAAGAGCGGAGCCCGCTCCTTAGAGATGACTTAAAAAGAGCAGATTAAAGGAAAGAGATGTTAGAACAGTGGTTCTCAAACTTAAGAATCACCTAGAGGGCTTATTAAAGCTTAATTGCTGGCCTCGCCTCTGGATTTTCTGATTGAATTGATCTGGGGCGGGCCTGAGGGTTGCATTTATCAGAAGTTCCTGGGTGATGTGACGTTGCTGGTCTGGGGGCCACACTTTGGGGATCCGTGTGTTAGGGGAAGGGAAAAGGGAGTGGGAGAATATTGTGCTCTTATTGTGATCTTTCTTTAGTCTGAAATTTGACTTTTTAAAAATTATTTATTTATTTATTTTTAGAGAAAGGAGGGAGAAAGTGAGGAAGAGAAACGTCTTTGTGCAAAAGAAATATCAGTTAGTCACCTCTTGCGTAACCCTGGTCAAGGGTCTGGCCTGCAACTCAGGCACCTACCCCAACTGGGATCCGAAGCAATGACCATTTGGTCTGTGACATGATGCTCAAGCCACTGAGCTACATGAGTCAGGGCTGACATATGACTTTTTAAAACAGAATTATGACATGCCCTAAACAATTTGGCTGCAGGATGCATGGTGAAGATAAAAGAATAATGAATTGTTGTACAATAATCTTTTCTTAGTAGATAGCTGGAGTGGAATTAACTTCTTTTCATGGAAGGGGTATTTGTGTTTTTAAAATAACAAAAATAACATTTCCTGATAAGTATTACATTGTAGAAAAATTGAGAAATTCTGGAATTTGTAAAGACTAATCTTAGTATCCAAACATAACCACTCTTCTCATTTTGCTCCTTTTGAAAGGGAATTTTTAAAAGAGGGAAATAAGGAATTGCCTCTTAAGATGGAAACAAAACCTAATCTACAGTGTCAAGAAGGTCAATGGTCTAAGTCTGGTTTCAGGACTGCGTTCTAAGGTTGCTGTCTTACAGGAAAAGAGAACTAACTTTTATTGGATGTTTGGTCTGCGTAGGCCCTTTGCATGTTTCCCCATTGAATCTTCACAACCCTAGAAGGCAGGTATCATCACTTTTTAACAGATGAGGGCACTGAAGGTCAGAGAAGTCACATAGTAAGCAGCAGCGGTGGTACAGTGTCTAACCCATGTTTATCTGACTTATGAGAGCCTGAATTTCCCACAGTAGAGCCCGCCACAACCTCTATGCGCAGATCACAATGGTTGGGTGTAATACCAGTAAACTTCTTAAATAGAGGAAAAATAGCTGAAAGTTCAGTATTGGGCTGTGGTGCTCCCTACCTTTATGGGGCCTCCAGGGGAGATGCCATGAAGAAGTCACTGTCACTGGAGTAGTAATGTACAGGAAGAGATGAGAAGAACCCTCTCAAAGCCTTCTTAGAATCCCTAAATCAGTGGGACACTCAAAACAGGTAGAACTGAGGGCAAACCCTCCACAAAGGATAGATGTACCCACTGTCGGTCAGCTGATTAATAGGTTCCCACGGAGAGTAGTTCCTCCTAAGTGGATAGAGGTCATTTAGAAGAACTGGTAAAGGCAAGAAGTGCAGTCCACAAATAAAGGTCCCTAGACTGGAGCAGATGAGGTCACTTCTGAAGTGAGTCACTGTCCTGAGAAGTTTGGTGACAAGAAATTATATGGAGGGGGCAGAAGTTGTTAGGAAAGCTCTTAGATAGAGAAGGGGTGTGTGTGTGTGTGTGTGTGTGTGTGTGTGCGTGTGTGTGATTGTTTTCTGTTTGGTTTTGTAAAAGAGAACCATAAGCATATTTGTAGGCCAAGACCCAAGGCTTATGGAAAATCACTAAAGGGAGGTGATCACTGAGGAGTGATGGAACCAATGGGAGTGACATCAGGCTTACAGGGAAATGACTGCCTTTAGAAAATAAGGGAAAGACAGCCTGACCTCTGAAGAAAGCAAGGAAGTCATTATAATATAGACAATGATGAAAATGTAAGGGAGGAAGCTGAGGCAGATCACATTGGACAAGTCAAACTTCTAGACACAGAAGAGAGCTTTAAGAATGATGTCAGTGGTTCTTGAATTTCTCTGACCACAGCCAACCTCCATGACCTGCTCCACTTTCTAGTGAGAGTTAATAAAGGAGAAAAATGAAAATAACACCACATTTCAGTAACTCTTTTTTTTTAAAAAAAGGTTTTATTTTTAGAGAGAGGGAAAGGAAGGGACGAATAAAAGAGAGAGAGAAACATCGATATGAGAGAGAAACATCAATTGGTTATCTCTTGTATGCACCCCAACTGGGGGCCAAACCTATAACCCAAGCATGTGCTCTGACTGGGAATTGAACCAGTGACCGTTTGCCTTGCAGGATAACGCCCAACCCACTGAGTTACATCAGTCAGGGCACATTTCAGTAACTTTTGATAATTTACTTAGTACTAGTAAACAACCAACAGCAAGTAGAACTTAAAGATGAAAGTTATTGAAATGGAAACTTATTTTTTTCTGTGAGAACTAGAGAAACAGTTTTCATCCCTAGATCACTGGCCCTCCTCCCCGCAATAGACCACAGGCCACACGGGAATCTCTGATCTGTGCCACGCACCACCCCATCAGCCTCTCAGGTGAGGGAGGTGAGGCCTAGTGAGACTTTCTGATAAGTATACACTATTAGTGGTGGAGCCTGGATTAAAACTAGGTCCCTTGATTCCCTACCCAGGGCTGGTTCCTCTTCCTCAACAAAGATAATCTCATCAGCTGAAAATTCATGAGGAGGGTAAGACATGAGAAGTGGGATATGTTTAAACTACTGCTCTAGACGAGGGAAGCAGGGTCGATAGATCAGTCAGGGCAAGTCAGGGTGGGAGCAGGGCTGCTTGAGGTCGGTTCCCCTCCCCTGCAGTGCAGTCAGCTCTCGCAGTGTGTGGCCAGGAAGCATGTGCTGGTGGTTCCCTAAAGCTGAGTTTGTAAGAGTTCAAAGGGTGTGGGATTCTAGAAAGCTGCTGAGGATGTTAATGAAATGACTAGCCAGTCAAGTCATATGGGTGACTGGTCATGTGGGAAAAAGCAAAAGGACTGTGTGACCCTAGATCGAAAGAAGGCAAAGAGTGAGTTTTGTTAGAGTGGAAAGGAGGTGGTAAGGAATGGTAAGCAGTTACAGGCCAACGCGGTTGGAGCTCCTCAGGGGAACCACAGATGACGCTGGCTGCAGAGGACAAGAGGCGAGGGTGTCTGGAGGGGTGGGGGCGGTTTGAGTGTCATTTCCATCAGGAAGGAGACATCTTAAAGAACATGCCCCAGGTCTTCCTGCGAAATGAAGATTAATGTGTGTTGGGTGGTTTAGTCTCCAAATATGTACTTTTGTCTCCTATGGCATCTAGGGCAAAAGAAGCAGCTTACTCTAATAATTTATTAGAACAGTGAGAGCCACTATCTGTTGACAGTCATGTGTTAGGCACTTTTTGTGTATTACCTCACTTAACTTCAACAATCTTGTGAAGCAGGTATCACTTCTATCTCACATAGGAAGAGACTTGGCCTAGATCCTCTGAAAACTCACTCAGCATCACACAGCTAGTACCTGCTGGGATTCCAGTTAAGTTTATCTGACCCTCAAAGCTATATGTAAGGAAACCTATCCCCGAGGATCATACTTTTCAGAAGGTTTTGAGGATCCTCAGTAGTCAACTCCAATTTCACTCCCCGGATTAGAATGAGGGAATTTGTTGAAAACACAGATTTTCTTGCCTTCCATTAGACTGAAGGGGAGTTTCTGGGAAGCGGGATCCAGGAGTTTGCATTTTTAATCAGCTCATTAAAGGTGACCAAGGAAGACTTGACTCCACTGTGGTTCTGAGATAACTCTCTAGGAGTCTTTTGAAGCTGCGTTGCTTTCTCTGTGCTTCTTATTTTATTGCCTGTCTGATTCCCCTTTAGCTGAGCAGCAGAAACTCTTGATAGTTTACATGTCCCCATAGGGCTGTTTCCAGGGTCAGGATGAGCAAGGGAGAAAGCTCAGAGGCTGTGTTTTCTACTGTTGTTAGTTCCTGTGCATCAGGGAAGGGAGGACCCCTGAGAAAAAAGGTGGTAGCAGCGAAGAAAGGAACAAGGTGACTCTCTGGAGTGTGTGAAAATTTGAACAAAATATCCCGGAGGATCTGGAAGGATCCCTAGGGAGTTATCTGTGCAGAGAGTCTGTTTAACTTAAAAAGGTCATTTGGACAGCCCTGGCAGAGTGGCTCTGTTCATTGGAGCATCATCTGGTATAGCAAAACACTGGGAGCTCCATCCCTGGTCAGGACACATACCTAGGTTGTGACCCCTGGGGGAGGCAACCAATCGATGTTTCTCTCCTCCCCTTCCCTGCCTTCTCCTTGCTCTCCTCCTTTCCCCTCCTCCCCCCTGCCCTCTCCTCTGCACCGTCCTCCTCCCTTCCTCTCTGTGTAAAATCAATAAACAAATGCTCAGGTGAAGATGTTTTTTAAATAAGAGAAGTATTTAGAGAGCTAGGAGTAAACCTAGTGCTCTCTTTGTCTCCTATTCAACTGGAGGAAGTGGCCAAAATGGGGAATGGTACCATTCAGAGAACAGGGGTGTCAAACTCATTTTCACTGGTGGTGGGGGGTGGGCACATCAGCCTTAGGCTTGCTTTCAAAAGGCCAAATGTAATTTCAACTCCTTAACAGGCAAAAAGTAGTTACAATTTTAGGAGAGGAAGCCAGGAGTCAATGAGAGGGGCAGGGGATGTATAAGGTTGTTCCCAATGGAATCAGATGCCCCCCAGCCTTGGGGGCAGAGACTAAGCTGGAGGGGGGTTTGAAAGGTGTAGAGATGAGCTGGAGAGAAATGAGGAGGTAGTGCTGAGCAAGGGTTTTTTGCTTCATAGAAATAAAGGAGTCTAGGGACTCAGGGATTTGGCAGAAGGAGTACAGACATGGGTGTCAGACACAAGGTCACATCCTGTCTCTGCCAGTCACCTGCTGTTGGACTGTGGGCTGGGGAGGTAACATCTAGGAGCCCAACTTCCTCATTTGATCCCACATTGAAGATTTCTCTGAGGACCAGTTACCTTATGCAAAGTAGCACATACCAAGCAGGGCATTATATATACTGACAGTGGTGCACACAGGGACCTGGGGGAGGCATGTGTTGGCAAAAGCAAGAGGAAAGTACTGAGCATGTGGACTTGTCTTTGGAGGGTCTGGAGTGCTGTCCATTGGCTTGAAGGTGTAGCAGCTGCATGAGCTGCTTTAAGTTTGCATGCAATTTCCTCCAGGCTGGGCTGTGACTCACCATTAGGGCTGGAGCTCCAGACATTTCTGGGGGCTCTGCTGCAACCACTTCCTGTTGTGCTGGAAGTTTTTTTCACATTGGAGACAAGCGGCAGAATAGCTGTCCCAGTGGCCTCACCAAATTCTCCACCCTGTGCTGCTGGGTCCAAAGTGCCTGCCTTCTTTTCCCTCTCCTGTGGCAGGAGGAGGCTTCAGGTAGAGCCGGCTGTGTCGGGGGTGGCCTCGGGGCTTGGGAACCCAAGAGGAGGTGTGAGTGCTAGGCTGGGGGCCCGAGGCAGGCGCTTCCTGCACTCAAACACACGAGCACACTCCCTACACGCATGGGTAGTCAGGAACTTTGGGAGACACGGCACTCGTCAAAGTTACCTCAAAACAGAAATTCATGAACAAAAACAACCACATGCTTTTGTTTTTAAGATTCACTCACTATGGGTGATGAGTTTCAGACCAACTCCACCTAGGGACTAGAGTCACATTTCCATGGAAACCTGGTGCTGCTTTTTTATATTATTATTTTTGCCCTGATAGGAAATGGTGTTTCCTTTGTCCCTTCTCTGCCTCGCCCCACCCCTCAGAGATTCCCCACTACTTAGGGGAAAACCCCAACACTTACTAATGTCGGAGAAGGGTACAAAACGTCCACTGGATCCACTTCAGCTTTTTGCTTTCTCTTGCCTTCCACTGGGTTTCTCCTACTGGCTAGAAGCATCTTTACCAGTAATTCTGCCCATTTACCTCAGCATCTACGTCCTTCTCTTTTTGTTTTTCCACTCTGAACAGGCAGCCCTGAGCTTCCCTGGCAGCCCCTGACCCAGCCTCCTGTAAACTCTTGCGTCTGTACCGGCTATATTTGGCCTGTGGCTGAAGACCTTGTTGGTTTATGGCCTGAGATTTCACTGCCTGCTAATTACCATGTATGTCCCTATACATTATAGGTGACCTTGGGAATGGGCAGGATGATGAAATGTCTTCAACATTAGGAAGTCCATTTTAAGAGTATACTAGCCTGAGGTGCGGGAATCAGTCTTGCCTAAGGAATTTATTCCCAGAGGAACAATTGATTTCTACTACATTGCCTCGAACTGCCATGCAAGATAGTTCATAATAAACTTTGAGGAGGGTAACTGGCCTTCTGGCGAGGCTGCTGGGCGGCGAGAAGTGAAGTGGGAGGTGTGGGCCTTGCCCTGGGGGAGGGTCTGCATTTCACCTTTTCCCCCCACAGCCCTGGCCCGCCACCGCCACATGAAGCAGGCTCAGACCCTAGGCCCTCAGATGATGGAAAAACCCCTGTACTGGGGGGCGGACAGAAGCTCCCAGTTTTCATCTTATCCAATGAACCAACTGCTGCAGCGAGGTAAACCTTGCCAGAGATTTAGGGTGGGAGAGGGCAAGGGGAGGAGCACGGGCTGCCTCAGGCCTTTTTGACCAATGGGGTGGGTATGTATATGGTTGAGGGTGGGAGGGATGGATGCAAGGTAAATAATGTGGCATTTTGGTGTCCCAGTTCAGAGGAGCATGCAGTGGGTCAGCTTTTCTCCAAGTTCTTATCCTTGTTTTCATTACAGATTTGTCCCTGCAATCCAGCCTCCCGCAGATGCCAATGACCCAGACCACTGCTCACCCTCCCATCACCAATGGTGTCCTGGAGTATTTGGAGAAGGAGTTGCGGAATTTCAACCCGGCCCTACCCCTGACCCCTGACCTCAAAGCCATATCCGGCCAACCCTGCAGTATGCTGTCCTCCCTGGGCTCGGAGGTTGTGGAACGTAGAATCATCCGCCTGCCCCCACTGATCAGACACCTGCCGTCTGCTCCGAGGACCAGCAACTCCTCTCGCCAGCAATGGCTTCCCCCGGTTTCTCCAGGACCCTGGCATTTGAGTGAGGAGAGAAGGCAGCACCACCTCTCTGATTTCCACCAGGAGCTCCAGGACCGGGAGCCTAGGCGATGGGCATTGGAACGAAGGGAGCTGGACCACCTTCGGGGTGGAAGGCACCGCAGCTCCAGGCTGAACACATCACCCATGCCCTGGTCAGACGGGGAAAGCCTCAGCGATGGCCCTTTGTCCAGTGAGGACCGCTGGCAGTGGCTCAACCACCCGCCTCTCCGGAGCCGTTACCCAGACAGACCCCGCCGGCCCAGCCCGCGGGAGAGCGCCCACAGGCAGCAGACACGCAGGCACCGCAGCTACTCCCCTCCCCTGCCCTCGGACCTCAGTTCTTGGAGCTCTGAGGAGGAGAAGGAGAGACAACCCCGGAGCCGGGGGGCCCACCGCCGCCGTCCACACTCCCCAAACTGGCCTGAGGAGAAGCCACCCAGCTACCGCTCACTGGATGTCATCCCAGGCAAGAATGGCAGGAAAAAAGGGAATGTGGAGAGGCGCTCGGTGAGCCTGGGACATCCTGCTGAGGGTAGGGCATGGTCAGAAGGGACCCTCCAGCCAGGCTTGGCCACAGCTGACAAGGTCACCTCACATTGCCACTGCTGAGGGTACCTCTTCTCTGTTTTGCTCAGCTAGCCCTATGGCGAGACACCTCTTACAGAGCTAGAAGGGACCTAGTGAGTTCAGAGAGCAGATGAGGTCCTGGATGCTTACAAAAGCCTTTCTCATCCTCAGGTCCCTCCATTTCACAGATGAGGAAATGAGGCTCAGAATAATTAAGCACCAAGTGAAAAGTGGCGCCAGGACTTGAACACTGGTCTTGATGGCTGAAGCTTTACTTCCTGTCACAGCTGCTTTGCTTTACTTAGCAACTGTATTTCCATACCCCAAATTAGAACACGTGGTGTGACAGAGGATGTATGTGCTACTTCTGGCGCTTCAAGTCAGTGTGCAAGACCCTGTTGTAGTCAAAGATGAGGTCCTCTGAAACCCCGCCCCCTTCCTGGGAAAGCATCGTTGAACTGATTAACGTAAGAAAAAAGATCAAATGTGGTTCAAAACTTGAGGACTCTGAACAGGCAAGGTTATCACGGCAGGTGGGGGTCAGCTTACCAGCCTGAAAGGGTTGCTAAGAGGGATGTAGGCTTTTGGGCCTCTGAATAGAGACCATTTTTTTAAAGATGTAACTGTAAAAATGATTTCATAATTAATATACCCAAATGATGGTATTCTTTTGCAGATTTTATTTATTTATTTTTAGGGAGAGCAGAAGGGAGAGAGAAAGAGAGGGGGAGAAACATCAGTGTGAGACAGGCATATTGATCAGTTGCCTTTCCTACGAGCCCCGACCAGGGACCAAAACTGCAAACCTAGGCATGTGCCCTGACTGGGAACCAAACAGGCAACCTTTGCTTTGTCGAATAACTCAATTGAGCAGCTGAGCCACATTGGTCAGGGTGATGGTATTCTTTATTATTTTTTTTTAGAAAGAGGGGAAAGAAGGGAGAAAGAGAGGGAGAGAAATATCAATATATGGTTGCCTCTCACACACCCCAAACTGGGGACCTGGCCAGCAACCCAGGCATGTGCCCCGACTGGGAATTGAACCGGCAACACCTTGGTTCATAGACCAGCACTGAATCCACTTAGCCATACCAGCCAGGGCAATGATATTCTTTTAATGTTGTCATTTTGCAAAGTTATGCTGTCACGACTCAAAAAGTATTTATGAACTACCTTCAGAGTCAACTTACAAGCTGTGTACAAAAATCTATTTCTTTATTTGTCCAGAATCCTTTTTCTGTTTTGATTCTGTTGAGATCAAGGGATCTGTAGCTCTAAGAGCAGTTCCCAAGGGAAGGGATATTATAGAAACAAGAATTTCAGTCTCACACACTTTGAAGCATATGGCACACAGTTGGAAACGCAGATTCTGCTGTCATTTGTTTAAAAGCCAGCGCACACAGTTGGTACAAAAGAACTGATACCTGGAGGCACTGTGCTGGTCTTTCTAGAGAAGCACCTTGGTGAGAGAGTGATTTGTGCAGATGGCGGCAAAGGCCTGTGGGCATTTCTGAAATAATCAATGACAATCTTACCCTTTTCTCACAGATGCCCCATGAGAGAGGCAAAGACCAGTAATACTGAAAATTAGTAGTACCCTAGGTGGTACTGAGCTATGGACATTTATGCTACACCTCATTTAATCCTTATAACACTGGGTGAGATTTGTACCGTTGACTTCATTTTACAGTAGGTACAACCCTCCCTCCTGTGTTACTAGTAAGAAAATTACATCCTGAGGGAAAGCACAGAATGGGTGAGATCTGGGAACACTGCTGTTACTTTAATTATAGAGTGACTGCACTGTCTCTTAACTCCATTTTAACAGAGAAATGCAATTTAAAAGCCAGCTTTGGGCCTTAACCCAAACCCTATTTTCTTTTAATTTCCTTCTTGTCTTTATTTTCTTCTAAGTTAAATTATATGGTTTCTTTTAAGTTAGAGAAGGGTGAAAGCAATGCCAATCATGTTGCAGACACTGGGGTAAGCCCTTTTCAAGCTGTATTTCATATCATCAACAGCCATGCGAGGTTCAGTGAGATTAAGGAACATGCCCAGAGTCATGCCGGCAACACGGAGCGAAGCCAGAATTTGAACAGTCCTCTGACTCTCAAACCTGTGCCCTTTTCAGTTGTGCTGTGTGGGGCAATGCTGTTTCCTGGTGGCTTTATTTCTTCATTTTCTGAAAGCTCCCTTTATCATACAGATGTACACACCAATAATTCTAGCACGAGTAAACTATATTTTTTATTGTAAAGTTGCTGGTGAGAAGCAAAGATTTCACTGGAGATCATTTTTAAAGCCCTCATTGTTTTGGATGTCTCTGAGCTTATCTCCCAAAGAGCTATCACTTTACTTTAATCACATTCAACTGTCCACTCATATTCTGAGTGACCAGAGAGGCCAGGCCCGAAACCTGATTTGGAAGATTGGTGGGTTAGAAGGGCATGGTGCTTTGTGTGTAACCTGAACATTGAATGCCTTTAGTGAGGCCAAAATCTTACTCTTCTCCTCTGCTTGGTGGGGCTGGGTGCTTCCCACACACCTCCTTAGCCTCTGAAGAAGTCTTTGGCACTTGCAGCTACCTTTGGAAGTTATAAAACACTTGGGCCACTAGATGGTGATCTTTGATTATGTATAACTTGAAGTTTGTTTTACCCCTTGAGTGGATATGATTGATTACTATTTTCTTTTTTTAAGTATATTTTATTGATTATGCTATTACAGTTGTCTCATATCATTTCTCCCATTTACCCCCTCCGTCCTGCACCATCCCTTCTTCCAGGATTAGTTCCCCCTTAGTTCATGTCCATGGGTCACACATATACGTTTTTGGCTTCTCCATTTCTTATACTATTCTTAACCTTCCCCTGCCTATTTTGTACCTAACATTTATGCTTCTTACTCCCCATACCTTTTTCCCCCATTCTCTCCCCACCCCCTCCCCACTGATAACCCTCCATGTGCTCTCCATTTCTGTGATTCTCTTCCTGTTCTATGTGTGCTTAGTTTGTTTTTGTTTTTAGGTTCAAATCAAATTGATTACCCTTCTTTCCAATCATGCCCTATCAGAAAGGACTTTTCAAGATGTTTCGGATTTATTCTGAACTTGGTCTGTATATACCCGTTCTAATACCTGTTCTAAGAGAAAATCATTGCATCCTTTCCTCTCCAAGCTAAACTCAAAACTTTCTATCAAGAGTCTAGGATTGTTTTTCTTTTTTCTTGATTCTGTCTTAATAAATATATTTAGATCAGGATACTTCATCTTCTCCTTTTAGTAAAATGTCTATCCTTGAAAATGTCTAGGGTTTTTTTTCCAGCAAACCCTGAACAAGTTCCTTTTGCCCCATTTTGTTGCTTTCCCTTGTATTAGAGAGTATTTATCCCATAGCCCTTTTATTAGAAACCCCCTACCCTAAAACTCACTTTCCTGATAAAATGGAAACACACAAAAAATTTAAAAGTAGAACATGAGTATACATACATATATGATGCATTTTGATCAATATGTTTTGGGATAGATACCTTATCTTGCCATTTCAAATCAGATAAGAAAGGTCACATTCATGGACTACAGCTGCAGATACTCAGAACCTTAATAAAACAGTCTCCACCGACACAAAGAGAAATGCGAGGAATGCAAACCATAGTCCTTACCCTCATAAAGCAAGTTTAAAAAGCCGAAAGATCAAGGGGAAGAATGTCTAAAAAAAAGTGACTGATTCGCTTAAGAAGAGTTAATTAGTAATCTTTGAAAAATAACTTCAGAGAAGCACTATACATGAACTTAAACCTTTTAAATGAGGGCTGAGAAGGAAGAGTTCAGGAGAATGTAAACAGGAAAAGAACTGGGCAATGGCTTTATGAATGAATGGTGGAGAGAAAGACTGATAAATGAAGCAGGGTGCCTTTTTTTTTTATCTAAGGGGGCCTTGAAGATGTTAAAACTCAGCAAAAGGCAGAGTGAATGAGACTGTAAGAAGTTTTCAGAAATTAAAGATGTTTGAGGGAGGCTCAAGAAAGATAGGAAGAGAAACCTAACCCTTTAGGTAGAGTCTGACTTTATGAAGAGTTAAAAAATAATTTTGGGATTCAGATCTGCTGTCCCAGCAGCCACCACTCACCTAAGATTTGCACCTCAGTCCAGCACACCTTGTGTACTGTATGCACAGACAACAGAGCCCAGCTGACTGGATTTTTTGTGTTCTTTTATTCCTCAGGAGAGAGACAGCTCCCATAGTGGAAGGAGTGTGGTCATTTAGTCACCGGGCACAGCACCACTTCAGTGGCTACTTCTTAGCTCCTGCATGTCGTCAGCATCACCTAGACTTCCAGGTGACTTGGCAAGGACACTGCAAGTCTACATTTAACAAGTTTGGGCTTAGATTCTGAGAATCAAACTGAAGAATTTGAAAAACAAGATTTTTGGAATTAACGACTTAATTTTAGCCTTGGTTTCCATTGTCTGCATATGTAGATAGTCTCTGACTTGTAATGAACCCAAATGAGATGTGATTGATTCCTCAAGATCTTAGTAGCCTGAGTCTTCTACTAGGTTACACTGCTCAGAACCATGAGCATTCTCAAAGAGAGAACTCAGGAATCTTTAAGAAAAAAATCAACTATGTTTCAGGAGCAGAGAATCTATGGAGTACTATAGGGTGAGTTTCATGGGAACTTATGTCACTCTAGAATATCTAGAGAGTCCCTCCATGTCAGAAGTCCACCGTGCTGTCCCCATGTCCCATCCCAAGTGCTTCTGAGGACCCAGTAAGAGACGGCACAGGAAATACTTCAACAATGTGCTCTCTTACAAGATATTTATTGCAAGTACAGAAAATCACAGGAAGCAGCTTTGCACCAGCCTTACTTTTCCTCTTTTCTTTTTTTGCCTATATGTAATTTATATTTCTGTATATAGTATGTATCCATTAAAATCACTTTAAATGTTTCTTGGAAACAACCGAATATTGGTGTCCTGTAGGGTCACGTGACACTGCCTCCCCTATCACCCAAGCTGTGTACTCGAGGTGCATCCTTCAGGTGGGCTGAGTAAACCCTCCTCTTGTCGTTGAGCCTTGGTTGCTGTTGGCAGGTCAGTGGGAGGGATTTAATCAGGCCAGTCAGCTGCAAGGATTGGCCGTGTCCACTTGCCACCAACCTCTGCCTTCCGTGCAGGATCAGCTGTGCAGGGCCAGGGTGGTGGTGCTCTGACATGGTCTATAGCATAGTCTATAGGGTGTGCTGGCCCCGGGGTTTCACAGGTGGTAAAGGCCAATATTAGTCTCCATCTGTGTTTTGCCTGAGGTCAGATTCCTGAGCTATAAAGCAATGTGAGAAGGCTGCTACTTGCTTTGCACTTGGAAATTTCCAGGTGAAGCAAAGCTGTGAAACTAATCTGGCTGATGCTATTGCCCAGCCTGGAGTTTACTGAGGCCAGCTGTTGCTTGTTTGATAGGATTTAGGAAGCTGTGAAGTGTGAGACAAGACCAGCCATGCATATGGAAAACAACTTGGGTGGGATGAAGTCTCTGGGGGTCTGGGGGAGCGTTAAAGAGTGTTAGCAAGGTTAACAGAATCTCAAATATGGCACCAGCCTGCTGGCTCCATAGCTCTGTGGGTAAAGGGCTCAAAAAAGGGAAAGTGGCCTGTGCTCACCTTGATCCCAGACTCTTCAGCCTCTCCCAGTATGCCGCCGATGCCCTTCCAGCTGCCACCCCGCCGCTGCAGAGGGCGTGAACCTGAGTAGGTGAGTCTGCATGGGTTTTTTTTAAGAGGGACTGCTTGGGGGTCCAGAAATTTATTCCACCGACTCAAACCCTGCTGGGTTTTGCAGCCAGGAATTATGGGAATTTATATTCCTGGCACTGGAGCCCTTGGCTGAGGGACCTGGCATGGGCATGAGACTCCTTCCTCCCAAGACAGCCCTCCCGAATTTTAATCTACCACATGAAAGGAGCCCATTCCATATCTGTGCCCTCCTACCAGTCTTGATAGATATGGTTTCTTTAATTCTGTAGTTGTCAGTCTTGTATTCAACTCGATTTCTGATGGTTCTGAGTGGTGGTGGTTCTATATTTTAGTTGTAATTTGGATGTGGTTTGTGTGAAGAGGTGAGCCATGTCTGCCTATGCTGCCATTTTGACCAGAAGCCTCTTCTCCTTTGATTTTAAATGATAGTCTTGCCGGGAAAAGTCTTGGTTGTAGGTTCTGGCTTTTCGTCACCTTGCATATTTCATGCCACTCCCTTCTGGCTTGTAATGTTTCTTTGAGAGATTAAATGACAGTCTAATTGGTACTCCTTTGTATGTAACCACCTGCTTTTCTTTTGCAGCTTTAGGATTCTCTCCTTGCTTTAGGCCACAGGTAGCAAACACAAGGAATCCAACCCTCTGCCTTCTTTTATCTGGCCCAGCACCTTGTTTCTACCCGGTGGCAGCACCGAGCTCCTTGTCCCTAATTAAGGAATAGCTACATTTATACAGTCCTAAAATTATATCCAGCCCTTTAAAGGCAACTGTGAGGCTAATGTGGCCCCTGATAAAAATGAGTTTGACACCCTGCTTTAGGCCTTGCTGTTTTAATGATGATGTATCTCGGTGTAGAGCTGCTTGGGTCCAATTTGTTTGGGACTCTCTGAGCTTCCTGGACTTAATGCAACTTTTTCCTTCACCAGATTAGGGAGGCTTTTGGTCATTATTTCTTCAAATAGGTTCTCTATCCCTTACTCTCTTCTCCTGGTATTCCCATGATGCTGATGTTACACTTCATGTTGTCCAAAATGTTTAGTAAGCTCTCTTTTTTAAAAAATTCTTTTTCCTTTTTACTGCTTTGCTTGGGTGTTTTTTTTTCTATCTTGTCTTCCAGTTAGTGATTCAATCCTCTGCTTCATCTATCCTGCTTATTCTTTCAGTGTGTAATTTATTCCAGATATTACATTCTTATTTCTGACTGATCCTCTTTTATGGTTTCTGTGTCTTTTTTTATGCTGTTGAGTATCCTTATAACCATTAGTCTAAACTTTCTGTCTGATAAATTGCTTGCCTCCAATTCATCTACTTCTTCTTCATTTGGGGCTATATCTTTGTCTTTGCATTTGGCCCCTTTGTGTTTGTTGCTATGTATTAAGTAGATTTGCAAGACTCTGATGCAGACCTAAGTCAAATTGTGCCTGTGACTGGCCCTGGGCAACCTGTTTGGAGCTATCAACAATCCATAGCTTGTGGCTCCCTCTGCAGGATGTGAGTGTGTACAGAAAGAACCAAGCTATGCACCAACACTGGCTTTTATCAGCACGCAGCCTAGGAGAGGATCAGCTAAAGTTTCAGAGCTCCCAGCAACCCACTTCTACTAGCAGGCTTTCTTTAGGGTTAATCAGTGAATGTCTTCCAGTTGTACTCTTCAGCAGCAGGGCTTAAGCACCACATTACAGGCAGAGTAATTCCTGTGGGCAGAACTATTGCATCCCCTCTGGCTGATGCCATGTGGACAGGAGTGCTCTGTCTGAGAAAGATGGCCTCTGAAGTACGGGGAATGACTCAGCACAGGGATCCTGGTGGCTGTTCCTTCAGTTCTCTCCCCAGAGCCACCAGCTGCAGACTCTCCTCACCTCTAGTCCACTCTGCTCTCCCTCTGCCAGAGCCCAGGATAAGTGGCTGCAAATGAATTTTGTGCATTGGCCCTTTAAGAGGCTCTCTGCATCCAGTCATCTCTCCCTGGTGGACAGAAACTCTACTGCTCTTTGTAGCCATATATTATTTGGGTTCCTATCTCAGTTCTGGCACTGTAGGCTGGGGAACTCAGCTTGGAGTTTAGACCCCACACTTCTTAGACAGAACCCCCTGGCTGCTGAAATATCCCTCTGAAAATTCAGTTGCTACCTGTGGCAGCCCAGTGAGCCCCCTCTCACCTCT